>NC_090179.1:36904046-37219546 GCF_024679245.1 Pseudorasbora parva | reverse complement strand
TTATTTTAGTGCTCACCACAAAATTTTGAAAACAAGCTGAATGTAATAAAAAGGAGAATAAGCAGTCCAGCTCCAGCAGCAAAGTAGAACCAGGGATTTAGCTCATCGAGACTCTCTACAGGGACAATTACAGCATATTAGAGGATTTCAGCAAAATTTGGACAGTATGATGTTTATAAAACACAAAATTATTAAAGGGATTAACAAATCAAAGTATTGTTGAGGCTCATAATTAATTACTTGTAAAAATGTAAACCCTGGATAAAAACATGCCACTTTATATTAAGTGTCTTTAACTACAATGTAGTAACATTTCAATTAATAATTTGATACAATGCACGTAATTGTGTACATATATATTCTTACATGTTACTTAAAAATACCCAAGTAATTAATTTCTATAACAGTGTAATTACACTGTTGACTCATCCCTTACAACTGACTAACCTTACCCTTAAACTTACACAACCACACCTGTCACACCTCAGTAGCAGCAAAAGTGTTTTGCAATACAGTATGAAACCAAACAAGTACAATTTTAGTAGTAAAGATACCTAATATAAAGTGCCCGAAAAAAGAAAAAAAAAATTACAGTTAAAATGGCAAAGTAAACACTTGTTTTACATCACATTATATCATTTTGCATTTAAATGCTGTCAAATGTATGTTTTTTGCAAGTAAACTGAATGACCATTGAATTATGGTGAAAAACGAAGAAGTGCATGAGCGCATATAAATATTTTTGTTCCGTCTAAGTTTTGTTAACAGTTTTGTACACTGTGTTTTTCTGTTACTTAGTTCATATTTATTCCATTGTTTTAGCATCACGTGTGTCACCCTGTGTTGGCAATGTTTTATGAACAAGCCATAGATTCATCATGTTGTGAAACCTATATGTAGTAAATGTTTTTTTACAGTGTAGCATCTAGAAACATGTGATAACTGTTCTGCATTGATATTTGTGGCAACTTCCCCCAGTCACAATAAGCTCCAGATATTTCCAATTACTGAACTTACTCTCAACTGGACGCTCTGATTCTCTGATTTCCAGTCTCCGGCATTCACTGCTTAGCTCACAAAAGTACGGGCCGATGTCTGAAGGCTCCAGATCATGGATGAGGATGGAGAAGTTTCCGTCATTAAACAGAAGAGGGAAAACACTCACTTGTCTTTGAGGACTATCAAAGTAGATACTGCCATTGTGCATGATCCTTAGAAGACTAGAAAAGGCTCCATTGGAAAAGTGGCTCCATGTCACTGTTTCCCTGCCAAAGCTTATATTAAAGTGGCACGAGAGAAAGACTTCAGATTTCAGAGAGGCGCTGATGGCGACCTCTGTACATCTTCTGTTCCAGCGGTCCAAAGCTAAAATGGAGGGGCAGCAAAATATAACTATATTATATATCATATAAATATATGATATCATATCACACAGACACATTTTCAACTCTTAAATTGTTTTAAAGATGTTTTTAAAGATGTCATTAATCTTTAACACAACAATGTAAAACTAAAATAAAAATACAGCAATAAAGAAATAAATTATTTAAAAAAAAGTACAATATCATACTATTCTTTTGCACCATTATTAATAACAATGTAGTCAATATTATGATTTTGTTCATCAGCCTATGCTACATCATAATTAATTATATGGTATTTTGAACCTACCATGTGAAGACACCAAAGCACCAAAAAATATCCAAAGATGTGTAATGTACATGATGACAAGACCAAGTCAGAGACTGAGAATGTGTAGACTGGTGTCCTTCGCATGTTATTTCCTGTGAATTCACACACAATGCCTCTTAAATGTGCCAGAGGTGCACAGTCACAGCGCAAATGACTCAACTTTTTTTTTACCTGTAACTAGTATATATGCTGCTATGCAGGTGATGTAATTATAAAGACAGTGAAAAATGTGCTTTGCAATATTTGATAACATGACTGAGGGCAGATCGAGTTTATTTTGCATTAATGCTTTGAGGTTGCAGAGTCAAACCCCAGGCTACCTCAGTTTAAACAACAGGTTTCCATTTCCACTACCACATCCTGTAGCAAAATCAAAGTGAGATCATCTTAGTTAGATGCATGCCCTGTTGCAAAACAATACGGTTATGCCAGAGAAGATTCTTCTCTAACTCATTCACAAAGCATTTAATCACTGACATCACTGATGTCATAGGCTGCAGTTTCTACTTACCTTATGATAGAAAATACATCTTGTTGGAGGTATTGCATTAGTTTATTTATCATATATCATTATACACTGCAAAATCACATTTACTATCACATCAAACATGCAAGTTATTTAACTGAAATGAAGATTGTTCCCCAGCTACAGCAGATTTTTCCCCGTTTTGAAAGTGTACAGTATGTGTAACTTGCTTACTGCATAAGCTATAGTTTATTTTAAGATCCGTTTGCAACATCCACAACATGAGCATGTGAAAGTATAACCACAGTGTTTCAATAACCTTAAAAATAACATTGGGGGTTTTAGTTTTCCCCTTTAGCTTTCTTATAGTGTGCTTCATATTACAAGTTCATCTAAATAAATTACATGTTTTATAGCAAGCTGTTGCTGTTAACATTTAATCCTTAAAATATATTTTAGCATGCAACTTGTCAACTTGTTTTTTAGCTTTAGCTACCTACTTATTCTTTAGGTACTATAACTTATTCCGTTAATAATGCTTATTCTTTAAATGAAATAAACTAATTTAATAATTGATTATCTTTACAATGGAACTGAATCAACACTTAACTGACTTCAGCTGAACAACTGTTTGCATCATTGGATTTTTTTCCTGTTATCACTGTAAAGCTGCTTTAAAACAATCTGTATTGTATAAAGTGCTTTATAAATAAAGATAATTGACTTAACTTTAGTGTAGGCTACCATTTTAAAGATTAGACACTTGATTTTAATCGAATAGTGAGTATTTTATTTTACATTAGGCCTACCAGAAAAAATATTTACTAGGCCTAGGCTAGTTATTTTTTAAGGTAACTTTTCAGACCAAGGATACAGGAACTTAATAGCCACTAGTACTTTTAAAACTGAAATTTCTACTCAGAATGCAAATAATACATTGAATATCAGTGAACCAACAACAAATAAGAGAGAGATGAGACAGGGGATTTAACGAGAAGATATGAGAAAGAAGGTCCATGTCAGAGGTTGCTAAATAAATTTGCAGAAAATGCTGCTATGTTGAAAAGCATTATTCTACCTCTCACGTAGAGACTGTTTACATGACTTCCTTTCAAAGCTAGATAAAAGTTTACTAAAAGTAATTGCGTCACCTACTGGACAATAGTCGATAGCAATATTCAAGTCAAGGTTAGTCATCTTTATTTATAAGACGCTTTATACAATACAGATAGTGATAACAGGAAAATTATGCATTTCGGCTGTTGCTCAAAAAAAAAAAAAGTTATACTAATTATATTAGTCACTAAATAGCCAAAGAAAGCTATCCGAACTAAGCACAAACGCAATAAAAATATAAAATAAATGCAGTTAAAGCAAACTATACAGTTTCAATGCTTGGTTGCACAATGTCGACTTTCTTGATTGGCTATAATATACGCAGGTTGCAGCCAATAGAAATGCTTCTCTGTCAGTGCGCGACCTCACTAAACCAATCAGACTCTCCAGTTCAGAGATAAACCGAGATTTTGGCCGAAAATATTAACAGAAAACGTGACTTTAATAGATGTGATAACAGAAAATTTGATATGGATAAATAATTGGCTAAGTTATGTCTATTAAACCTTTGTACGATCACAGCAGAACAACTGCCCCTGAGCCAGAGAGAGCAGTTATTGAGGTAAGTAAACAGCTTCACATAGGCCTATATAAGTATTTACACATTACAATAAGTAGGCTACTGGGATAAATACTGATCCACGATAACGATCAGCGTCAAGCAACTGTTAAAGTTGCAGTCCGTAACTTTTTTGGGGTTAAAAATTAACCAAAATCATTTTTGAGCAAGTACATCTTAAGCTGTTCACAACAGACGCTTGTGATAATGTGTTCTAATTTGAGTGGTAAAGAAAGAGTCCCAGCTAGTAGGCTAACGTTATATTGCATGTAAGGATGCTGCAGGTGGCGGATCATTTATAGCCTTTTTTTCGCAGCAGCTGGAATTAAATTTATAATTTTGATGGCATACTGTAATCCAATCAATCAATCAATCAATCAAACTTTATTTGTATAGCACTTTCCAACAACCAAAAGGAGGACTAAGGTGCTTTACATTTAAAACAGAAAAACATCTACAATAAATAATATATTAATACATGAAGCAAACAATATAATCCAGAAATGTCCAAACAATAATCATCAGTGACAACTGGAGATTCACTGTACTGAAATATAAATCTACTGGTAAAGGTAAACACACTAATTAGCCTACATGTAGTCATAATGATGTTGTTAACATTAACAATTTTCGAACAAAGTATAATAATAATTTGCACGGTTTGATGTGATATGAGCTAAGCGACTGTTGGTAGCGCAAATTATTTACTTGGTCAGAACAAAATTGGCAGACATGTTACTTACTTGTTCAGTTGACATTTTACTGGGGAAATTCTTATTTTGGTCATACTCCAAGATGTAGAATCTAATTGTGAAGTACAGTACAGTCTCCACACCGGTGGGGTGACTGACAGCCACACATACTCCTCAAAACAGATTCATCCACACTGAGGAGCCATGCAGATGCACAACCAACGTAAAGATGATAATTCTGAAAATAACTGCAACTGCAGGTTTCAAACAGAGATGGCGACAAAGAGCCAAAACGTACTGCAGCTTTAAAAAAGAATTAATCAAGAGATTAGTTAAAAAGTGCTGATTCATCCAGTATTGAAACAAATTAAGTCTTTTTAAGCAAGTTATTTTATCATTCATTCAATGCGATTTAAAATAAATGATATTGGGGGGAAAATCTAAATAGTTTAAAGCAATTAACTTTTTTTTGTCAGAACCTCTAATAAATCACATACATTTTGTTTATTTGTGGGAAAATTGCGATCTCTAAAAAAAACTGTGATATAACCTCATGTGATGAAGCAGGAGTGGAATGGAATGGAATCAGCATTCAAAATTGTATTTATTATAGGCTATATTAGAACAGAAATGCACATTTAGGTAGCCACATATTTTTAAACTCCATATCCAGATGGACATACCCAAAATGGACATACCCAGACATTGGATTCTTTGAACCCAGTAAATGCACCTATTCAAACAACCCAATTTCTGGGTTTGTCCATTCTCAACCCAACCTGGGTTGTTTTTAACCCAGCATTTTTTAGAGTCTTACATTGCCAACACAAAACTTTTTTTTATGTAAAATGATAAACATAACATTTCAACCCTTTAACTATTGTTTAAGAAAAGTGATGAATCAATCTTATTATATATTATTATCCAGATTGGTTAGATTTTTAGAAAGTTGCTTAATTCACCTTTACATTTGTGTTTTATAATTTTTGATTTTCAAAACACTAAACTAAGACGCTTCCATCCAAAACATTCAGTTTTATTTAACCTGAGGACAAATGTTTTTATAAGGTTTGTTTGAGCTGTTCAATTCTGAATTCACCACATATTCAGATTTCCACACCATTGGCCAAAATGCCACAGATAAATCTCCAAGCAGAGATTCTGTTCAATGAAGAGTTTGTGCCACACAGAATTCATAAAAGTTTTTCATTTATCTTTCATCTTGGCACTCATATATGGGGAAAACATGTTTATAGAAGATTTTATATCTGAAAGGTCATTGAAAGCACAAAATTAGTTCTGCAGAGAAGCACACGAGATGAGAGAATCTTAAATCCAATGATCCAGAATAAGAATATTCAGAACAACTATAGCAATAACTTAAAATATAGAAAAGCTGACATGCATTTAATATACAGTAGCCTAAATACAGCCGAGCAGTGTTCCTGTTTGTTTGCATTTACATGATTTGTGCACATAACTTGTAAATACTGACAAATAATTTCAAAGGGAGTTCAATTTACATATATGGTTTACAAATGTATTCAGTATCAACCTTTTTTTATAAGTAGAAATCAATAAATTAAAATAGAAAAACATTTTAAAACAGATAACAGTCACAGGATTAATAATCTGTTAAAGGGAATCCTGTTTTTATTTCCCACTCTTGTCAGCATCTCGCCGATTGCAGCGTCTCGCCTGGTTGACTGAAACAACTGTGTTAGTTATTCTCGGCCATATGATAGAAACATTTCCACAAACATTAATTATATCTTACCATATATTGCCGTAGAGTCAGAAGTTCTGGATGCTGAAAATAAATAAATAATACATTTTAGCTTACTAATTTTATAATATTCTTAATTAACACATTTGAGCTCAATTACTTAAGTTTGGCTTGATGAATCATGTTTTTGCAAAATATAAGAGTATGACATATATTTATTGTTTGTGTATGTCCTCACGGAATGGATTTAAGCAGTACCTTGCCAGACACAGAGGGTGTGTGTGTGTGTGTATGTGTGTGTGTGTGTGTGTATGTGTGTGTGGAGGTCTGCTCTGTGAGAAGACAGTGGTGTACAAAATTTTGCATAATTTTGCATTTGGGGCCTATTGCAGAAAAATAGGATAAGGGATTAGGCCGGGAAATCTTGGTGATCTTGTCAAAATGTAATACACCGCTGTCATGTAAACGTACCCTGAAGGCACACTCACACCAAGAATGATAACGATAATGAAAAATAACTCTTTATTAGTGGAAAAATTGAACAATGATCACCAAGATATCCCGGCTTAATCCTTTATCCTAGTTTTGTGCAATAGGCCCCTGGTCGAGAATCATTCTAGTTGCCGCTTTCAAAACAATCTCTCCCTCATGTGAACTGACAGGGGAGCTGAAGCTCATTAAATATGCAAATCTTCTCCAATCCTAGCCGTGAGTGTTTACATCTAAGTCTCCAGTGCTGTGCGCCCATCAGAACCCAGCATTCAGGAGAGAACCTCAAAAGCAGTGTAGCCTATTACTTATTACTTTTGATGTTTTTGAATGTAAAAACCACACGAACGTCATTAGTTGACCTCAGACAACAGTATAAAAAATAAAAAGAGCCAGTTCATGACACCTTTAAACAGACAGCAGTAAAGGCTACTGCTCCTTTAAGACCTAATGCACGGATATGCGTCGTCTTTCTCGACTGTATAAAGATCTCTTAAGGCATATACAGACTGTCTGCTTGAATACTCATCAAGATGGACATGTTGACATACTTTTTGTGTGATTTTGTCCGTTTTAAGCGCAAGACTTGAAAGAGCTATGGGATGAGATGTGTGCATGCATTCGGATGAGTCCACAGAGACAGATCTTCTCACAGCGCACCTCATTCGCTTCTTCTGGCTCTACATCCAGGTGATGACAGCGAAAATGACTGGTCATATTGGAACATACGGCAGCACTCGCATGCATTGAACAAAGTTTACAAAGAGAGACATGTTCTTTTATTATCGCGATTTGCTATTGTATCACTGAAGAACCAGCATGTAACCCATATTAAAGATGCTTCATCAGATGTGAGATGAACCGCAGTGCAAGTGAGTGTCAATCCCTGGGTGGAGAACCGCTATTGGATTTTTAGATTCGGACGCAGCTTGATGCCTTCCTGCCTTCAAATGTGTCCTCCGACGCAGCTCGAAAACACTTTGAGTGTTTTCGAAGCTTTGATTATGTTTACAGTGTGCAATATAACATGAGTTCATGTTTCGCGTGTAAAAAAACACAGTATTTTTCACACTATTTACTTATCTGTACAGCGCTGTTTTCTCTGTCCTAAAAACGGCCTGATGATTTCCTTGTTTTATGAAGTCCCTCCTTCAGAAACACGTAACGAGTTCTGATTGGGCCAGCGCTTCCCGTGTTGTGATACTCCCCCATGCAAGCTCTGAATGCGTGCTCTTCTCCACGTGGGAGAGCAACAAGACCACGCCCCTTATTTTGCATGTTCTTGTGGGCGGAGGGTTAGTCAACAAATGGTTCTAGTGACGTCATTCCTGCAGGAAGTGCAGAGTCCAAACCGGTGTCATGACAAATCCTGTCCCCCTGTGAAATCGTGTCCGCAAGGACCCCCAGAGCGATTCTATTGGCTGAAAGAAATTTTAATAGGTAATCTGTTCAGAGCCTGATTACAATACTTACACAATCGTGTTTTGATTTTTGCTGTTTAAATTGTGTTAAAATAGTCTTTAATGTCTTACAAAGCATATGTTTCATATATTAGTAGTATATAACTGAAGCTATAAGTGCTTATATAAGTATATAATTCAGAACATGTTTTTGCTCCCATTATAGCAATCAATTAAATATTTCAAATAAATGTTTTGAGTGTGTACTTAGTATGGCAATGAATTCATAGTTTATTAGTTTATTATTTAGTTATTTTTAAACAATTGATTGTCCAGAACCATGTATAACAACTTTTGATCAGGCATTTAAAACCGCTACCAGCGGACACGATTTCACAGGGGGACAGGATTTGTCATGACAAAGGCCGTTTCGCTGTAGGCTTTGAAAGGGAACTTCTGTTAAATAAAATATCTCGCTTGGCATTGAACTTTGAGCTTTATAATTTTACAGGAATAATTTATGCTCTAACACAACATTACACACTAACTAAAGTTTGAAAGATGAAATCGAGAAGAACGGGACCTTTAAGCTTCAGAACGGCTTATCAGAATCCATTGGGTGACTTCACGGACACTACTCTGCTCGGGCCAATCACATCGTGTATAGAGTCGGTAGGCGGGGCTTAACGAGTTGGCTTGTGTGTTACTAGTAAACACAGAAGCTGGCGAACGGCGGTCTTTCAAATCAGCTTTGACGGCGACTCTGGAAGATTTGGAGTTAAGCTTTTCTCTGAGAAAAGAACGGCACCTTCGTTACTCTGATTTGTTGAAGCTCTATCACATTGTACGGGAAGCCAAACAATCCAAAAGTGGGATGAGACAGCGGGCTGTTACAGACCTCGCGCCTCGCGGACATGTCATCTGCGCGGTTCAATAGACCGAGCCGCGCGGCCGACTCGTCAGCGCAGCGCGTGTTTACTAGCGCTACCCAATGAGCAGCGCGGCGCGAACCATAAATGCACTCAAATATACAATAAAGAAACCCCTCATTCCTTACAAACATTGGTTCTCTGCTAAGTTTAATTGTTTTCCCCTACAGTAGTGGAATTGGGGAATTGGGATTGGGGATGAAATGCATTTTATTGTGTTTATTATCTTGAAAAGTCAAGTCACACAACAGTGTATATATATATATATATATATATATATATATATATATATATATATATATATATATATATATATATATATATATATATATATATATATATATATATATATTATATTGATAACAAAGCCATTGCTTGTCTGCTTTGTAGGCCTACAGCTCTTTCCTTACAGCCTCTATACATGCACAACACTATTGACTTGTAACACTATTAAATATAATTTAATTTGTTTTCAAGGGGAAAACGCCTAAACTTTTGAATTAATGACTCTGTCATCTAAAGCCTCATCAATTCTGTTTAAAATGTCAGGAGTAGTTAAAATAGTTTCTACAATGTGCCTATAGCCATGTTACCTGACACATTTACATTAAATAGCAGAGGTTTATGGGTAAAATGTTAATTAACAATAATTGTAAAATGCCACATGAACTTTTATCTGTTTAAATTGTTCCGTGCGGCTCGGTCTATTGAAACCGCGCAGATGACATGTCCGCGCGGCTCGGTCTATTGAACTGCACAGATGACATGTCCGCGCGGCTCGGTCTATTGAAACCGCGCAGATGACATGTCCGCGCGGCTCGGTCTATTGAACTGCACAGATGACATGTCCGCGCGGCTCGGTCTATTGAACTGCACAGATGACATGTCCGCGCGGCTCGGTCTATTGAAACCGCGCAGATGACATGTCCGCGCGGCTCGGTCTATTGAACCGCGCAGATGACATGTCCGCGCGGCGCAAGCTCTTTAACAGCCCTGCTCTGTCTCGTCCCACTTTTGGATTGTTTGGCTTCCCATACTATGATCTTGATGTGGGTCTGGCTTGTCAGGCTAAAGAAATCCTATGATGATAAATTCAGCTTTGAGGATTATGAGGAATAAATAGACTTTACTATATTCACATAGAAAACAGCTTTTTTTTTTTTTGTATTTTAATAACAAATGCAACCTTGGTGAGCAGGCTAGCCTATTTACAGAAAGTGTTGTTTTAATAAATGTGATAACAGAAAAGTTTTGATACGGATAAAGCTGCATTTAGGTAATCTTATTCCTATGAAAACAGTTAATTCGGACAATTCATTTCTAAACTTTTACAATCACAGCAGAACATTCAAATCTGTGCGCTGCCGCTGCTCCGGAGAGAGCATTTGTGATATTGATAATACATTTAAAAACAGATAACATAATTTATCTTTTTCCCGCTGTTTTAGAATTTCTTTGATTATGCAATAATCTTACCATGTTCATATACTGTCGTGATAGAGTCATTTGGATCTGAAGCTCTGAATCCTGATAAAAAAATTAAAACAAAGATAGCCTAATAGCAAAATTTTAGCTTGCTTAATTTTAGTTAGCATAGAACTCAATCAATGCCTTCAAGTTTGACTTGAAGAATCGTGTTCTTCAAACAAAAGAGTATATTACATCTCATTATATATTTATTACTTGTTAACACTTTCAGCAGGAATTTCACACAGAAATTAAAAACACTTGCAAACTGTAATTAAATTAAATGTAAATTAAATGTGAATTTTGTTTTTGCAGTCATATATCATATTTTGTATAAACATATCAACTGGCATGTGTGGCAGTAATAAATGGCATTAATAAATATATCAATCCACTCTTCAGAAAAACAAACAAACCCTGATCTTAAAATCTCACACACATTTTTTTTTACTGAACTTACCTTCATTAATAGAGCAAGAGGATGATCTCATATATCTCATACAACGGTTCTGTAAGCCTAAATATTATTTTATAAACAGATAAATAGGAGTTGGTTTATTGTTTGTCTAAATAATGGTTCATTATATTTTTTACATTGGATAATAAATAAATAGTATAAACTCACCAGTGCGTTTAAAAACAATAAAAAGCAGAGTGAAAAATCCGGCTCCAGCAAAAAAGAATAACCAGGAGTTCAGATTAGAGTTCAACTCCACAGTTTCTGTGCCACACATAGAAATGTTATGTTTTATAAATGTAAAATGATTCAGTAGTTATATTTAGTCATAATTATTTTTTTTATATTTTTAATTTAAAAGACTGAACTTACTCTCAACTGGACGCTCTGATTCTCTGATTTCCAGTCTTCGGCATTCACTGCTCAGCTCACAAAAGTACGGGCCGATGTCTGAAGGCTCCAGATCATGGATGAGGATGGAGAAGTTTCCGTCATTAAACAGAAGAGGGAAAACACTCACTTGTCTTTGAGGACTATCAAAGTAGATACTGCCATTGTGCATGATCCTTAGAAGACTAGAAAAGGTTCCATTGGAAAAGTGGCTCCATGTCACTGTTTCCCTGCCAAAGCTTATATTAAAGTGGCACGAGAGAAAGACTTCAGATTTCAGAGAGGCGCTGATGGCGACCTCTGTACATCTTCTGTTCCAGCGGTCCAAAGCTAAACAGTGGAAGAAGCATTAAAATGTGACATTCAGCTTTTCATCTCACACAAGCAAAGCCATAGATATGGAGATTGAAGAGACATTTCTGGGAACGCTTTACAATAAGGTTTTATTAGTTAACATTGGTTAATGCCTTAGTATGAACTAACCATGAAAAACACATCAGTCCAGCATTAGTTAAGCTTTGTTAACTTTAGTTAAAGGGATAGTTCACTGTAAAATGAAAATTCCTTCATTTCCTCACCCTCAGGTTGTTCCAAAACTATGGTCGCAAGTTCCGTCGTTACTTATATAGTTCAATGATTTGGTGTTTTCTGACACCATCGTTCCAACGAACGTTCGCAAACTGCATCGTAAACTTGTGTGGTTGGAACAACAGCTCTTGACCTAAGGTTAGAAGCATAGTTTCTTGTTTGCATGACTTGGACTTAATAAATACTTATCTTGAGCAAAATAAGCAAGCTGACATTTAGTATTCGAATACATACAAATGTCCTTTATGTCTTTTAGTTTGTCAAGAGAATTAAATCACCTTTTTAGTGTGGAGTGTGCATGTGCAAACGCGCTCTGGTACGTAAGAACAAGCCTATTATTGAATCAGGAAATAAAGCAAAATAACTGAGAAAAATAAGAATTAGTCCTCAGGTGCCATGTCCATAATTTATAGCAAAAGATCTAGCATGAATTCGATCTCAAAAAAATTCATTAAAAGCAGTTATTACTCCACCACCCGAAATCATTAACCAACGTGGTTGAACGACAGATTTGCGACAATACGGTTTCGGGAAACAGTCATGACTAGCTAGTTGATTTCTTCAACGATGCATAGTACTAGTTCAGCAGTGAGTTACGTCGTTGTACGGGAGACGCATCCCTGTATGAGTTTCTTTGTTCTGCTGAAAACAAAAGTAGATATTTAGAGCAACCATTCACTACAAATAGTATAGGGGGAAAATACTATGGCAGGGAATCTATCTGCTTTTTTACAAACATTCTTCAAAATATCTTCTTTTGTGTTCAGCAGAACAAAGAAACTCATACAGATTTGGAACAACCTGTGGGGGAGGAAATGATGACAGAAATTTCATTTTTTGGGTGAACTATCCCTTTCATACAAATCCAGCTGTTTATGGTTTGTTCATGTTAGTTCACAGTGCATTAACTAATGTTAACAAGATTTAGATAATGCATTAGTAAATGTTAAAATTGACATTAACAAAGATAAATGAATGCTTTATAGGTTCAATTAATTATTATTATTAACTAATGAACCTTATTGTAAAGTGTTACCCTATAACTTACCGTTGGTAGACCCCAGAGCACCAATTAATATCCAAAGCTGTAAATTGTATGCCATATTTGTCAAGCAAGATGTCTTTGACAGTCACCAACAACTAATGGTATCGCCTCATTCAAATAACCCTGTTAAGTCTAGTCACTTGATATTTCCGGTAAAAGCGTGCACACACACTCACACATTGCTTTTCATGATATATGGGGCAAGGTGTGATTTCTCTGCCCAACTCTTTATCCTTGTGAAAAAGTATGAGTGTATATTTTTTCCACTTGAACACATGGTATAATTTAATTCAGACCAAATGCAATGATTAAACGAACATGTTATGGTCCTACGCCTTCCAGACGATATATATTTACAAAATACATCCATTTTTTTCAGGCCCAAAGCATGTGACAGCCCTGAAGATGTCAAACCACACAGTTTCCTCTAATATTTGATATTTACTGTGCATGTACAAAATAAGAAGTCATTTTAAAATGTATCCGTTCATTGTCAGACAAAATGTTCACAAATAGTACCTTTAGGGGCAGTACCCTTAACGAGACAACTTTGTACTTTTAATATGTACCTTCAGGGTGTGTTCACACTTGGCATGTTCGATTCGATTAAAACGAACCATTGCACGTTTGATCTGTTCATCGTTTGAATCACTGTCATCTGAACCCTGGCGTACACCAAACAGGTGGACCAAGACCCCTGAAAATATGGGTCTCGGTCCACTTCCAAACAAACTTTGGTGAAAATCAGGGAGAGCGATTAAAATGCTGATTGTGGTTTGAAAACGCCGCACTGATTGGGAAACACCTGGTTGCCTTAAAATTTTGAGTTCATTGAAATTAAAATTTTGAGTAAATACAATTGTATTTTTTGAGATTCACCAACCTTTATTAAAATATTATTAAAAGTTGTGTAAGCATATTGGGTATTTGTGTGTGTTTATTTGTGATAATGCAGTGAAACATGCAAAATAGTGCTATTTTCATGATTTATCAAATGTTTTATGTGGTTCAGATACAATTATATTTTGAGTTTCTATTTATTAAACAAATTTCCTTCATTGTATCAGCTCAAATTTATAATTTAAATAAACTCAAAAATTTTAAGGCAACCAGGTGTTTTAAGGCAACCATGTGCTGCTGTTGACTTTCATCAAAGTTTCAATGCTGACCCAACACACTTAAAACATTGAAATGTCAATCTTAACCAAAATGATGGTTTGGATCAAAAGTCAACATTGTATTAATGTTACCATGCTGTCTAGGAATGTGATTGGCCTGACCAGAGTTTGGTTTTTCCAGCTCACAATCCAACGAAGAGTTGCTATTCTCTAACTACATAAAACATGCAACTCATTACTCATTCCATGTGCTAAACGCTGTCCCCATTTCCCATTTACATCATTTAACACTCCGTTACACATGTACGTCTACAGCGGTGCCTCAAACCGTTTGAACTCATCATAGCTAACTCTAAAAGGGCATCACCTATAATAGACTGAATAGTCATTAGAAAGAAACAATAATACTAATCAATGTGATTCTGTTCCTTTCAAGATTTTGTTTTCAGTTCATCTAGCCTACCCCTAACCATACCATTTTCTACTGTGTGAACTGAAATTGCTTGTACACCCGTTACATAAAATACATGTCTGTATCAGGTTAAAAACTGATGGCTGAGGGTAGCCTACTTTACCGTCACAGTTTGAGTGTCTGGTTTCCATATTCACCACATCCTGTAACAATGTCAGTGTGAGATCGTCACTGTTGGTTAAGATACATTTCTTGCAAAACTAGTGAGCAACTATATTAAGCCAGTGATAATTAATGGGGATCTCACTCACTTAAAAATATTTCTAAAATAAAATGACCACATTTTTTTTTTCCAGTGGTCCATTTTTTTTTTTTTTTAAAGAAAATTAATTAAGTTTAAAAGATCACAAATCATATTGTTTTGAGCTAGTGATTAAAACATTGAGCCAATAGCTAGTTTATTTTCACATCTGTATGAGAAGCACACAAATCATGTGACGATCACTTAAAAATGAAACACTGACATTTTGCCTTATAATTTGGAGAACCCTGTCTGTGTTGTGTGTGAAAATGCTTTTTGTGATCCTGCCCAAGTATAGTTATGTTCTGATGGTGTTGGCATGTACTTAAAATTCATTACAGAGGCTTGTAGTTTATACATATTTCGCAATAACAAAAGAAAAAGAACAAAAAAACGGTTATAAACAGCTGATCATTTTAAATCCCCTTCACTGTAGCGTAAATGTGCTGTGTGAAAAGTGTGTCAAGGAGGAGGGTTTAACAGTGCGTGCTGTTGTTTCAAGACCACAACGAGCTGCTGTCTGTCTCAGAGTGCCGATATGTCTTTTTTTTAAAGCGTGGAATTGATCAAATTCACAAAATGTACAAAGGACTGCCGTTGTTGTTTGGTATGTATTTATTTAAAGTGTTTAAAATCAGTGTTTACAATGAATTATTTAAAACATTGATGTGTGTTTGGGCATGTTTTAAACACTTGGTTATTTAAATATGAAAATGGGCTAAAGTAGAAATCATTATAAAAGTGATTATCCTAAAAACATAATCTTATCACTGTGGTAAATTGCAGTCTGAATCATTTCAAATGTTTCTCATTATTTCGTATGTTACAGTCATATGCAGTGTGACCGGGTTCAACATTCAAATATCTCCAGTCAAGCATTTCACAAATGATGATCCTCTCTTTGGGCAAACTGTTATCCAATCAAAAAATGGGTTAGTCATTTATGAATGTTTATTTTAGATAATTCTGTCATTTTACTGATGTAGATAAATAAATGTTCTTTACGATGACCTTATCAATGTTCTTTATGACCTTATAGGTCATTGTAAAGAGCATTTATTTATCTATTTTAGTCAAATTGTCCTAATTTGTCCTGTTCTAGAGTTTTTGTTCCTTCCCCATCAAATGGAGAACTTTTCAGCTGCACTTTAAAAGATGAATGCGTCAAAGTAAATTTGAACGGTAAGTTTGTCTTTATCCTTTATCATAAAGAAGCTCATTTCAAAATGTAAACGTAACTTTGTTAATTTCATAATAATGTCCTCACTTTGCTTTCACTGCAAAAATCTAATTATCAATATATTGTTTAAAGATGAAAAACCCAAAGGCCTAAATACAGTGGCATCCGTAGCTGCTGCCATGATATCAGAAGAGGAACACGTTGTGGTATGTATGAAAACAGGGATGTTAAATATGGTAGACATTCACAACATAATCTCACAAAAGGTTGAGCTATTGAAAACGAGAAGTAATCTGTTCAGAATCATATAGCGTGTAATTCGCTAAAGGTTTGGTGTCTGTCTCACAACATTTTCACAGTAAAACCACAGAATGTCGGCTTCCCCTTCACATCCGACAGACATAAATGTGTCAGTTCTCTTTCAGAGTACAGGAAATAGTCTTTTAGAGAGTAGGAAAATAGTGGGAGAATAGTTTTTAAAGTAAAATAGGACCAGAAATGTTGGGATATCACAGTTATTTCTGGGAAATTGTATTTGTGTATATGTATTGGGACATTTAGGGAAATTGTTCAGGATCATGCTTGTGACTATCAGGAGCATGTCATAAACGTTGTGAGTCAAAAATGTAACTTCAGCCAAAACCATAGTGACGGCACTTCCCTAGTGAACATCTCTAAAATAAAACAATGTTCTCTTAGTCAAGTCTCAGAGCGATTCTGTCATTGCAAGTTTCAAATTTACCACAAATGAAAGGGTTAGTTCACCCCAAAATGTTAATTAGTCAAGGATTACGTCTGACGACATTGCACACCAGTTATGTTTTTTCCAGAATATTGGAACAATATATCGGAAGCTAGATATTTTACTTTATAAAGTTTTAAATATTTGTTTTAATCCCCCGGAGCTGGGTGGAGCAGTTATATGGTGGATGGATGCACCTTAAAATTAAATAACAATTTACTGCCATTATGAAGCTTGGAAGATCCTGGACATTTTTGCGATTTTATTCGTCTGAAAGAAGAATGTCACAGGTGTATATATACACCTAGGTTAACATCTGTTTATTCAGTTAGAATGAAATGATGGCCGAATGCAAAGAGGAACGACTTCGGTGAAAGATACAATCGAAATATTTCAATTTCTGTGTTTTTTCCCCTCCCAAGATGTGTAATCAAGTTCTCAAACGGAAGTCTGGGACCGAGTATTTGAATGGAAATTGCCAACTGATGACTCCCATTGGGAAAGTCGAACTGAATCCTGTTGAATTAGGTATGTATGGATAATAATAGTATTTCAGATTCGAACACAAAATCATACCCCTGATTTTCCTAAATCTCTTTTTTTATCTCAGTCGTCAAAAACAGCAGCAATAACAACAACAACAACAACAACAACAACAACAAACGACGTAGAAGTCTCGATCAAGGTGAGCCTATCTGAGATTAAACTAAATAAACTGTTGGGACTCATTTAAAGAATCTGATTGCTAATTTATATTTCTGTCAATATACAGTTAAACAGAGGAAGAGAAGAGAAGCCCAGGCGGACAGTGACACAAAAACAGTAGATGACGTTGATGAAGGTGCTAGTCTATATGTTTAAATCAGTATCATAACTACAGATAGAACAATGCTTTAAAAGAACCATTATTTTATCTTGTTTAGATGCTGGGACAGAGATTGCTTTTGTGCTGGATGGCTCTGGTAGCATTGACTATGAAGACTTCAAGAGAGCCAAAGACTTCATGTCCAATGTCATGTATAATGTTTGGGATGCATGTTTCAATGCAAGTATAAACTTAAAGGATTGTATGACACATTCTGTTTTGTACAATTTAAGAGGTATTTTATCTAAAACTCTCTCCTCAGTGTGACTTCGCAATAGTGCAATATGGCAACTTTACCAGGACAGAGCTCTCACTTCTAGAAAATGAGGATGGTGGCAGAGCATTGGATAAGGTCAAGGAAATACAGCAAATTGGGAGTGTCACAAAGACTGCCTCGGCCATCCATCATGTCCTGTGAGTTTACCAATTAGAGAATACTAGACATTTTATACCTGACATTGACAAAGACATTGAGTGTTTGATTAGCTTTTGTTGGTGATATGTTAATATCATGGTTTCATTGGTTGTTTACAGTACACATATTTTCGTCCCTGAGAATGGATCAAATAAGAACTCCAAAAAAATTATAATTGTTTTGTCTGACGGACAAATTTTGGGAGACAATATGACCCTTACTGATGTTTTGAACATGCCACAAATGAAAGATGTCAATCGCTATGCCATAGGAGTAAGTGTCCTGTTTACTGCTTGTTTCTCAAGCATTTTAGATGTTTTAAAAATCTACTTTTGTAAGGTTTTAAAGTTACAATTGTATATTGCTGTCAATTATTTGAATCTGTCCTTGTAGATATTTTAGGTTCACTTTCCAGTTTTTGGAAACTTTCCAGGATATCTTTGCAACCCTATTTAAAACCTATACTGTACACTTAATAACATCATGTTATCTTTAGGTTGGTGAAGGCATTCTGTCTAAAAAAGAAGCAATTAATGAGATGATGGAAATAGCAGATCCTGGTCAGTTTTTCAATGTTTCCAATTATGCTGCATTAGATGACATTCTGTCCAAACTGGAGAAAAGTATAATTGAGGTTGAAGGTAAGAGAGTTTTCATCAAACATTTTGCTATATAATCGAGAAAGGTAGTTAGGTGGATTGTTCCAATTGAAAAATCTGATTGGATGACCTGCTGTAACCTAAAAACTACCCAAACAAAACCCCAAAGTACTGCTTTTTATATAGCATTTCAGTAAACAAGTAAATATTGAGTAAAACATTTTAAGGGGGGGGTGAAATGCTGTTTCATGCATACTGAGCTTTTTACACTGTTAAAGACTTGGATTCCCATCCTAAACATAGATAAAGTTTCAAAAAGTAATGTTGGACGTATGATGGAGTATTTCTGTGTCAAAAATACTCCTTCTGGTTTCTCACAAGTTTCGGAGAGTTTTTTTCGAGTATGGCTCGGCTTGACGTAGAGCGGAAGGTCCTTGTATGGGCCATACGGGCTCTTCTCCCGGTAGGGTGCGCGCGCGTGACTAGAGCGAGAGAGGAAATGCACGCCCATACACTCCCGCCGCGCTCCACTTTATTCCTATCTGTGACATCAAGTGACTTCAACGCTTCAGCACAGCAAGTCACTGCTGTCACAGGACTTAACCAAATCATACCATAGAAGTGTGTTTTTGACGGAGCGGTCCCAGCGATAAAAGTTCGGTCCTGCTTTGGAAGCAGCCGGTGAGTAAAACTGCTTCAAATGTCTCTGCTATTGGCTACCGTCGCGTGAGACGTGAAACATCAGTAAACGACACGATCGCGTGCTTCGTCATTCAAATGCGCTAACGGACTCCATTGTTTGTATACACTAGTCTGACGTGCAAAACCGTTTTGCTTGCTACTGCTAAGGTTTAGTCGCATATAATAGTCCATAAACCGAATCATGTCCTCATAAACTGCGAGTAAAGACACACAAATGTTGACAGGCCACTAAATACAGTACATACCACAGAGACGGACGTCCTGCTGTTGCTGTTTCTCCTGTTCAATTTATTTCAGCCTCCGAATGATTCTGGATCATATATCTATTAGCTGAGCTCGATAGCTATGGGGTTTCTCCACGCTTGAGGACGTCACCACTTTGCGCTCGTCATTCTTTAGCTCCGCCCACACGATACGCCTCCAGGCGCTCAGTTTTTTCCGGAAAGACTCGGTACAGCCCATATTTCTTTTATAAATATAATAAAACTAAAGACTTTTCGGAGATATGAAGGATGCAATACTACTCTATAGGTACTCAAGATTGACAGAGATTGACTGAAACTGAGTGTTTCACCCCCCCTTTAAAAATAATAATTCCTGTTAAGTTATCTATTTTGCCCCAACAATGAAAATTGTTCAAAGGCAAAGCAGAATCAAGCGTTGCACATCTAATCAACACACGTATGATGGTGTTTTGTGCATAAAATCAAGGAATCGGTTGAGTGAATGATTCAATAACTTGTCCATAAAAACAAGTAAATATGTAACATGCTGTAAAAAACATTGTTACTGAATATATATATTTTACCAAATAAAGTGAGTTTCATGCAATATATGACCACTTTGTGTCTCAGGCACTCAGAAAGGTGCAGGATTCCAATTCCAGCTCGCAGAAGCTGGATTCAGTTCCCATATTGTGCAGGACGTAAGTATGATTATTTTTCAAGAACATCTAAGAACGTGGATATAAAATTAACATTAATTTGTTTTACTTTTTGCATAGAAATCTGTTCTTTTTGGAGCAGTTGGTGCCTCTGACTGGAGTGGTGGGGTCATTTTGAAATCTGATGGCACTGCGAGATTTATGAATGACAATAAAAATGGACCCAAATTTTCATATTTAGGTGAGTGATGTGATTTATATATGTACAAAACCCAGGTGGTTGTATTGGCTTTATCATCTGATTCAAACACAAGGAAAGTAGAAGGAAAAAGTAAATAAATAAAGTAATAAAATAAACATTAAAGCAATAAAAATAAAATGATCTGCAGAATTTATACATATATTAAAAGTAAACCAAAATCACACTGTATTTGATACAAAATTCCATGAAACTATTCATAACTGAAGCCATTTTCATAGTATTTGATTTTCTCCCTAGGGAAATTTAACTAAAACTTATAATATATACTACTGTAATACTTATATTTTTATTATTTTTACATTCATTTTAATGATATTTTACTTTTTACTTATTTTATTTATAATAGGCTATAATATATATTATAGTATACCTATTTTTAATTCTTAATAAATAAATAAACACATACATTTAGATGCCTGCCGTTTTGTTTCTTATTTGTTGTCGCTAATTTAGATTAGCGTGTCCTCAGCCGATGTGTCGTACCGTTTAAAGGTGATCCATGTAATTTCTGCGACATACAGCATATTTTGCAATTGCTCCTTTCCCGTGTCATGCCTGACTCAACTCAACAGCTTTTACTTGTGAAGACATTAACAGTAAAATGCAGACTGCTTTCAATAAATGGTCAAATATATTAGGAAACTTTTAGCTGTGTTTTCATGTGTCATGAGAGTAAGGAACTGAGCAGCTAACAATCTGTATAGAGCTAACACACTTATTATAGACCCATGCAGTGTGCACCAGGTGCGTTTTTGACATATTGTGTCACCCAGCATATCTGTTTTAAAAAGTCACTGCTCGCCACTGATATATATATAGGCCTATATACTGGTATACATGTATCTGTTTCAGTCTGCGTGTCCATTCTGGTTAGTTAGGTTCATGCAGTGTCATCCAGTTCACATCCATCTTTCGCGCAGCCTTTAATAATATATGTATTAGTATAATCTTTCCTGGGGGGAATCCATCAAGGAGAAAGTACAATAGAAGCATTGATGTATTCAGTAGGCCTATATCTCAGTTTGTTGAATTTCCTTCCTTATCACAGGTTACAGCGTCACTTCTGCTCATTTATCCAGTAAAACGCTCTACATATCTGGTGCACCACGGTATAACCTGACTGGTGGAGTATTTATTTTTGACGATTCTGAAGAGTATGTGCTCCAGGGAGATCAGGTATTTGTAGTCAATACTATTGATATTAACGCTGACTGTTTTAAGTTTTGAAAGTTTAAAAGTCTAAAATAATTGTAGGTGTTCAAGGTGCCCTAGAATGATTTGAAACAATGTGTTAAATTGTTCTCTGATACCTACATAGAGGGTATGTGGCTTATTTAAGGGAAAAAAATGTCCAGATACAGTTTTACAGGTCCATTTACAACCCTATAAATTGTCCCTAGGATGTAATGCTCTGTTTTTGCCTTATTTGGAAGAGTCATGAATATTAATATTGAGCTCTGCTCTGATTGGCTTATTTCAGCAGCTCACAGCAGTTCAGTGAACCGGCTCGTCCTGACAGAACACAGACAGACTGACACACTTTAAGCAAAACATCTCAAATGGAGATTGGTGAAATGCAGCTTACTTGTTTATTTGGTGTTTTCAGATCATCTGCACGCGCGAGAGAGCTTGCAGCCTTCTGGTTGCCAGATTTGAGTCATTAAATCCCCCAAACAGAACTTTTCTGTGAAAAGAAAATTGTATACTCTCCAGTATTTTGCCTAAACATGTCCAAGTCCAATCTGGCAACCATATGCACGTGGTGAGCTCTCTCTCACGCACGGACGATCTGAAAACACCAATGAACAAGTAAGCTGCATTTCAGCAATCTCCATTTGAGATGTTCTGCTTAAAGTGTCATTCAGCCTACATTTTAGACTTGTCTTTTTTCATCAACGATATTGCATGTTTATATAATGTTAGTCACAATGTAGGCTAAGGTTACTCAGTGACTGTGATGTACTCTAAAAGCATGCGAAAACATCATAGGCCTACTTCAGTTCTCAAAAATATAAATATATAACTTATATTTTTACAAAACGAATAGCCTTGTCAAATGACTGTCATTTTAACTTATATGGTGGAAAAGGGGACGTTTGCTAGAAGGATCCAGTGAACGGTATCTGTTTGTAATACAAAATAATATTACCCTTTGTCATTAGACACACTATTTAGATTTGTATGGTACTTTGTGTTTCCTATTGTTACTGTACTAGCATCTTGCGTTATCCAGACAATGCAGTCTTTCTAAGAAACTTTCAATTTAATCAGAAATTGTTTAAACAGTCAATAAGTGGATAAATCGCTCCTTACTGCTTGCTGGAATACAGTTGCCACTTTCTTCAGCTTAAGACACTGAGCGAAGCTTGCTTGAAATGGGCCTAACAAACGAACAATCTTGAATTAAATTGTTGTGGTATCGGATTATAAACATCAACCAAGACTGTTGACATGTTTTATCTGTGGGAAGGTTAGAAAAGTCCTCACGTCTCTTGCACAGCCTGGAACATGACGTGTCCATGAGCGAAGTTTGTTTACCTGCTGTTGCAACCCGATCAATTTACCCGATGATTCGGCTCCCAGTTCCTCCTGACAATGCACATGTTTGGACAGATGCAAATGTTGGGGGCATGCATATAAATGATCCCCAACGCTTATATCACGGTTGGGTTTATGTTGAGAAGCACTTTTTTTGTGGTGTTTTTGGTTTACGAGATTTACATAAGTAGTAGGAGGCAATGGTGTTTGAGACTCACAGTATGTGATGTCCATACTGAACTCTTATTATTTCACCATGGCAAGGTTAATTCAGTTTTTCATTCTAGGGCACCTTTCATATATATATATATATATATATATATATATATATATATATATATATATATATATATATATATATATATACAGTCCACAGACATATACTACAGAATATATATATATATATATATATATATATATATATATATATTCTGTAGTATATTCTGTAGTATATGACTGTGGACCACAAGTCATAAGTTCCACAGGTATATTTTTGGCAGTAACCAACAATACATTTTGGGTCAAAATTATAGATTTTTTGTAATGCCTAAAATCATTTGGATATTAAAGCTACACTGTGTAGCTTTTTTAGTTTATTCCTAGCTAAAAACACTTAGTTCTTTCAAAATATATGTGCTCATTAACGTATATTTACTTTTTTCAAGTAATAAAGTATTCTCGTAAGTTTATAATATGCCATTGAAAATACATACGGGTGAGGGGTTTGAATGCTGGTCGCCATGTTGCCTCTCCATCTTGAAAGTACTTTAGCCAAAGAGGGACATACCCATAAATTCAATCTTCGCCTTTCGCGTTTTAACACTCGATGGCACCGTGTCGAATGTAAAGAGGGGGATTGCAATGTTAATATCTTGGACTAAATCGGCCACCGTAGGAGTTAAAGCGAAATCAGAATTGAGAGAAACAGATTCACTGGATGGTCATATACCTTTTCACCGCTAGATGAGGGGAAATATCACACGGTGTAGCTTTAAGCAAAGATCATGTTCCATGAAGATATTTTGGACAACTTTAAAGGTGTTTTTCTCTAATTTTAGATTTTTTTGCTCCCGTTAGATTAAAGATTTTCAAATTGTTGTATATTGGCCAAATATTTTCATATCCTGACAAACCATACATTAATGGAAAGCTTATTTATTCAGTTTCATAGATTGGTTTTGTGGTCCAGGGTCATATATAATTTAAATGTTACCTTTTTTATTACCAAATGTATGTAAAGTATGTAAAATATGATAATAATTAAGTGATGTATAATTGTCAGGTTGGATCATATTTTGGATCAGTTCTTTGTGCCTTGGACATTGACAAGAATCAATACACAGATCATCTATTAGTTGGAGCACCACATTTCCATAAAAATGGGGAAGAAGGCAAAGTGCTAGTGTACAGATTGAATCAAGTAAGATCACACTCTCCTTTCAGCTCCTGGATATGTGTGGGAAATAGTATAATATAATTTCTATCTAATGGGGTTATTTTGAAATCCTCCCAAAAGCATGGCAGGTTTGAGAGCGTGACCATGGAGCTGCAGGGGGATGCGGGGCAGACCTTTGCCAGGTTTGGTGCAGCCATTGGCTCTATAGGAGATATCGATAGGAACAAGTACAATGATGTAGCAGTGGGCGCTCCTCTGGAAACAGATGGCTCAGGAAGCATTTACATTTACAGTGGATTCGAAGATGGCCTTAAGTTTTCACAAGTGAGTATCAGAAAGTTTTCTTTACACTTGAGATTTTTAATAAGTTTTGGACAATATCTGGACAATTTTAGTGTAGACATGAAGTAGATAATTATTAGAGCAATATTTTATATTCATTATTTAAAGACAATTTATTTGTCAAATTCATAAAAAAAAAATAGAGAATAATTAAAATAATTAAACAATTAATATACCATAATAATATGTAGAACTGATTTCCGTTTGAATCTCTTCATATAGACGCTTGATGGAGAAAATCATCACCCTTACGTAAAAAGCCACTCTTTTATTTTATTTTTTATATGTAATACAACTGATTCGTTATAATTTCCCCAAAATTATGAAATGGTACGAACAATTATGAGCCTGCTTTTTTCTATACACTGTAAAAAAATGTTGGTTTAACTTAAAAAAAGTTTAGTAACCTGACTGCCTTTAATTTTTATTGAAATTAAAAATGTTGAGTTGATACAATAAAGGAAATTGGTTTAATAAATAGAAACTCAAAATAGTATTGTATTCTAAACCACATAAAAAATTAAATAAATCATGAAAATAGCTTCACTACGTCATCACAAATAAAACACATACAATTACCCAATATGCTTACAAAATATTTTAATAATGTTTGAATAAAGGTTGTCAATTCTCAAAAATGTTCATTCTATTAACAAAAAAATGTATTTCAATGAACTCAAAATTTTAAGGCAACTAGGTAACTTATTGTGTAGACACAAAATACACCCTTTTATATTTCATTTTATTCCTAATTTAAATTTGATTTTTTTTTTTTTAAATAATAATAAAAAAAGTTCCATCTCAGTGTGACAACATATTCCATCTCAGTGCGACTGTTTTAACATATATTTTGCTGTTTCCTATCTAGAAAATTGCCCCCTCAAATTTTGGAATGAAACTTGTGCACTTTGGTCAGTCAGTAAGTGGCGCTTCTGCCATGGCACCAAATAAGCCCTGCATCGCTGTTGGAAGTCAAAAGGGAGTGACTGTTTTTGAGTGAGTAAAAAATGTTTTTAAATTATATTTCAGTATACATTCTGTTTCACTGAATAGGGGAACCTTCTCTTTGGATGTTGTTTCATGTTTATACTGTTTTTCTGCAGGACTATCCCTGTTGTGCTCATCAAACCAGAAATAACTATTCAAACAAAAATCATTCCCCTGGAACAACAGATGAAATCCAGCAAGATTAGCATAGATGCATGTTTTAAGGTGAAAAAGGGAAGACTTCAATGTAAGGGTTTTGTTTGGTTTGAGTGAGTATTCTTGATCCAAAACAATCCTCATGGTTATTTTAACCACAGTTTACTTTCTGTCATTTTAGCTGAAACACTCCCTCTTGAGTACCAAATTGACTTGGATTATGATGCAAATAAAAAGCGTGTCACTGCTGACAACAGCGATCAAGTAAAAAACACTTTTATTTTGACGCCAGAAGAAGAGTGCACAAATATCAAACTACAATATTTGGTACGTTGTCTCTTTGTTTGGTTCTTTTTCCCCTACCCAACTTGTTTCTTTTTTTAAAGAAAATGAAATGTTACAAGAGGATCAGACATCCAGCCTATTCCACTCAGCTAATTATTTGTTGCAAAACTCATTTGAGAGCTAAGATCCTTTCTTTGTGATACTGAAATATTGTCTTCCTTCCAGGGGTGTTTTGATTGTTTTTCACCTATAAAAATCAAGATGAATTTTTCTTTGGCCCCCAACCCAAATGGACCCCCCATCCGAATTCATGACATATTTAGTCCAACTGAGGTTTCTGAGGAGGTAAATGCATATTTCTCAGAAAATTTATAATATAAAAGTTTCACAAGCACTTGTGAAAATATTTCACTATTTGCTACACCACTGTTCGAAAGAAGAGCATTTATTTGAAATAGAAATCCTTTGTAACAATATAAATGTTTTTACTGAATACCAAGCATTATTTGATTTGAAAAAGGCCCTGACCATTATCTATACAAGGCCATTTTTCATTAAATGTCATTCAATTTCTGTAATAACATTTAAAATGATATTTACATGTTTTGTTATTTTTAGATTACCTTTGAAAATAATTGCACAGGTGTTTGCAAACCAAGTATTACATTATCTGATTCAAAAATTAGGTATGTACTGATGACCTTAATTCAATTTATTCCATTTTGATTTTTAAAGGGGCTCCTGCCCCAGCCCCAGCTATCTACAAGAAATGTCAATTATAGTTAGATTATTTTTTTTTTTTTGTAACTAAAATAATTTACATTGCAGTGAAACTAAGATCATCATTGGAGAAACACAAAGCTTGAATATCAACTTCAATCTCACAAATACTGAAGACCCTTCCTATATGACCACCCTGACTTTGACCTACCCCAGTATACTCAGTCAGAGGGTAAAAAACATGTCCTCATTTTCATAAGACTTGCAAAAGACAATTACATCTGCTGCTGATACATTTAGTATATACAGGATAACCTGCTTAGGTGTCTCACTTACAGAAAATAGAAGGTGCCCCCTGCCCCGTGAAGACTGACAATCAGATACAGTGTAATATTCAACACCCTGTTTTCGAAACAAACACACAGGTATGACTTTATCTTTGAAACAGAAGAATTCTGGTATCATTTGCACTGATTTTTTTTCACTAATGAAATGTTGTTGTCGTTTTATTTTTCATTTCTCAGACCAACGTCTTCTTCTCCTGGCAGCTCAACGACATCCAATCTGAGTTGAGGAATTCTGAGATTATCGCCAATCTAACCAGGTTGGAGAGCTATTTCTCTTGCTTTTTATATGAAAATCAGTTTCTAATTTTTAAATGTGCATTAAAAATGTTTTTATCTGGGTTTTAGTCAGAATCAAGGCTCTCAGTTTCTGGACTCAAAAATATTTGCATTTAATGTGATGTATTCTCTACCAATCCAGCTGACTGGGTAAGTGTACAAACAATCTGATAAGTATTTAGCATTAAACCTCTTGACTTTGTAATATTGAAGCATATTTATTTCGCAACATCAGCACAGCCTCCCCAAATAGACTCCGTATTGAAGAGGGGGGAAATAAAGACACTCAAATGATGCAGTTTGTATTTCAGGTACAGTATATAAATCACATTAGATCTGGCTAATTGTTATGTTCATATACACTATATTGCCAAAAGTATTGGGACACCCCAAATCATTGAATTTGATGTTCCAATCACTTCCATTGCCACAGGTGTATAAAATCAAGCACCTAGGCATGCGAACGCTTCTACAAACATTTGTGAAAGAATGGGTCCCTCTCAGGAGCTCAGTCAATTCAAGCGTAGCACCTGTGCAATAAGTCCATTAGTAAAATTTCTTCACCACTAAATATTCCATGGTCAACTGTTCGTGGTATTATAACAAAGAAGCAATCGGGAACAACAACAATTCAGCCACGAATTGGTAGGCCAAGTAAAATCACAGAGCGTGGTCAGCGCATGCTGAGGCACACAGTGCACAGAAGTTGCCAACTTTCCGCAGAGTCAATAGCTACAGTCCGCTAAACTTTGTGTGGCCTTCAGATTAGCTCAAGAACAGTGTGTAGAGCTTCATGGAATGGGTTTCCATGGTCGAGCAGCTGCATCCAAGTCTTACATCACCAAGTGTAATGCAAAGCATCGGATGAAGTGGTGTAAAGCACACTGTCACTGGACTCTGGGGCAGTGGAGACGTGTTCTCTTGAGTGACCAATCACGCTTCTCTGTCTGGCAAACCAATGGACTAGTCTGGGTTTGGCGGTTGTCAGGAGAACGGTACTTGCCTGACTGCATTGTGCCAGGTGTTAAGTTTGGTGGAGAGGGGGTTATGGTGTGTGGTTGTTGTTGTTGTTGTTTTTTCAGGGGTTGACCTTGCCTCCATGGTTCCAGTGAAAGGAACTCTCAATGTTTCAGCATAAGTCATTTGGAACAACATCATGCTCTCAAATTTGTGGGAACAGTTTGGGGATGGTCGCTTCCTGTTCCAACATGACTGCGCACCAGTGCACAAAGCAAGGTCCATAAAGACATGGATGAGCGAGTTTGGTGTGGAGGAACTTGACTGGCCTGCACAGAGTCCTGACCTCAACCCGACAACACCTTTGCGATGAATTAGAGCGGAGACTGCGAGCCAAGCCTTCTCGTCTGACATCAGTGCCTGACCTCACAAATGCGCTTCTAGAAGAATGGTCAAAAATGAATGTGCATAGTTCTTGTGCATTTAAAGGCAGACATCCCAAACTTTTGGCAATATAGTGTATTTATATCATACATTTAATACATTTTGTTGTATTCTGATTTAGTTTGCAGGTAAAAATAATTATGGCGCTACAGTCGACGTAGTTGTAAACATAACAAAGGACACCCACAAAACTGATCTGAAAATCACAAGTGTCAAACCAGAGGTACCACACATTAAATATAAAGTGCATAGAGTGACCATAAACATGAAAGCTTTCAAATTAACAACTATTGCTCCTTTCGCATTAGGAATGTGTTTGGAAAGAAAATTATGTGACGGTAAGATTTCACCCTGAAACAATGATCATGCTGTTCAGATTGTTTAAATTGTTATTATTAAATATTTAAAATTAAATTTATATTTTTGTGTGCCTGTAGGAACCCTATATCATCAGATGTACCATGAAAGAGCTGCAGAAAATTGTCATTGATGCCAGTGTTTTGATACATGATGTTCAGGTATAGTTGTACAAGTGTGTCCACGCATGTCATAATTACAGTAATTAGGAGATTTCAACTGGAAAAACGAGTTCACTCCTACTCGTACCATGTGACCGGTGTACCACCTGACCAGTGCAGATTCACTTTAGCTGTTAGTGTTGTCATAAAAACACATAATTTCTAAACGCATAATACAGCTCCGAGTAGAATGTCACATGTTTTCATCTCAGAATTACAGTAATTACAAAAGTTAGTCCAGGTATAGTGATAATCATGTGCATCAACATACTGTTTATATAATATAACTTTTCAAACCTATAGGAAAAATCAGACAAGATCACTGCTGTAGGACAATACAGCTTTAATGAGACCGTCTATGCTACGAAGGATCAATCAAGGACCGTTACGGTGAATGTCAGACCCTTTTCAAGCATAAACACGTTATCAAGCATTTAGTGGCTGAGATTGTTTTCATGCAATGCAGGTGGAGGTGATGATTACGAAGCTGATTGTGACGTCATCTAAAGGTGCCATCATTGGAGGATCCATAGGAGGATTTCTGTTCCTTTTCATCATTATTATCATTCTCATAAAGGTATACATTGTGAATGCAGTTGGACTTTGTATTTTCTGTATCAAATCTGCATTCTCTGCATATTTACTGCAGAAATACTAAGAGTTGTAAGATGCTATACCGAACAGAAGAATTTCTCAACATGCACTGACTCTTTGTGATCTTATTTTTTTTTTTTTAGTGTGGCTTTTTCCGTCGTCGCCATAAAGTGGACCAAGCACAAGTCCAAACGAGTCCAAACTGAAGACTGCCAATGCCCAGGAGGGAATATTCCCATATATCTTACTTTTGTTTGTGTCAAGAAATGGGGATTTTTGAGATAAAAGTTAAATTCTTGTTATAGTATTAAGGAGAGTGTAATGACTGATTGTATTTAACGGAGTTTGTACAGAAAGAATGTTAGACAAAATATCTCTAGCTATCTAAAAAAAAAAGTAAATCCTAAATATCCCATAATCATGATTTCCCAGTGCAAGTCAAAGTGCTTTTTAACTGGTTGGCTGACTGTTCTGACGAGTTAAAAAAGTGCTTTAAAGTCAGCATATCCAACTTGACCAGTCTGGGAGACCAGCAGAGATCTCATACTCATTTGAAATGGGAAATAACCTAAAGGTTAATCAGGTCAACATGGTACACACACACACAGCCACACATACACGTGGTCATGTGATATGCCCTTATATGGAGCTGTCACATGTCTGGCTATGTTTAGGCTTACATCTGATTATTGAATGTCACAGCATGTGCGAAAATATGACAGCACACAAAGATTTTTCATTGTATCTTAAAGTTTTAAAATAACCTTGAATTATAATACATACAGATTATAATAGGCTATGTTATGTGCAATTATGCCAAAGTCACAAAATGCTAATCCACCATACGTTCTCAATCTGCCACAAATACACTATCATGTGTATATGTTTGTGCATTTTTGACATATATAAAAAAAATTAGTCTTACTAAAATGTTTTAATAAATAGCATTTATTTGCTATCGGATGTATTCAGTTTTTAATATGTTAATTATATCGAGATGATTTTTAGGGTATAATAGGAGCAGAATATGTTAATGCCATAAATACAGTGTCATGAAAATGTTGGTGTGTTTTTGACATATATGAAACTAAATTGGTTTGACTAAAATGTTTTAATAAATATTATTTATTAATGCAAAATTGTTGAATTATGGATATACTCCGTTTTTCATTTTTCATTTTTGATCATTTTTGGGGTATAACTTTCAGAATATTTTTCTGAAACAGTCTGTGATTAAATGCCACAAATAAAATGTCATGAAAATATGTTTTTGCATTTTTGACATATACGAAACAAATTGGTTTTACTAAAATGTTTTATTAAATAATATAATAGCATTTATTAATGCAAAATTGTTGAATATTGGATACATTCTGTTTTTAATATTGAAATTATATACAGGTTCATTGTTTTATGCAAAAAAAGAAAACTATTTCATTATGAGATATTGTGGGATTAATTATATTTGCATGACATAAAGACACTTTTTGAACATGTTTTTTGAAACGAACTGCTCGAAAGAATCCATTTGCAGCAAAGAACAGAAGATCCCATCACTATTTCTAATACCGAACCAAATCTCGCGAGACCGGACGAGGGGATAAGTTAAGGAAACATGGCGATGTCTAATTTGTTAAAGGTAAGAGACACTTATTCTCTTTGCCTCCAAATTTTCCAGAAACAGCCAAAAACCCGCGTAGACGCCTGTAACCTTCAAGTGTCTATGTTTTACCATTGATGTTTAGCGGCTTGCTTAGACTCTTGCGTGCATGTCCAGTGAGTTTTAAAGACTGTCTTGCAGCCTATGTTTAGCTAGCAGGCTGTGAGCTAGCTGAGATTCATAAAGCCAATAATCACAGTAATGCTGGACTGCATGCAGATTACTTGAAGACAGTTTTCACGCCACCGGGTGTTGCCCCCTCAGTCTTATGTTGTTTATAAATGTATATCACAAAGGGGCATGTGTCTGATGACAGTTAGCACGCATGATGCTAGCTTGGCAAATGATTAAATGACACTGAGTGTTATGACTGAGCTCAGGAAATGTCAATATGTGTTGATCATATCAAGTTTCATGTGCGAATCTTTTCTTGACTTACATGTCATGTCACAGATATATAGGGTCAGATATTTTAAGAAGTTAAAATATCTGGAAAAAATGATTGAGGCATTTTGAATTGGAGATAGTAGAGACATTCCAGTTGTTTTGAGGATGTCTGTTTTCATTTAGTTAAACACAGTGGCTGTGTGGGAAAACCTAGTGTTCTGAGTATCTAGTCAATATGCTGGGTGTCATAGATGTGTTCAAATGCACCAGTGATATCCAAAATGCTGTCTGGAGGCATAATTTACCAGAGGCATTTTAAAAGCCATTCAGCCCATTGCTTGCTATTTTATGTTGGATGGAAATTACATTTTAAACAGACTTCTTTTTTGGTTAAAAAACTAATTTCATAGCAAGCGATTTCATTTATCCAAAATATGCACACTTAAACAATATATTTACACTTATTAGAATGGGAAATTATGTATAATAAAATTTTGTGTTTAAAAGTAATATTTACCTTGATGTTTACTTTTTGTACTTTTTTGTCTAATATTTAATTTCAAGCTCTTCACTGTCTCTGGTAAACAAGTACAATAATGTTTTAAAAATGGAAAACTTGATTAGTTGCTGTATTGTTAATGGAAAGTACACCACAATATCTGTACACTAACACATTTGAAATTGCATATTTTTCATATTTCATATTTTAAGTCTAAGTCTGGTGCAATGGTAAGTTAAAGGATAGTTCACCTATAACTCACACTCATGTCGTGACAAATCTGTAAGACTTTCGTTAATCTTCGGAACACAAATGAAGATATTTTAAATAAAATCTGAGCCACCTCTCCACTCTATATTGACAGATACGCAACTACCACTTTGAACGCTTCGAAAAGTTCATAAATAGATTTTATAACTAATCCATATGAATTGAGAAGATAAACAATGATCATTGAACTTAAATAAAAGCTCAAACAAACCTGCTTGAGAACAAATCTCATTGTTTCTTGCAGAAGCTCAGACATGCTGAGTAACACGAGAATGATCCTCAATGGTTTTCGCATGTCAAGTATGTTAGAGCTTCCGTTTACCACAACTGATGTGTGTGGTTATTAATGTTTATATGTGATTAAAAGACTAAATGAAATCAGTTCAGCATATAAAGCAATAGTGTCTCAGAAATCTCTCCCGATTTCTTTAAAGATATCTTCATTTGGGTTCAGAAGATGAACAAGTTTTACGAGTTTGTAACGACATGAATTTATGATAGAATTTTCATTTTTGGGCAAACTAACCCTTTAAATATATACTTAAGGTGCTTATAAAAAAAAAAGACATAAGAAGTAAAAGAAACACTACTTGGCTTGCCTTATTGTAAATGCTTTGAGACGCCTTGTTTTCTGGAAATATTAGACACAAAAGTTTTCCATAATGTTTGGTTCATCATGAATAAGGCATGCTCTTAATCATCTCGTTCCTCTTCCGTGTCTTTTTTCTTAGAACAAGGGTTCCCTCCAGTTTGAGGACAAGTGGGATCTTATGCGCCCCATTGTCCTTAAGTTGCTTCGCCAAGAGTCTGTAACTAAGCAGCAGTGGTTCGATCTTTTCTCGTAAGAACTTATACAGTCAGATCTTTTTATATCCTTCACATTAACTATAGTCTGAGTGTTCAGTCTGTCTTTCTATTCTCCTTCATTCCCATAGAGATGTTCATGCAGTTTGTCTATGGGATGACAAAGGCCCAGCAAAGATCCACCAGGCCCTCAAGGAGGACATCTTAGATTTTATTAAGCAAGCTCAAGCGGTAAGAGAGGTCCAGGATTAAGTGACCAGTTGATGTTCTTCGGCAGAATCATCTCTCATTCTTGATCATTGGTGTTTAGAGAGTGCTCAGTCACCAAGATGACACGGCGTTACTCAAGGCTTATATCGTGGAGTGGAGGAAGTTCTTCACGCAGTGTGACATTCTGCCCAAGCCGTTCTGCCAGCTGGAGATCACCCTAATGGGCAAACAGGGCAGCAACAAGAAGTCCAATGTAGAAGACAGCATTGTTAGGAAGGTCAGTGGATTCAAACTTGTTTTAGGGCTAGGTTGAAAATATCTCTTAAATCCCAAGAATCAATCTTTTAGTCTATGCTGTTTCCAGATAATATGTGAACAAATCATACAATAATTGAAATAAGCTTTGTGCTGATATGAAACAAAATCTCAGATTTCAAATTCTGTCAATTTTATTATGAATTTGCAAACAATAAATACAGTTTTGGTTCTCTTTAATGTGGCATGACGCCTCAGTTCAAGCGGCACATGAACTGGTCATCTCTTTCTATTTCCTACTAGTTACAGCACCAAATAAACATGAATGAACATCAGAAAGTATGCTGAAAAAAACATTAGAACTCAATGTTTCAACTGCGGAAAGACCTCAATAAAATGTCATGTCAAATTAAATTTACATCAGGAAAGCCATTCAATGCATTTTGATAACTATATGCTGTTACACTTTACTTTAAGGTGTTCTTGTTACATTTAAGTACTGAGTACTATAGGGTTAGGTTTGGTTAAGGGTTAATTTCATGCAACTATAAAATTAAGTGTTACCATATATGTACTATATTAAATATTCATTACATTTTACTTAACCTGTGCATCAATATTTAATTATGTTCCTATAGCCACACTAGCATAATTGTCATAAAAAGTAATCATTATAAAATAATTGTGATTATTGCCTTATCTGCAATTCAGATATTGGTGTTTTGGTTTTATAAATCAGTTGTTAAATGTATTTTGTAATATTATAGTAATGTGCCAGCTGTTCCCTAAGTTATTTACAGCATTATTTGAGAAAAATTGGTATCCAAATGATTCAATATCGAATTGAATTGATATCGGAACTGAATTGAATCACAAGCTTATGAATGTAAATTGAATCGAATGGTGAAATGTGTGTCAATGCCCAGCCCTATTGTTTACCTAGAATGGGATTCATTCTTTTGTTCTTCATGTTATGTTCTTGCAGTTGATGCTGGACACTTGGAACGAATCTATATTCTCCAACATCAAGAATAGACTGCAGGATAGTGCAATGAAATTAGTCCATGCCGAACGGCTGGGAGAGGCGTTTGACTCCCAGTTGGTCATCGGGGTCAGAGAGTCGTATGGTAAGATTTGCTGCTGTTCTTTTATTGGATTGAGTGATTTTTCATGCTGTTATTAGTTAGTCTCTTATAATCTCTTTTTTCAGTGAACCTCTGCTCCAATCCTGATGATAAACTGCAGATTTACAGGGATAACTTTGAGAAAGCCTACCTAGACTCCACTGAGAGGTTCTACAGGACCCAAGCACCGTCCTACCTGCAGCAGAACGGAGTACAAAACTACATGAAATATGTACGGTCTGCCAGAGATCAAATTTTAGACTACATATTCCATACTAAACAGATTAGATAAAAACTGCACAGCCACGAGGAGACTTATGACTCCTGCTAACACTCTACATTTCTTTTTTACTTGCGTTTGCTGTCATATATTCTCATATCTCTGTTTACAGGCAGACGCTAAGTTAAGGGAAGAGGAGAAACGTGCACTACGATATTTAGAGACGCGACGTGAATGTAACTCTGTACAAGCAGTTGAGTATATGATTGGCTTTTAAATAATTCATTCACAAAATAGGACATCAATCATTAAAATAAATGTAAATATATTACAATTTGTATTATTTTTAAGTGATTATATGTCAGTCTGATATTGGGGATTGTTTTTTTCCCCCAGCTTATGGAATGTTGTGTGAATGCACTTGTAACGTCATTTAAAGAAACTATCTTGGCTGAATGTCCTGGCATGATCAAACGGAATGAGACTGACAGTGAGTATGAGATTTGGAAATTTATATATTTAAAACTATCCCTTTTAGGTTTTATATAAACTACCACTCAAAATGTTGGGGTGGGATGGATTTTTATGTGTGTGAAAATGGATTTGAAAGATGTTTATTATGCTCACCAAGGCTGCATTTAAAAAAAAAATTAAAAATACAGTAAAAACTGGAATATTGTATAATTTTTTTACTTTTCTTTTTGAATATATTTTAAAATGTAATTTATTCCTCTGATGTAAAAGCTGAATTTTCAGCGCCATGACTCCAGTCTTCAGTGTCACACGATCCTTCAGAAATCATTATAGTATGCTGATTTGCTGCTCAAGAAACATTTATTTTTATTATCAATGTTGAAAACAGTTGTGTTGCTTAATATGTGTGAGCATCATCATTTTTCAGAATTCTTTTAAGAATAGAACAAATCTTTTGTACTATTCAATATTCAGTTGTAGTATTCAGTTCAGTTAATTTTAATAAAATTATGGATTCCTTCTAAAAGAAAAATCTTACTGACCTGCTTTTGAGCACTAGTGCATTTTCCACAAAGTTGGAGTTTCCATATTTTCTAAATAGCTGTATAATATCTTCAAAAATAAGCTTTTAAACCTCAGTGAACTCTTCATCCACAGAGCTTCACCTGATGTTCTCTCTCATGGATAAAGTTCCCAATGGGATTGAGCCCATGCTGAAAGACCTTGAGGAGCACATCATCAGTGCTGGACTGGCAGACATGGTGGCCGCTGCCGAGACCATCACAACCGTGAGCACTTAAAGTTATTGGATGAAGTTGAATATTAAATTGATGGTCATAGTTTTACTTATTTTATTCCAAAGAAAATGACTTTTTCTTGTGAGACTTGTTGCCTTGATTTCTGTATCCTCTCTGTCTGGGTTTAAAGTCCTGACCTTTGTGTCAGATGATTCTCAACTATTAGGCCACCACTGTGCCGTGCTGGTGTTGACATTCTTGTTTTTCCTCAGGACTCTGAGAAGTACGTGGAGCAGCTCCTGACTCTGTTCAATCGCTTTAGTAAATTAGTGAAGGAAGCGTTCCAGGATGATCCTCGGTTCCTGACAGCCAGAGACAAAGTGAGCATGCCACCCCATCCGTATTCATTCTCATAATTTACTACTGGTCTCAGTAAGTAGCCTGCATGACTAGATCACACCGCAGATGGTTACCAGAGATCTGTGATGACACAGGAGTACATTGGAAGGTTTCATAACAATAAGTCCATTAGAAGGGCTGTTGGTGTTACTGGAAAATCAATTGACTTTACATGATTTAAGTGTTTTTTAATGAAGTTTTTAATTTCCCCCAGGCATATAAAGCAGTTGTGAATGATGCCACAATATTTAAGTTGGAGCTGCCATTGAAACAGAAGGGGTGAGTAACTGCTGCCTTCTGGGCTTCTGTTGACAGCGAGAAGCACAAAATAACCTTTTGACTTAACTAATGGAGTGCTGCTAATGGAACTTTTTCACATTTAAAAGCTTCTCAGAAAAGGAAGTTGTCATAGTTGGGTAAACTTCAGTAGAAGTGAACAGAAACTACAACATATATATATATATATATATATATATATATATATATATATATATATATATATATATATATATATATATATATGTATATGTATATGTGTGTGTGTGTGTGTGTGCTTCCATTTGCTGCAATAGCAAGAGAAGAAATCCATGATAACATTTCTATGACTTTCAAAATAAGGCAAAAAATATTAAGAGATTAATTAGGTTGGTCAGAAGAAAGATGTAAAAAAAAAAACATTCTTGATTTTTCTTGAAACTTTCTTGATTCATAGTCTGTGTAAAAGGTCCATATGCATTTGAGCATTTGCGATCCATGTTTCAGAGTTCAATTCATATAAAAAATGTTTGATGACCCTTTAAAGGTTTAATTCACCTAAAAACAAAACAAAAAACCCAGCTGTCATAAATTTTTCCCCCTCAGCTATTTCCAATACCGTAAGTCTTTCGTTCATCATCGGAACACAAATGAAATGAAGATCTGAGTTATTTTTGTCCTTCCATTGACAGCTACGCAACTACCACTCTGATGCTTCAAAATTCAGAAAGAGATCGTAAAACTAATCCATATGAATTGAGCGATTTAGACATATAAAGAGACTCAATCACTTTATATGGTTAATATATTGAATTTAGGCTCTTATTCATTTATAAATATGAATCAGTGAACAGAAACAGAAACTCAATAGTACTTGCTTGATGTGTAAAAGCAAACCTCATTGGTTCTTGTTGAAGCTCAAATATGCAGCGTAACACGAGAATGAAGTCATTGGTTTTTGCATGTCAAGAAAATGTCTTGATGTGTGCGGTTATGAATGTTTTTATGTGAATAAAAGACTAAATTAAATCTGTTCATCATATAAAAAAATTGTGACTGAAGAATTTGGACTAAACCGCTCAACTCGTATTGATTTGTTTTACGATCCGTTTATGAAGCGTCAAAGTGGTAGTTGCGTAGACTGTCAATGGAGAGACGGAAATCTCTCAGATTTCATTAAAAACATCTTAATTTGTGTTCTGAAGATGAACAAAAGTCTTACATGGTTGGAACGACATGATGGTGAGTAAATGATGACAGAATTTTCATGTTTGGGTGAACAGTCCCTTTAATGTTTCTAAATGCAGAGTGGGCCTCAAAACACAGCCAGAGTCAAAGTGTCCGGAGCTGCTCGCCAACTATTGTGACATGCTGTTAAGAAAGACGCCACTCAGCAAAAAGCTGACCTCAGAGGAGATCGAGCTCAAACTGAAGGAAGTGGTGAGACTATTATAACACGTCACATGTTGTTGTTGTCATCAAAAGAGTTTTGAAATGTAAATACTACTAATTCCTTCCCGTAGCTGCTTGTGCTAAAATACGTCCAGAATAAGGATGTGTTCATGAGGTACCACAAAGCTCACCTGACCAGGCGTCTGATACTGGACATCTCAGCGGACAGTGAGATTGAGGAGAACATGGTCGAGTGGCTAAGGGTGAGAATAAAAGAAAAATGAGTGACTGAAACTCAATTTGAGTGTTTTGTATTTTAATGGCTTATTGTTTGCTTCGGTCTGGCACGTTTCAGGAAGTTGGGATGCCTGCAGACTATGTGAACAAATTAGCTAGAATGTTCCAAGACATCAAAGTGTCTGAAGATCTTAACCAGGTTTTCAAGGAGGTGCACAAACATAACAAGCTGGCTTTACCAGGTGACTTACAAGCCCCTCTCTCTCTTTTTTTTTTAACAATCTTGAGCAGCAAATCAGCATATTAAAATGAATTCTGAAGGATCATGTGACACTGAGATTGGAGTAATGATGCTGAAAATTTGAGAGGCTTACTCCAAGAGCATATGTCCAGCTCTCCCTCTTTAGATTTTAGGGGAGGAGCTTTAAGGTCCAGCCACACCCTAATTCTACCCAGAACCATATACCAAATTAGGTCAAGCTCCACCAATTAGGCCCACAAAGGTAAAGGTGGACTAGGTAAAGCTCCATGCATTGTATCCAGAGAGGGGGAGCTAGACCAGGGTTGCCAGGTCTGTGCAACAGAAGTAGCCCAGTGGCCATTCAAAAGTATCCCAAAAATATCCCAGTGCATTTTTCTCAATCAGGTAGCTTAACACTTCTGGGGATTGAGTGCCAAAACTGTACTTAAGCATATGGAAATCAACCAGCAGAAAAAAAATCTACTCGCGGCAGCAACCTAAAAGTAGCCCCAATTCCATGTGAAACCACAGACTTGGCAACACTCAGCTGGACATCCTTTGAAATATTTCACAATGTTACTGTTTTAAAAAAATAATAATAATCCAAGAAATGGAGCCTAGGTGAGCATAAGAAACTTTTCACAAACATTATCTTACCAACCCCAAACTTTAGAACAGTAGTGTATATTATAATGTAATACCAATAAAATTAATTTGTACAGGTCTACAGTATGTTCTGAGATATTCTTTTTATTTGCATAATTTAATTTTCATAAGTATGGGTAGAGATAGTTTATGTTGCAAGTAAATCCAGAGTTCCTGTGTTGACTGAAAATATGAAAATATTAGTGAATTAAATTGTGATTTACAGGTCTGTAAATGTCACAGAAATTAATAATAGGTAACACTTTATTTTAAAGTGTCCTTGGTACAGGTTACATGTATTTACTGTAGTAGTAACTAATAACTATAAATTATTCATAATTACATGCAACTAACCCTAAGCCAAAATCTAATCCTGACCCTTACCCTATAGTAAGTACACGTAGTTAATTATTATTACTCATTCATTAAATGTATCATTACAATGTAACATGGACACCTTGAAATAGTGTAACCTAATAATATCTAAAAAAATATCTAATATCTATAGTGAACATTTGTGATAAATGTTAGTGATGATGTGATGTGGCTTGTTTTCATTTGGAGAGTAGTCCCTAATGTCTCTCTCACTCCCCTTCTGTTACTCAGCGGACTCTGTGAACATAAAGATCCTTAATGCTGGAGCTTGGTCACGTAGCTCAGAGAAAGTGTTTGTGTCTCTGCCCACCGAGCTGGAAGATCTCATCCCTGAGGTGGAGGACTTCTACAAGAAGAATCACAGCGGCCGCAAACTCCACTGGCACCACCTCATGTCCAATGGCATTGTGGGTGTATTTTATGCACTCAACGTGTTTAGTGATTTGCAACTGTAAATGCTTGCAACTTGAGGCTAATCAGACATGTGATGTGCTCTCTGGTAGATCACTTTCAAGAATGAAGTAGGGCAGTACGACCTGGAGGTCACAACCTTCCAACTGGCTGTACTTTTTGCCTGGAACCAAAGACCACGAGAGAGGATCAGCTTTGAGAATCTGAAACTTGCCACTGAGCTGCCTGATGCCGAACTGAGACGAACTCTCTGGGTATTCCATTAATCAACAGAAAGTTCATTGAAGAAAAATTGAAATGCACTCTGGAAAACTTTTGCACAAGAATTGCACTTTTTGTGCAAATAATGTTTTTTTCGTTGATGTTTACTTAAAACAGAACATTGTTTGCATTTACAATATTTCAAAAAGAACATGCACTGAAAAGTTGCATAGATTGCAGATTTTCTTTTTTAAATATGCGTAAAGATTGCAAAAATTATATTTGGTAATGAAAACCGCTTTGAAATTATGCAAACTTACAACAGAAAAGCTGAACATCTAATTCACTTAAAATGCTAAATGCCTCTAGTATTTACATAAAGTGATGCTTAGAGGAAAATGCCTTAGCCTGGAAAAAGTTTTTTTTTCTTTATTCCCTGAATTTAGATTAAATTTAGATTATTTTTATATATTAAAAATTATTTATTCATTTAAATGCTTTCTATGCTTTCCAAGCCCCCTGGTTGAGAACTGAGGAGGCACTGATATTAAAATTCTGACCGATATGGTTATACCAATAATACTGTTTTTTATATTCGATAACTGATAAATAACTAATGTTAAAAAAATATTTTGTGTAGATAAATGAAGAATAAAAAACTAAGAAATAAAATAAATCATAATGCTACATGTAAATTAAGATATCACATTATAATGTACAGTATGAAAAATGGATACTCATTTTTAAATTTGATTTACATTTATCAGTGTTTCTCAATTAATTAGCAGTTAAAATATCTTTGTCTATAGATGTTGTAACATCATCATCTACTTAACTTGTTTTCCCTGTCTTTTTGTTCAGTCTCTTGTTGCCTTCCCAAAGCTCAAACGTCAAGTGCTGTCTTATGAACCTCAAGTGAGCTCTCCCAAAGACTTCACGGACAGTACATTGTTTTTTGTTAACCAGGAATTCTCCTTGATGTAAGAACATCTCATCTCCTGCTTTAACACTTACGTGTTCTTTGTCCTTTTATTTGGGAAACAATCATTTTTGTTTCTCCTCAGAAAAAATTCCAAGGTTCAAAAGAGGGGGAAGATAAACCTAATCGGCCGATTGCAGCTGACGACGGAGCGAATGAGAGAAGAAGAGAACGAAGGCATCGTCCAGCTTAGAATATTAAGAACACAGGTACGAAAAGTTCAAAATCATTACTAGTGCTCTCTGTTCACTAACACTAGTCACTAAAGCCCAAAGTATACTTCAGTTTTGACGTGAGCGTTTTAGTGTATGCGTACAGCCGAATGCATAGCTTTCAAAGTCTACTTAATTTAATAATTAAGTATACTTAATTGAATCATCCTGTCCATTCTCTCTGCTATTTCTCTCCTGGAGGTATAGCTGATAAAAATGTCCACAATAAGATTAGAATTGCGAGTGTCTCTTAACTACTTAACCACTCAAACGCGCATCAATACAAGTGTCTGTTGTTGTTCTAATGGCCGTAGCCAGCTTTGAGGTATTTTTTTAGAATTATATATAAAACAGGTTATGAAATAATTGCCTAATATAGTATTAACTCTACTTTATAGCGCTGCAAGGAATTTGCACAGCACCAAGATCGTCTCATTTGAGCTTTCTCATGGGTCTGTCAATGTCAAAATATCTGAAATGACCAATCACATTAAAGTAGGTGGGATTTATGTTCACAGAAGCTGCTGAGCATGAATTCCAGCTCAACTTGACGCTACAGTCATAGTGCGAGATAAAATAGCATTTCATATTTTACAGCTGTTTAAAGATTGAAATATTAAGAAACCAACAAAAATAATGAATGACAAACTAATAATTTTGCCATTTTGATTTTGAAATAGGCCTAATTTACATGATTCATGTAATGTAATAATTAGTAACTGTCAATGTGAGGGCAAGAAACATTAACAAAGCCATTTTCATCATATTAGGCATAAGATTAATAATGAATGTGTACATATTGTGAATTAATTTAATTAACTTTGCTTTCCTGGTAGCCTTCAGTAAATTCACGTATCTAAGAAAATGATTCATAAAACTGACACAGACGAAAATGAAAAGACTATATCAGTCAAAGCTCCGCTTTAGGAGGGCAAGAGACAGGTTAAGATAAGGGAGAAAAAGAGCAGGTATTGACAAATAATCTACTGCCCACAGCCCACTGACAAGGTTTTAAACCTGGGCTGTGTTTCCCAAAAGCATTGTAAGCCTAAATTGATCATAGATTCAATGATGACGATTGTTTCACAATCAACTTGAGCATATGATGTTTTGTTGTTGTTGTTTATTTTACCATAAATATCAGGGATTTATTTTTTACAGTGTACTTTGGGCTTCTTGTGCATCCTTATAGACATTTTTGTCTTTTTCTGTTTTCTGTTTTTGATCATTTTGTTAATGCTAGCTACATACATTTTGGCACAGATGTTCATTTTTATTAGAATTTTACCCCAATTTTTTTATTACCAATTTTGCACACACAATATTTTTTAAAACATTGAAACATTTAAAGTCCCAGTGAACCGGAAGTTGCAACTGAGTTTTCTTCAGTGCTGTGACATTTTTCAAAGTGAAACGGAGTATTGAATAGAGGGCAGGGTTTGACTTCAGCGAGCCTCCTCTCCATCTCGCGCTCATAGCAGACTAACGGTTGGAGGGGAGTGTTAAAGGATATTCAAACCCAAGCCGTCAAACTGCCGTCATCAGAAAGGGAACGCCATTCCAAACCGGAAATTGCTTTTCAGATTCTGATTAAAGATTACCACGGAATTTTTTTTTCTGTTTATAAACTTGCACAGAATAATTATTCACCCTAAAACAAGTTACATGTGCTAACGAAGTGAATAAGATCGATTTTGATTTCATGACGATTTTAAGCCCAGGGAAATTTAAAATGATCCAGTCTTTGTTAATAGGCTTTCATTCTGTTGGCAAGGCTTCAAAATTATTTTTTTTAGAATTATTTTACCAAATTATGCCATTTTTTTCAGGTTTGGCCTAAAAAGCAAATACTCGCTTTATTCTGTTTATGTATATCTTAAAGCCAATTGGATAAATTATGCGGCCATAAAGGTGTGAGTGTGTTAGTGTGGATGTCAGAGTGTGATGTGTAATAAGAAAGGGTGTGTGTGTGTGTCCAAACACTGTGTAGGGAAAATTTGGTTCTACGCCCTTACTGAAAGCTTATTTTTTGAAAGATCCACTTCAAATTTGGAACACAGCTTTTTAAATTTTAATTTATGGATTTAATTTTCTAGCACTTCAAGAGTATCATAAAATATATATTTTATATAAAAGATAATTCATTAATATTTTTCATAAACTTAAACCTCTATAACTTCCACTTTTTAAACTTTTACTTTTTAGTCCGCTCCCAATATAGTTATTGACAATAGTTTTTTGACATAGACATTTTTGTCCTTTTTTTAATTGATGCACAAGAGTTAATGTGTCTTTTTTCCCCCCCTACCGCTCATTTCAGGAGGCCATCATTCAGATCATGAAGATGCGCAAGAAGATCACAAACGCTCAGCTGCAGACCGAGCTGGTTGAGATCCTCAAGAACATGTTCCTCCCTCAGAAGAAAATGATCAAGGAGCAGATCGAGTGGCTCATTGAGCACAAGTACATCAAGAGAGACGAGACAGACATTAACACCTTCATCTACATGGCGTAGCGCGGAAACGACTCCGGAGATGATCTGTAACCGTTCCCAAGGACGACGTACCTGTCAAGGATCAGCAGCGGGGGGAGGGATGGTGATGTCTCGAAGATACTGCTTATGCTGCTGGTCTGGTGGCGTAGTCATGAGCTTGTTTTAACGACAGACTGTCACACATCAGATAAAAAAATGTATTTAAAAAAATAAATCCCTGCCTTACCTTACAGTGAAGACACATGGGGATCAGAATAGGAGATTTAAAAAAAATAGGAAAAAAGACAAAAGGATTCTATTTTTGCCATTGGTAGTCAGTATGCATGGTGGGCGTTTGGCCTTTTGTATGTGTACATCTCCAGCAGCATGCGGTCAGTGGGAATGTCACATTCATCCGAGGACTTGCTTGTGTGTGCCGTGTTACGAGTTTTTTTCTCCCTCCCACATCCTCCGTCTGGACGCCGCCACGACCCATCCTCACCGCACAGCCCGGGCCGAGAGCCGTCCCATCGTCGCCGCTACAAACACCTGGCCGCGCATGCAGACACTGGAGTGGCTGAGGAGCGCGTGCCAGGATGGAGGACTAGCATTAGCACTTTTCACGCTCTCTGCCACAATACGTCAGCATGGCTTTATTTGGGTTGTTTTTCCACGGCTTTGGGTTTCGTTTTCACTTTTTTCTTCGTCAAAAGTTTGCAAACGTTGAACCATCTCTAAGCCACGAAAGATTTGATTGGCTAATTGCACCTTAGAAGACAATACTCTTCAAAATGCCAGGAAATACTGGTGCTCAGAGGTCACAAAGGGTCAAGGTCTGCAGAGAAAAATCTGGCGGTTTGAAGTGTTTTAGTTTTTTTTGTTGTTGGTGTAAATGCATTACCAGTGTGCCCCAAGTCAGAAGGTCAGTGTAACGTAGTTGCAGATTTTTGTTTGTTTGCTTTAGAGGAGAAATTTCCGTTATCTATCTCGAATAGCGACTGAGATGCCGACTGATTTGTTCCAGGAGCCTGAGGACTCATTGAACCCGTTGAATCTGAATCACAATTCCAATTTGTTCTCATTGCCCGATCACACCTGAGCACACACAAGCAGGAAAGCACAGTTACATGAGTCCGAGTAAAGCAAACGCTGCTCCAACCTCAGGTAAAGTAGGGCAGAGTTATTTTATTAGGTTGTGCTAACTTTAATTAGCGCCTCGTGGTTCTTGCTAAACACACATTGCCAAAGCAAAGCACAAGAGTGCTGATCTCAAAATCATTATAGTGATTGTTTTCCCCTCCATTTCCAAGGTCCCTTGAGAAAGCCTCGTCATTTGTCGCCACATGGGGGTTTATTCGTTATTATCCTATAATGACAGAGTGTCTCTGAACAAAAGCTTGTGCAATTACTGATCAGCTGTTTATTATAATCAAATGAACTGTCTCATGATTATTAGCATTTTAGTAAGTGCAAAAAGTATTATCCAGGCAGATCCCAAATATTGACAGTCTCTGGTCATTCTGGGATGACGGTTAAATCACACGTCAATGTGTTCACCATATATCAGTCGGTCAGTGTGTTGTCTTTAAAAAAACTAAAATACCATTTTCACTGGATGATGCCATCAAGTTTTGATTGTAAATTCATCCAAACTCAAACTAAAGGGGCGAATAATGAGTTTCTGAGGTCCCAATGAAATCTATAATTGCTGTCCATCTCCACTGTGACATATCCTGTCGGTTATGTTTGTTACTTCTGTTTTTAACACAGATCAGTCACTCATTTGCATCCCTAGTGGTTTGATTTCACATGGTAACTCAAAATAGCGAAAAAGGTTCCCTTTGGTTGTACTGCTAAAGCGTTGTTTGAAAGATCCAGATGTACAACGCTGTCTGAGAACAAGGTGTCATTCGATTGTCCTCTTTATTTATTGATAACTTAAACATGTTTGTGAGGACGAGAGAGAGAGAGAGAGAGAGAGAGAGATTGTGTGTCTCTTTGTAGCCTTTTTACAACAGGGTGATGTCGTATCCTGTTACGTTTATGCATTTTCATTTTTGGAATTTAAAATTGATGTTTCTGCTGACTGTATGTTTTCCTCTATCAATTACTCTAGGCATATGATTTTTATTAGGACAAGCACTATGATTTTCATATTTATCAATCACAGTTGGCATTTGTTGTGTGCTTGTTATTCTGGAGCATTTTTTGTTCTCTCTTTGTTTTTTTTTGGAATTCCCAAAAGCTGAAATGTCAGTTCATTGTAGTAGACGAATATGAAACTGAATAAAATGGTGTGAATGACCTTACAAGGGAATGCTACAAGAAATTATGAATTATTATTCTTTATTGTTTGCAAATTTTTATCTCTGATGGACATGGAATGTTCCTGTAACTAGAGTCTGTGCACATCATTATGATATAATGCAATAAGTGAGCGTGAAACTGAACATTTTCAAATCTGTCAATGGAATTTTCTGTAATAAAGTGCGTACACATATAAACACTCACTATTATGTTGAGATGGGGCGATAATTATTTTTTCAACTTCATGGGCGGCACATTAGTATTTCGTCATTCTAATATGATTGTGTTCTTATTGTCCATTTGTCACTTCACTATATCACATACCAGGAGGAGTGGTGTTTGTCTCCTTTTTTTGTAGTGTCTTCCATCGTTTACAAAGGATAAAAGTTTTGTTCATTACAAACGTTCTATGATCTTTATCCAAGTACTGACTAAAGTGTAAAGGTTTGTGTTTATTCTTAAAAGCATCATCTCAGTCAGATCACCATTTACTTGTTACTTTAGTCAGATATGTACTGGTGATGGTTTCTACAGTATTCGTTTGTATGACACGTGAGGACAGTTCTGCAATTATTCCCACATACACTTTCTGGTAAACAATTTCAATAGAAAACTGAACACGCAAGTTCCCTGTAGTGTGAGACAAGCAAAATGTAGGTGTGGTTCTGAGAAGGTGCAAATGCTCTGCCTATGACTGTCTGTTTTCAAGATTTCTTGCCTGAAGCCTTAAAAGCTTCAAGAATATTTGAAAATTATGAAGTGAATGTGTGCCATTGTACAGTGAAGATCTGGAACGGATGCTATTCTTGAGTGAACCATTTTCATGTACTGCATTTTTTTTATGTTGCATAATTTATTTACTGGCAAAATAAAAAGAAAATATTATTTGATGAGTGAGGCTGATGTGTTAATTATTTTTTCATTTTTTCTTCTTTTTTTTGGATCTGTTTCCACAGCAACTGGAACAAATAAAAGGCAATGCCATAAACACTGCAACAAAATGAAGTTTTTTTTCAGATTCAGATTGAATATGTGAATATGCCATTAAAAATATGATATTTACATTAGTTATGTTTTATATATATACTGATCAGACATAACATTTTGACCACCTTCCTAATATTGTGTTGGTTCCCTTTTTGTTGCCCTGACCCACTGAGGCATGGACTCCACTAGACCCCTGAAGGTGTGCTGTGGTATCTGGCACCAAGATGTCAGCAGAAGATCCTTTAAGTCCTATAAGTTGTGAGGTGGGGCCTTCGCAGATCTGACTTGTTTGTTTAGCACATCTCACAGATGCTCGATTGGAATGAGATCTTGTGAATTTGGAAGCCAAGTCAACACATCAAACTCATGGTTGTGCTTCTCAAACCATTCCTGAACCATTAATGCTTTGTAGCAGGGTGCATTATCCTGCTGAAAGAGACCACAGTCGCCAGGGAATATGAAAGGGTGTACATGGTCTGTAACAATGCAGTAGACAATAGGTGGTACATGTCAAAACATCCAAATGGATGGCAGGACCCAAGCTTTCCCAGCAGAACATTGCCAAAAGCATCACACTGCCTCCACTGGTTTACCTTCTTCCCATAGTGCATCCTAGTGTCATGTGTTCCCCAAGTGATGCACACGCACTCGGCCATCCACATGATGTAAAAGAAAACGTGATTCATCAGATAGGGCCACCTTCTTCAATTGCTCCGTGGTCCAGTTCTGATGCTCACCTGTCCATTGTTGGCTCTTTCAGTGGTGGACAGGGGTCAGCATGAGCACCTTGACTGGTCTGCGGCTATGCAGCCCCATACTGAACAAACTGCGATGCAATGTGTATTCTGACACCTGTCTATTAGAACCAATATTAACTTCTTTAGAAATCTGAGCTCCAGTAGCTCGTCTGTTTGATCAGACCACACAGGCCAGCCTTCACTCCCCAGGTGCATCAATGACAGCCATGACCCTGTCGCCGGTTCACCACTGTTCCTTCTTTGGAGCACTTTTGATAGATACTGATCACTGGAGATCGGGAACACTCCACAAGAGCTGCAGTTTTGGAGATGCTCTGACCCAGTCGTCTAGCCATCACAATTTGTTTGAAGTCCCAGTAAAGAATGATTAACAAAGCAATAAAATATGCAACAAAGAATGTGAAACTCCGCCCCAGATTTGAACCAATAGCAAGAAACTAATTTGCATGTGGTGCAACACTGGGTTTGATGTAGTATTTCTACGCATTTCGTGTTTCCATAAACTTCATACTGTAGGAAGGATTAATATGTCATGACCTAATGATGATACGCTGTTAAATACAGTTTCACAAATAAAACTCACCGTAAAAGTAACACATAGCACAGCAGCGACCTTTATATAGGAGTCAATACAACCCTCTGAAACGCCCGGATGAACCTCGGTGGTCCGGGGTGCAGGCTTCAAACCTGTAGCTGCCTAGCGGCAGAGTGGTTCAATTCCACCTTTCGGGCGTCCAGAAAGGAACCTTACCAAAATATTATTTTAATAATATTGTATAAAAATGCTATATGATTTTAGACCACTGCGAGAACTGCTAAGGTAGGTGGTAGGCTACTTGTCAAAGTAACATCCACATGGATGGCAGGACCAGCAGAACATTGCCCAAAGCATCACACAGCCTCTGCCGGCTTGCTTTCTTCCCATAGTGCATCCTGGTGCCATGTGTTCTCCAGGTAAGCAACGCACACGGACCCAGACCCGGCCATCCACGTGATGTAAAAGAAAACGTGATTCATCAGATCAGGCCACCTTCTTCAATTGCTCCGTGGTTCAGTTTTGATGCTCACCTGTCCACTGTTGGGCCTTTCAGTGGTGGACAGGGGTCAGCATGAGCACCTTGCGGCTATACAGCCCCATACTTAACAAATTACAATGCAATGTGTATTCTGACACCTGTCTATTAGAACCAATATTAACTTCTTTAGCAATTTGAGCTACAGTAACTTGTCTGTTTGATTATACCACACAGGCCAGCCTTCACTCCCCACGTGCATCAATGAGCCTTGGCCACTCAAGACCCTGTCACCGGTTCACCACTGTTCCTTCCTTAGACCACTTTTGATAGATACTGATCACTGGAGATCGGGAACACCCCACAAGAGCTGCAGTTTTGGAGATGCTCTGACCCAGTCGTCTAGCCATTACAATTTGTTTGAAGTCCCAGTAAAGAATGATTAACAAAACAATAAAATATGCAACAAAGAATGTGAAACTCCGCCCCAGATTTGAACCAATAGCAAGAAACTAATTTGCATGTGGTGCAACACTGGGTTTGATGTAGTATTTCTACGCATTTCGTGTTTCCATAAACTTCATACTGTAGGAAGGATTAATATGTCATGACCTAATGATGATACGCTGTTAAATACAGTTTCACAAATAAAACTCACCGTAAAAGTAACACATAGCACAGCAGCGACCTTTATATAGGAGTCAATTCAACCCTCTGAAACGCCCGGATGAACCTCGGTGGTCCGGGGTGCAGGCTTCAAACCTGTAGCTGCCTAGCGGCAGAGTGGTTCAATTCCACCCTTCGGGCGTCTAGAAAGGAACCTTATAAAAATGTTATTTTAATAATATTGTTTTAAAATGCTATATTATTTTTGATCACTGCGAGAACTGCTTAGGTAGGTGGTACTTGTCAAAGTAACATCCACATGGATGGCAGGACCAGCAGAACATTGCCCAAAGCATCACACAGCCTCTGCCGGCTGGCCTTCGTCCCATAGTGCATCCTGGTGCCATGTGTTCTCCAGGTAAGCAACGCACACGGACCCAGACCCGGCCATCCACGTGATGTAAAAGAAAACGTGATTCATCAGATCAGGCCACCTTCTTCAATTGCTCCGTGGTCCATTTCTGATGCTCACCTGTCCACTGTTGGGCCTTTCAGTGGTGGACAGGGGTCAGCATGAGCACCTGGACTGGTCTGCGGCTATGCAGCCCCATACTGAACAAACTGCGATGCAATGTGTATTCTGACACCTGTCTATTAGAACCAATATTAACTTCTTTAGAGATTTGAGCTCCAGTAGCTCGTCTGTTTGATCAGACCACACAGGCCAGCCTTCACTCCCTAGGTGCATAAATGACAGCCATGACCCTGTCGCCGGTTCACCACTGTTCCTTCTTTGGAGCACTTTTGATAGATACTGATCACTGGAGATCGGGAACACCCCACAAGAGCTGCAGTTTTGGAGATGCTCTGACCCAGTCGTCTAGCCATTACAATTTGTTTGAAGTCCCAGTAAAGAATGATTAACAAAACAATAAAATATGCAACAAAGAATGTGAAACTCCGCCCCAGATTTGAACCAATAGCAAGAAACTAATTTGCATGTGGTGCAACACTGGGTTTGATGTAGTATTTCTACGCATTTCGTGTTTCCATAAACTTCATGCTGTAGGAAGGATTAATATGTCATGACCTAATGATGATACGCTGTTAAATACAGTTTCACAAATAAAACTCACCGTAAAAGTAACACATAGCACAGCAGCGACCTTTATATAGGAGTCATTTCAACCCTCAGGAACGCCCGGATGAACCTCTGTGGTCCGGGGTGCAGGCTTCAAACCTGTAGCTGCCTAGCGGCAGAGTGGTTCAATTCCACCTTTCGGGCGTCCAGAAAGGAACCTTACCAAAATATTATTTTAATAATATTGTATAAAAATGCTATATGATTTTAGACCACTGCGAGAACTGCTAAGGTAGGTGGTAGGCTACTTGTCAAAGTAACATCCACATGGATGGCAGGACCAGCAGAACATTGCCCAAAGCATCACACAGCCTCTGCCGGCTTGCCTTCTTCCCATAGTGCATCCTGGTGCCATGTGTTCTCCAGGTAAGCAACGCACACGGACCCAGACCCGGCCATCCACGTGATGTAAAAGAAAACGTGATTCATCAGATCAGGCCACCTTCTTCAATTGCTCCGTGGTTCAGTTTTGATGCTCACCTGTCCACTGTTGGCTCTTTCAGTGGTGGACAGGGGTCAGCATGTGCACCTTGCGGCTATACAGCCCCATACTTAACAAATTACAATGCAATGTGTATTCTGACACCTGTCTATTAGAACCAATATTAACTTCTTTAGCAATTTGAGCTACAGTAACTTGTCTGTTTGATTATACCACACAGGCCAGCCTTCACTCCCCACGTGCATCAATGAGCCTTGGCCACTCAAGACCCTGTCACCGGTTCACCACTGTTCCTTCCTTAGACCACTTTTGATAGATACTGATCACTGGAGATCGGGAACACCCCACAAGAGCTGCAGTTTTGGAGATGCTCTGACCCAGTCGTCTAGCCATTACAATTTGTTTGAAGTCCCAGTAAAGAATGATTAACAAAACAATAAAATATGCAACAAAGAATGTGAAACTCCGCCCCAGATTTGAACCAATAGCAAGAAACTAATTTGCATGTGGTGCAACACTGGGTTTGATGTAGTATTTCTACGCATTTCGTGTTTCCATAAACTTCATACTGTAGGAAGGATTAATATGTCATGACCTAATGATGATACGCTGTTAAATACAGTTTCACAAATAAAACTCACCGTAAAAGTAACACATAGCACAGCAGCGACCTTTATATAGGAGTCAATTCAACCCTCTGAAACGCCCGGATGAACCTCGGTGGTCCGGGGTGCAGGCTTCAAACCTGTAGCTGCCTAGCGGCAGAGTGGTTCAATTCCACCCTTCGGGCGTCTAGAAAGGAACCTTATAAAAATGTTATTTTAATAATATTGTTTTAAAATGCTATATTATTTTTGATCACTGCGAGAACTGCTTAGGTAGGTGGTACTTGTCAAAGTAACATCCACATGGATGGCAGGACCAGCAGAACATTGCCCAAAGCATCACACAGCCTCTGCCGGCTTACCTTCGTCCCATAGTGCATCCTGGTGCCATGTGTTCTCCAGGTAAGCAACGCACACGGACCCAGACCCGGCCATCCACGTGATGTAAAAGAAAACGTGATTCATCAGATCAGGCCACCTTCTTCAATTGCTCCGTGGTCCATTTCTGATGCTCACCTGTCCACTGTTGGGCCTTTCAGTGGTGGACAGGGGTCAGCATGAGCACCTGGACTGGTCTGCGGCTATGCAGCCCCATACTGAACAAACTGCGATGCAATGTGTATTCTGACACCTGTCTATTAGAACCAATATTAACTTCTTTAGAGATTTGAGCTCCAGTAGCTCGTCTGTTTGATCAGACCACACAGGCCAGCCTTCACTCCCTAGGTGCATAAATGACAGCCATGACCCTGTCACCGGTTCACCACTGTTCCTTCCTTAGACCACTTTTGATAGATACTGATCACTGGAGATCGGGAACACCCCACAAGAGCTGCAGTTTTGGAGATGCTCTGACCCAGTCGTCTAGCCATTACAATTTGTTTGAAGTCCCAGTAAAGAATGATTAACAAAACAATAAAATATGCAACAAAGAATGTGAAACTCCGCCCCAGATTTGAACCAATAGCAAGAAACTAATTTGCATGTGGTGCAACACTGGGTTTGATGTAGTATTTCTACGCATTTCGTGTTTCCATAAACTTCATACTGTAGGAAGGATTAATATGTCATGACCTAATGATGATACGCTGTTAAATACAGTTTCACAAATAAAACTCACCGTAAAAGTAACACATAGCACAGCAGCGACCTTTATATAGGAGTCAATACAACCCTCTGAAACGCCCGGATGAACCTCGGTGGTCCGGGGTGCAGGCTTCAAACCTGTAGCTGCCTAGCGGCAGAGTGGTTCAAATCCACCCTTCGGGCGTCTAGAAAGGAACCTTATAAAAATGTTATTTTAATAATATTGTTTTAAAATGCTATATTATTTTTGATCACTGCGAGAACTGCTTAGGTAGGTGGTACTTGTCGAAGTAACATCCACATGGATGGCAGGACCAGCAGAACATTGCCCAAAGTATCACACAGCCTCTGCCAGCTTTCCTTCCCATAGTGCATCCTGGTGCCATGTGTTCCCCAAGAAAGCAACGCATGCATTTGGCGCCCTGGTCCAGTTCTGATGCTCACTGTTGGCACATTCGGCAGTGGACGGGGTCAGCATGAGGACCTTGACTAGCCTGTGGCTATGCAGCCCCATATGCAGCTAAATTAATGTGAAACTCCACCTTGAACCAACAGCAAGAAAGCAAATTACATGTGTTGCAAACTTTAATGTAGGATTTCTATGTGTTTCCATAAACTTTACTGGGAGAGGGATTAATATGTTATGACCTGATGATATGCTGTTAAATACAGTTTCACAAATAAAACGTTACACATAGCACAGCAGTGACCTTTAAATAGGAGTCGTTTCAATATTTTTAAATAGCTGGAAGAACCTTAGTGGTCTGGGGTGCAGACTTCAAACCAGCTGCTGCCTTTCATCAGAATGGGTCAATTCCTCCATTTGGGTGTCTAGAAAGGAAACTGAAAAAAAAGAGCTGCAGTTTTGGAGATGCTCTGACCCAGTCCTCTAGCCATCACAATTTGGACCTTGTCAAACTCGCTCAGATTCTTACTCTTGTCCATTTTTCCTGCTTCTAACAAATCAACTTTGAGGAAAAATGTTCACTTGCTGCCTAATATATCCCACCCACTAACAGTTGCCGTGATGAAGAGATAATCAGTGTTATTCACTTCAACTGTCAGTGGCAAAATAATGTTATGCCTGATCGGTGTGTGTGTGTGTGTGTGTGTGTGTGTGTATATATATATATATATATATATATATATATATATATATATATATATATATATATATATATATATATATATATATATATATACACACACACACACACACACACACACACACACACACACACACACACACACACACACACACACACACACACACACACATACCGATCAGGCATAACATTATTGCCACTGACAGTTGAAGTGAATGTGTATGTATAGCCTATATATAGCCTAAAGAAATTGGTTGTGAATTAGATATTTATTAGTATTAAATTGAATTAAGTTAGTGATAGTTGAAACTTTAGAACGGTTCTCTAAGCTGAATATCTATTGTTTGACTAGAAAAAGATACTACATAAATAAGAAAAACAAATTCTAGAAAAACAATATACCATGCCTGATTTGTTTGAAGTTCTAGCGAAGAATAAAACAATAAAATATGCAACAAAGAATGTGAAACTCCGCCCCAGGTTTGAACCAATGGCAAGAAACTAATTTGCATGTGGTGCAACACTGGGTTTGATGTAGTATTTCTACGCATTTCGTGTTTCCATAAACTTCATTACTGTGGGAGGGATTACTATATCATAACCTAATGATGATACGCTGTTAAATACAGTTTCACAAATATACTCACCGTAGAAGTAACACATAGCACAGCAGAGACCTTTATATAGGAGTTGTTTCGACAACTTGAAGTGCCCGGATGAACCTCGGTGGTCCGGGGTGCAGGCTTCAAACCTGTAGCTGCCTAGCGGCAGAGTGGTTCAATTCCACCTTTCGGGCGTCCCGACAGGGAAAAATAAGATGTGTAATTTTAATAAGATTGTGTACAAAACTTATATTATTTTAGACAACCACGAGAACAACGTTTTTTAAACCCGGAAGCTCAGCCCGTGAAAACCACCAATCAACGCAGTAAACAGTCCACTGAACCAATCGCAGTTCTCACACTAGTATCCGTCATAGGAAATGACGTTTGGTGCCCTTGGTTAACTGTACAGCGTGTGCTGGACTGAGAGGCTAGCAGGCTTAAACTTATCATGTAACATTAAATTAAACGTTCTCAGATTGCTTCAGTCACCGGTAAGAATATTGAATTGTATAACGTTACACTTTTTTGCTTATAGTTATTATATTTGCACTTTTTAGATTTGTATATTATAAAGCAAATATTTGCATCTTAGCTTGCATTTTTGTAGCTTATCAGATAGTTTAAAATGTGTGTGTTGTGTAGATACAATAATATATATGTATGTATTTATTTTTGTACATTGTGTAATGCATGGACCCTTCTTTCTAAGGTTTGTCCAACAAAATGCCTCTACACAAGTATCCACCAAAAATATGGGAAGCCCTGAAGCTGCAGACGGGCATCTATTCCCGTCTACCCCAGCACTACCTGCGCTCTCTGCAGGACACAACCCCTCCTACTCCAGTGCACTGGAAACCTCTGGGTGTCAAATACAGAGTCAATCCTGAAACTGGACACAGAGAGCGGGTCCAGGATGTGCCTATCCCAGTTTATTATCCGCCAGAGTCACAGGATGGACTCTGGGGTGGAGAAGGCTGGATATCTGGCTTTAGATATGCCAAAGGTGACAAGGTGAGACCAAAGAGAGAACAACTCTAATGCTGAATTTAAGTTGATGTGAATATTAACCCCCTATTTTTATATGATATGAATGATGGCATCAGCTTTCTACAAGACTGCGCAAAACCTGGAAGCCCCAGTTGTTTAAAAGAGAGCTATACAGTGAGATCCTCGACCAAAAGTTCACTGTAACAGTCACGTCGCGCACACTGGACCTTATTGATGCCGCTTTTGGCTTTGACTTCTACATTCTGAAGGTGAGAATCCTCACTAGTCACTATTATACAAAATTACAATAATTCTATATAATAATACATGTTTATAACCTAATATTTAAAATTGTTTTATTTATTGTATATGTACATTTTTTGTAAAACCGTTTTTGTGTCCGTATCTTAAATCAGACCCCAAAGCAAGATTTGAACTCCAAGTTCGGAATGGATCTAAAACGTGCAATGCTTTTACGCCTGGCCCGGAAAAACACGGATCTGTTTCCTGATGATCCGTCCCGCAGGGAGAAAATCTACAACCGCTACAAGGTGAGATAAGTTGATTACGGGATGTATATTTTGCTGCCTAAGGTGTTGATAATCAGCCTGTATGTTTTCTTCCATTTGCCTTTCTCACATTTCTTTAAAGCAGCAGTTTGAGATCGCAGAGGAAGAGGCTGAATGGGTGGGATTGAGTCTGGAGGAAGCAGTAGAGAAACAGAGACTACTGGAAAAGAAGGTAATGAAATGAACAGGACTGTGAAAGATGGGCACTGCATGTCCGCTCACTGTCATCGGATAAATCTTTCTCCATTTTTTTCTTTCTTAGGATCCAGAGCCTCTCCACAAGAGTTTGGTAAAGCAGTTTGTGGAGGAGCTCACCATTAAGAAGCTCTCGGAGCCTCAGATTGTGGAGAAAAAATGATGACGTTCGCTTCTCTGCCATTCTCCATGTCTGTCATACAGTCTGAAGAATTTATTTATTTGTATGTCACCAACATCACCAACAACTATGTGCTTGTATTCTGTAAATATCTCATTTATACTTAATAATAAATTGATTCAGAGATGCATTTTCCAATCTGACTGGAATACCTTATTTTTCTGGCTGTGTTTGTAAAACGGGAACAGCATATTTTTCTAACGTTCTAGGAAAGTTCTCTAGGTTCTATTTTTGTGTAGCCATTAACTAATATTCTCAGTGAACATATTAGGGAGTTTTTTTATTTTTATGAGAATTTATACAGAATGTTCTCTAATGGCTATTTTTAGTTTTTTTTTTTTAAGTTTTTTTAACCATCAGAACACTCTGGGAACCTGGTTAGCTGGATGCTACATAATGAGGATGTTTATTACTATACAATTTAAAACAGTCTATTTCCTTTTATGCTATTGCACGTTACACAACAGGTAGTTCTGGTTACCGAATTAGTTTAAATAATTCCTCTAGTCTAGAGCGTATTTAGGAAAGTTGTGTGAATTAGTGATTATGATTTCAGTGACACATTCTGCAAGCTGCATATTTACACCAGTATGTGGCGCCAAGTGACTATTTATGAATTAATCATTGAATTACTCAACCGATTCATTCAAAGATAGAAACTAAACGCCATTACTGCCATTATTGTATTGCCAAAGAATATTGGTGCGTCCCAATTCGCATACTATCCATCCCAAATCGTAGTATGTTGAAAAGTGTATTTCAAAGATACCCAGATGGTCTAATATTTCCAGTAAGAATTTGAAGTGCAGCTCGACACTCACTCTAACGGGTAATATTGCCCGCAACCCATTGCAAGTTGGTCGAGGACAACTTTTAAATGACAATATCCTGGCCGGACTACTGTTGTCAGTGATATAAGTATTTGAAATTAATATGATTTCTTAATGTCTAGTGACATATCCCTATCAGGGCCATTTTATGATTAATTGAACTACATTTCTTACATACAGTTCCTTTAACCCTTAAAGACCTAGAACACTTTTGAGCGCCTGACGTACCTCTACTTTTCTTTGTTTTTCTCACACATTCTAGCAGTTAGTATAAGTGCCATATATCATTTTAAACAGGAGAACCTGATGTTTCCATCTAACTCATCTGATGTCCTAATTTTACATTTGTTTATTCTGAGAATGGAGTAAATTAATATAATTTTAAGAAAAAGGGCAGCAAAAATGTATTTTTACTGTGAACTCAAACAGAACTTCATGAAGTTTGGATTTTTTTCCTTTTAGAGAAAGGACTTGGACTTGGTTTAGACTTCCAGATGAAATTATGTCTACATGTAACAATCACTCAGCAAGTTATAGCCATTTATTGCAATATTATTCTAGCCGTTTCTAGGTTTTTGAGTGAAAACGGGTGTATTTTATTTACTGACAATGTGTCCTAAAAAAAAACTTGACATCTGCAGCAACATTGAGAACTTTTGTTATGACACGTTTGGCCATTTAACTTTTAAATGCATCATTATTTAAATTGAATACACATGGAGAGTCTCTGCATTAAAGACCCAAGACAGACAGATCAATGTGCTACTACATTTTGCGGTAGAATTAAATTGAATGTGGAGGGTTTTAACTGTGACTATTGGCAGGGAAGTTTAAAGGTTATACTGTGTAGATATTAATTATTTATTAAGTGTTATTAATTAAGTGGGAGTCGAGGAGTCGATTCCATAGACTCCTGCAGTGGGAGTCGGGAATTGCAGTCGACTCCAAAAAACCTTGAATCGAGCACCTCTACCATTGTATTCAGTACAGCTGCCGTTAGAAGGTCCGGTTTCCATAGAAACTTGAGGCGCTTAGGACTGCACATGCGCATTGGCTGGTCAAGCCTGAAAAATTTGCATTTTAAAGCTTTTTTGATCATAAGAAACAACATTTATGGGACAGTTCATGTCAGATTTTGTTGTTGTTTTAAAATATGTTATTTAATTGTGAGTTTGGCGTGCATTTTTGAGACTTCAGCATTCGCCCATTCAAATAGACAGGACTTGGAATGCCCGAAATCACGCGTGAGTCCTTGCAAATATGGCCGTCGTCTGGAAAGTGGTCGGTGAAAGAACATAACGTTACACAAGTAAGTTAAGTCAAGTGGCAATATAAGGTTTAATTTCTGCAAGTTACTCATTAACGTCTTGATTTAAAGCTGTTGTATAAAAGTAATACATGTTTTGTTCGAGATAAAAGCAGAGATGTAAGCAGGTTGTAACTTGTATTACATTATGTCATTTGTCAAAAAATTATAGAAATGATGCATCTAGTTGTGTTGCTATTGCCCAATGCCGGACCTTCTGGCACCGTATACTTTATTACAAGAGCTATTGCCCAATACTGGACTTTCTGTGTGTGAGCCTGTGAGGCATAATTTCCCTTGAGCTGGTCAATTTTTAACCCTGTTTTTAGACGCGATATATCCACACCCACCCACTTACACACACACACACACAGAGAGAGAGAGAGAGAGAGAGAGAGAGAGAGAGAGAGAGAGAGAGAGAGAGAGAGAGAGAGAGAGAGAGAGAGAGAGAGAGAGAGAGAGAGAGAGAGAGAGAGAGAGAGAGAGAGAGAGAGAGAGAGAGAGAGAGAGAGAGAGAGAGAGAGAGAGAGAGAGAGAGAGAGAGAGAGAGAGAGAGAGAGAGAGAGAGAGAACACAGAGAGAGTTTTTAAAGGTCATTAGTCATGTGGACTGGCGTGTGGGAACTCACTTCCCACGCGCGCACACACACACACTTAAAAAACAACAATAACTGACATTTGGATATTGGGTCATAATGAACAAATTACCTTTTAAAAACAGAACACCAGTTTAAGCATCGTGTATAAAGTTCAATGAAAAACTGTGGGAGGCATTTTGTTAGATTGTGATATGCTGAATGTGTGCAGCTATTGTTTTTTTTACCCTATTTATAGCATCAGAGAAGTGCAACAAAGCATAGCAATAGCACGAGTTGAGGAAGTGACTGCATTTCATTATCTGCTTCCATTGTGTCTCTTGAATCTGGAAACACACATGAAATCAACAGTTTGGAAGGTTTGAATTCACACTGTTAATTTGACATTTGGCTATACTTTAGCCATAGACTTTTACCCACTCTCAAGATAGAAATACATTTGGATTTATCTGGTGTCTAATATTACACATAGGGACAGCCAAATGTAGTCAACATATTTATTTTCCCAAACACAATTTAATATTAACAGCAACAACATACTATAAGAAGCATAAAGCAACAATATTTGCAGCAAACTACAGGACTTCTACATAAAACAAAAAAGAATCACAGCAGTATTACAGACATTATATAAATGTATGTATAAATGAACAAAATGCTTTCCAATGAATAAGACCATGAATCCAACTTCCTTCAACGCTGATGGAAAGAGAAATGTAGTTACAAAGACAAAAGCGCTATAACCTTTTTGCCACTGACTCATTTTGACTTACATTCATTTCAGATTCCTGTATTACTTCACAGCATGACATAACCAGACATGGACAAGTTTCCAGTGAAAATGTGTGACTATTCCCACTGAAAGCTAAAATGCTGCCAATCATTACATATTTGATTTTTAATATACAACTAAATTAGAATTTTAGACCAATGAAATTCTCAGTGAGTGGGGCTAACCAGAAATCCCAGTAACTGACAAATGATCCTATTGCTCTTCACAAATCTTAAGTTGTTTTCACATTGACAGCAATTCAATTAGTGGAGTTTAACCTTGTTTAAACTAGTTGCATGATAGCTGCGGAGTACTTGACTGAAGTACCAAACTATATTAGGAAACCAGTCATGTCCACTGTCATGTCCACAAACTACTATTTCCCAACAGAATCCAATCCCCTTTGGACACCAAAGTAATTCCATTGGCTGAAGCTATTATTTTAATGGTTACTCTATTTGGTGCCTGATTAGAGATGCCTTGAAGATATGTTAATGATGTATTTCAAATGACATATGACATTATACTACCAAAGCCACAAATTTCACTTTCTTTATGTTTTTCAGTTATTAAACTGAAATTTCGGTTAGGAAATTGAGGGGACGTTCACAGAACATGATTTTGCATTTAAAACCATGCGATGCATATTAGCGGAATGGAAAAGGTGAACTCGATGGGTATGTTTCTAGATACACAAGACGCCTCAAAAGATGCAAGCCACAAACACAACGATCAAACTTCCATCTAGCACCTGTTATGTATATTTTGTGATATAGAAAAGCAACTCAGAATGCAAAAACAAGTGTGAAAGGATCATTACAGCTTAGCATTGTGCTAACTGGTTAACCAGATATTTGTTCAGGAATTACAAACGGCCAGCAACGGGCAGATGATTTGGTGGAGGATTTGAATAGTTAATAAATAGATTAAAGAAATGGCTTTTCACAGCTGGCTGGAACATGGCGTCAAATTGGTATAAATTACATGAATTAATTCAATTGCTACTTCAGACCCTTAATGCTGTTAATTCAAATTCCTCTACGGCTGTACTGTTCAAAACAAATCTTATGTATAACACTTGGCTCTGGGACCTTCTACTTGATACTAATCGGTTCTAAAACTCACACAATAAATAAGCAAATGACAGACACATTTCATAACTGGTGCATTACAAGTAGTTGAGCAGCATCTGAGGCTCCCTTTTTCCTAGAAAACGCAATGGCTACATGCTTCTCCTGCGTTTTGTTGGCTGTCATCAGTCTTAGTTTACTGTCTATTTACAGGAGGGGACTTACTTCATTAGTAGGCACATATTAACAAAGTGGGCATCGTAGTACCAGCTGAACAGTTTTTTCAGTCAAGTCTGACTTGGTCTTTTCCTGGTCCGAAATGATTTTATAGTCAGCAGCGACTGAATGTCCAAATCCAATTGTCAAGACAAAAAAAATAAAGTCCACAGTGGTTTTCAATGGTCCATGTCATTCTCGCTCTTCACAGGGGAGAAAATGATGCCGTCGATGTTCTCCAGATCTGCTGGATAGGCCTGATTCTCACTCACCATCTGACTAAAGTGTGCATCGTTTATAGACGCCATGTTCATCATAGGTTGGTTGACGTTTGATTTTGTATCTGTGCTGTCTAAACCGAAGTTGAAATCAGCATTTAGAAGGATCTGATTTAAAATCTGCTCTTGACCTTGCTGAACCAAGCCTTGGAAGAAGTTTTCCAAAGTCTCTGGGTCCATGCTAATACAACTATCCTCTTGTTTAAAGTCTTCATTATAATGAATTTCCTCCATGCCCTGGGATGGCATGTGGATGCCTCCGTCCTGAACAGTGATTGGCATGGAAGCATTGGGAACGGTACAATCGGGAAGAGTGTAGAATGGGTCAAAATTATGTGACATGCCGGGCTCGTTCATGATGAGGTCTTGGCCTGAGTGAGCAAGGAAGATAAAACACTGATGTTAGTCAACAAAGTTTCAGAGAATGGTATAAAGGTATCAGTGTTATTTTAAAAACATCCTCACTTTGAGGACCGCTGCATGGCTCGCTGAACTTCACATCAGATTTAATTTTCCTCTTGCGGTTCACTCCGTAGGGATCTGCGGATCAAAAGTGCAAATCAAATTAACCTCCCTTCAGTGTTATAGGGCGATGTGAGCATGTGATGGCACTGGCTAAAATGGCACAGATTATAAAAGAATTGTTTGTGTTCTGTACAAAGAAAGATCTATTATGAAGCATTACAGTTTCCTCATGCATACTTTCAGTTTAAACTACCACAGTGCTACATAAATCCCCTTAAATAACTGGCATGGTGACACACCTTCTTTTGCAGTATTTTAGAAACTAGCAAGAGAGGAGGTGATTCATTTCTGAATCAGAGGCTTCAGTTATTCATGCTACTGATCTGCTATCGTGTGCTAGTACTTAGCAACATACACCCATATAATTAACATTTTTAGGACCGTTTACAAAACTTTGATAAAATCTTTTTAACCGCAGGACTCGGCTAAAATCTCAATATCGTAATAACAAATGATAATTCAATACCATTAAAAAGTTTGGGGTCAGTAAGATTTAAAAAAAAAAAGAAACTAATACTTTTATTCAGAAACTATACATTAATGTGATCAAAAGTGATTTCAAATCAATTCTGTTCTTTTGAACTTTATATTCAAAGAATCCTGATGGAAAAAAGCAGCACAACATTGCAGTTTTCAACAATGTTTTCAACAAACACCAAATCAGCACATTACATTTCTGAATGCATCACATGAATAACTTACAAATATATTAACAGAAAAAAATTACTTTAAATTGTAATATTCAACAATATTACCATTTTGATCAAATAAATGCAGCCTTGGTAAGCAGAAGATACTCCATTTAAAAACAGTAAAAAATATTACCGAACCCAAACTTTTGAACAGTAGTGTATATATTGTGGTGGAATGTATTAAAGGGATAGTTCGCTTTAAAATGAAAATTCTGTCATCCTTTATTCACCCTCAAGTTGTTTCCAACCTGTATGAATTTCTTTCTTCAGCTGAACACAATGGAAGATATTTTGAAGAATGTCAGTAACCAATCAGTTAACTGGAGCCATTGACTTCCATAGTAGGAAGAAAAAAAATACTATGGCAGTCAATGGCTCCAGTTAACTGATTGGTTACTGACATTCTTCAAAAAAATCTTCCCTTGTGTTCAGCTGAAGAAAGAAATTCATACAGGTTATAAACAACTTGAGGGTGAGTAAAGGATGACAGAAATTTCATTTTAAAGTAAACTATCACTTTAAACTTTTTACATTTGTTTATCTTAATAGAAAAATAAAAATAATAATGATTGAATTAATCTATTCTATTGAAGTAATCTATTTGTCAAACCGCGGGGATGCTGGAGTCTATCCTAGCAGGATAATATTTAATTAATTTATACATTTAATAATTATATTTTTATCTTTAGATTTTGAGGTGGAATTCCACACAACATTCAGCCATGTCTGAAAACTCACCAGCGTTACTTGGAACGTAGGTAAACTTCACTGGCTCGCTATCCATCCGGTCAGACATGCGACGTAGACACACGTTGACATCCACCTCCTCAGATATATTCTGCTCCCTGAATGGTGGGGTCTTGAAGACGATGGCGATTTGCCTGTGGACATCAGTCTGAGCAAACTCTGCCTTGCTCTCCCAGTCCTCCGTGCTGAAGATTATTTCAATGTCATCTATAGAGGTTTCCAGATATACAAATTAGTTTTTTGCTTCAACTGTTCTGTAAAGGTAGCAACAAGTGAGATTTGAGCAATTAAATGTAGTGTACCTTTCTGCACTTTGTCACACAGCATGTAAATTTCTGTTTTTCCTGTGCAAGGGCCTCTGACCACATTAAGCCGATTGATTTTCAGCTCTGCCGTCGTGGTCGCCTCTAATCAGACAAATACAAACAACCCAAATATTATCTGCCTAGAAACTAAAGAGAATTTAATACTTGGATAAGAGTATGATTTTGGCCCAATGTATATCTAGCTCTTACTCTTGTCGTAGATGGGGTTGGATATCACAGGGGCGAGGAGGGTCCTGTCTCCTTCCTTTCTTTCTAGCTCACACTGGAAGCACAGTCTCACCACGTTCATGTCCATGTCTTCAATGCTCTTAGAGTGGCCCGCTGGGGAGAGAACGAGACAAAAACATTCAACAGTGTTATTAGGACCTATTCCAAAGCCTAATTAGAATATGGAAATGACCTCAGTTAAAAACAACAACAACAATCAATTCAATACAGAAAAACTAGGCTATTTTACCAAATATGAAAAGCAATTTCTGTAAAGCAGCTTTGAAACAATATGTGCTTTAATGTAATTAAACTAAATATGTATTTTATACTTAGAGTATTGTGCTGTAAGCTTAGCAACATGATGCTAATGCTAACTTCATGTAGCATAGAGAGTTGCTACTTATGTATGACGTTCCATTTCTGTTAGTATGCTGCCTAAGTTACTAGTGAGTCTGCAATATCATTTAACAACTCACTGTTAAAAGGATCAATATTCTTATTCCTCCTCTTCTGTAGTGAGGCATCAAGTTCCTTCCTCCTCACACACTGGATGCCCAGATTTGCAAAGCTGGAAAAAACCAGCAACATAGTCAGGCAGGAAATAACATTATTACACTCAGATCACATTCTGCTAAGCATGCTGTCCCAGTGAGGCTAAAGGAAATATACCCCCCCCCCCCCCTCTTTTTTATTGACAAACAGACATACAAACCATAATAGTGCAGTAACTGACAATTGAGTAATTACATAATTCTAGAAAAATAAAAGTGTGTAAATATAAAGGTGTGTGTGGGTGAGTGTAGGTGTGAGTGTGGAAATGTACCTGTGTCGACGAGAACTGTGGGGATTGATGTGGATGACGCAGATGCCTTCAGAACAGTCTTTCCCAACCAAGCAGTGTGGGTGTGGGCGGTATGGGATGTCCTTTGTCACAAGAGACACGGTGACCATCACTTTCTTGATATTGTCAATGGGGCCTTGAATCTAAAAAAAGATGGAAAAAAAAAAGAATGATGAAAAAGTTTTACTTTTGCTTTTGTAACACTGTTAAAATGGGTTGCATGACTTCTTTGTGGTTGCATTGCTGGCACAGGCTGTTTTGTTGAAAGTACTCATGTACGGACATTCGCCATTGGCAAAAATGACTACTGAGTATGTTTATTTGTGTGGTTTAAAGGTAATTCCCTCCATCAAAGCCCACGCGTTGCACGCCTCTCCAGGGAGATTTCATTTTAAGCTGCAAAGACTAGTTTAACTTGATTTAACTTACAATACCACAAACCATAATGGGGGAAGCCCCACTGTCTTGGGATAGCTGGTGCATTCCAGACACTCACCAAATCAAATAAGGTGCTCAAATCAATTTTGAATTCATGTGAATGGAAAAATATGAATACATGATGGAAATTAAAATGAGAGGTTGACAAGGTCTAACTGATGATGGATGGATGGATGGATAGATAGATTTGAAAGAATGTTAGAAACCAAACAGTTGATGGACCCCAATGTCTTCCACAGTATTTTTATCCCTGCTATGGAAGTCATTGGGATCCATCAACTGTTTCGTTACAGAAATTCTTAAAATTATAATCATTTGTGTTCAGCAGAGGAAACATACAGGTTTGAAACAACTTGAGGGAGAGTAAACTAGGGGGGTTAACTATCCCTTCAACTACTAAAAAATACAATTTTCAGCTCATTCATAGGCACCATTGCCAAATGTTCATCCTCTGACTTACTTCGATAGCGGGCAGGGTTTTGTTGGTATCAGTGCTGGAGGCTCCAAGGATACTGCCCGCTGATCGTCCTTCACACTCATAGCGAAATCGCATGCCACGCTCCTTTGGCTGCTCCACCACCACCAGCTCTGGCTTTTCCAGGAAGCGCTCCAGGTGTTCTGTTCCAGACTGCTGAGGATGCAGACGCTGGGGCGCTACAGATGCCGGTCCACGTCGCTGAGACGACGCTTTGTGGCCTCGCATGGAATGCATCGATGCCATACCATCAGGGAGTGTGGTGGGTGTTTGGTCAAAGCTGTATGGATTCTGTGAAAACAGATTTGAAGCATTTGAAGAAAATTGATTGCTTTTATTCAAAAGTTGTTCTAGGTGGGTACTGGGAAATTGCTGGTATTCAGATGCTACCTGAATAGTTTTTTAGCAAGCAACTATACAGTTACTAGAAATTCCTGAAAGGTAGTCAGTTTTTTGACAAGTGACTATAGTGTGACTATATTGCTTAAGTGTTGTGTTTTCATCACATCACTATAGGTTACTAGAATTTTATGGTTGGTTGCCAGGGTGTTACTATGCAGTTGCTAAAGTAAGTGTGACATGGGTGATGTCAGGGATTGTCTTATTATAGGGAGATGATAGGGTCTGTATCTTTTACCTTTGGAAAAAGCGTAATGGCTTACTTAGATCACGTGAGGGATCTAAGCCTATGGCATCATCAGTGCCCGTCATTCAGATTTTTATGACAGTCATTTACTGACTTGTGAATAAATGTTCGGTATTTGATGTTATATCACTAGCAAATGTACAGTAGGACTACATTGTTTGTGTAATTTACTGTGGGGAAAAAGTGTGAATTTCGCTGCAAATTACTAGTGACTGCAGGGCATATAAAACTACACTTAAGATCACACTAAAAACTTGATTGTAATTTAAAGCATATCTATTTTTCTTTACCTTCATTCTTTAAAATACACTATATCATCATTAGGCACACAGCAGAGCCATAAATCATTACAATACAAGTCTAAAGGCTGATTTATACTTCTGCGTCGACGTGTAGTTAGTTACACATCCAGAGGGAGGGGTTCTGGGAGACCAAATCACAGCGCTCGCGGTCCACATAGAATTGACGCGTTACATTTGTGGAGAGGTGCACGTCAGGGTAAATCATAGGCTACGCGTGCAACACACAGCCTACGACTTAGCTACGGCGTACACTAGACGCAGAAGTAAAATATTGGGCTTAGCATGACAGTGATAGAAATAATTATTTTTTTCATTAAAGCTACACTGTGTGATATTTTCCCCCATCTAGCGGTGTAACGGTATATGACCATCTAGTGAATATTTCTGTTCCTCTCAATTCTGATTTCGTTTTAACTCCTACGGTGGCCGATTTAGTCCAAAATTAACATGGCTTCCAGTTCGACCTCGTCCATCAGTGCCATCAAGTGTTAAAACGCGAAACGCAAGGCTTGAATTTACGGGTATGTCCCTCTTTGGCTAAAGTACTTTCAAGATGGAGGGGCAACATGGCGACCAGCATTCAAACCCCTCACTCGTATGTATTTTCAATGGCATATTATTAACTTACGAGAATACTTTATTACTTTAAAGAAGTAAATATACATTAATGAGCACATATATTTTTGAAAGAACTAAGTGTTTTTAGCTAAGAATAAACTAAAAAAGTTTAAACAACATACAATACAGCAATATTTATAATTAAAAGATTGATTTTCTCTTTATTCATTAAAATGCATATTCAACATAATATGCATACATGCAGTTATAGCAGTCATTAACATTCAGGTCTTATCATAATTTTTTACTTTCTTTAGACAATATACAATATCACTCAGTATTACTATTAAATATATGGTAACGCCATAAATGAGTCCTACCTGTCGCACCATTCCCTTTTCTGCCTTCTCTTAACTTTTTAATCATAGTAAAATCCACATATCGTTCCCAACAAAAGTGTTGTTCAGCTTAAGATTGATAAATAATAAGCTATTTCCTTTATTAATTTTTTTTTAATTAATAAGCGGTTTATTCAGTGTAATGAAAGCCCCTTCTTAACTGAAATCTCCGTTTAACAGCGTTAGCATTAACCATTTTGCTGTTTTGGCTAAAAGCTCACCTTCCAGTCGCTTTGGTGTTGCTATGTGGTTGCTTATGTGTTCTAAACCATTTTTGACAGGCTTATTTCACACCAATAACTATAAAGATAACTATAATTATATTTTTATTAGTGAACACCACACCAACTTTTAAACTTGCTGTGGAGTTTGTCATTTGGTTTTTTGATTGGCTTTTATTGGTTTTAATCATTCATCCGTTGAAAAAAAAAAACATTTTACTCAAGTGATTCCAATGTTACTGTTACTGTATTAAGACTATTACAACTTTATCGATATCAAATAAATTAAACAAATGAAGAGCAAGAGACAAAATATTTAAATAAACGGATAAAGTAAGCAATGCCAAAAGGGTTGACTTATTTAGATATAATAAACTGTTTGCCAATGGCTGAATCATTTATTTTCAAACACCTGCACAATGAATCAGCCACACAAAAGGGTTCAGAAACCCACACTGAAAACCAGCTTGTTACTACTACATCACATGTTCCTTTTCGGACTTTCCAATATCTGAAATCAACTCATTAATCAAAAAGACAAACAGTTCACACTCAAACAACAGCCAGCAAATGAAAATATAACCAATGTCAAACAACAGTGAGAGAGAAAGAGAAAGCGAGTGTGCAAAAGAGAGAGATTAACAGTTTGTTTGACACATGCAGAACATTCAAAGAAACCAAACACAAATGAGCATGATTATAAAAACTAATACAGTAACAAGTTTCAGAATGCTGAATTTTTGAGGAAACAACAGACAAACACAGAGTCTGGACATGCCTGACAATGGACTCAGATCGCTTACACAAAGAATCGCTGCGAAGAGCCAGAAAGAGCACGGTGAAGAAACAGGAAGCTCACATAGCTGAATGAAAAACCAGCCAATGAGAACATAAGAAACAGAGAGGAGGGTATGTGCCTGTCTGCCTTTTGTATGGGGGAGAGAAGCATGAGCAGAGTAAATGCTAACTGAAATCAGGCATCGAATTACAACCACCCTTCCGTGGGTAAAAAAAAAAAAAAGCTTGATGTCATGAGAGTTTCAATATCTACCAATAAACACAAGACAGCTAGTATGGAAAGTGAATACACTAAATAAGCCATAGATTTTCAGGCATCATTCATGGACATAGCACAAACAGGGTGGGATGAGTTATGCCAAACATTTATTGTTAGGGTAAAGGGGAATTTCACCCAGAAATTGAAGTTATCATTATGATGTTTCAAACCAAACTGAGGAACATAAAAGAAAATATTTCGAGAAATGTCTCCGTATTATTTTTCCCCATACAATGAAAGTCAATGGTCACCAAAACTATTCGTTTGACCCTCATCCCTCTAGCTCTTTGTAACAAATCCTTCCCTCACAGGCCAAAATGACACAAAGTCCTAAAATTATACCTTTTTTGTCCAGAAAGCTTATTTCATTTTGATAATTATTTTTGTTTTATGTACCTATAAATTACTAGATTTTATTAATAAATAAATAATGTAAGCACATTGTTCACATTCTTTCAACTTTTCAGGCATAACCATTTTATTTCAGCTCAAAATATCTTAGATCGGGTGGCTTTCCTGACCTCTTGTGGAAAAAATAATGATATATTGGGATATTTCATGACAAACTTGTCATTATATTGTTGTTTCAAACTAAACTGGAACATAAAAGAAGATATTTTGAGATATGTCAGGTTTTTTTCTCCATACAATGAAACTCAATGCTCACCAAAACTATTCGGTTATCAGGATTCTTCTTTTGTGTTTTGCAGAATAAATAAAATAAGTTGAAATGAGGGTGAGTACAAGAAAGCAGAATTTTAATTATGGGGTGAACAATCCTTGCAAGGGTTTCATAGAGGTATAACAAATAATAATAGTAATGCCTGCTCTTCCTGTTGATTTTAGTGAAACTAGCAGACTCACGTTTGGAGCTAATCCTCTGGAGACCAACTGTGGAGCGCTTCTCCTGCTTCTACATGGTGGATCAGCTGGCTGGATGTCTTGGTCCGCAGGTGGAGGAGGAGGACCAGGGAGCGTCAGCTGACTCGGCTCTTTGGTTGTTTTCTCCAAAAGGTATTCATTGATGATATCTGTTCAGAGAGAGTTTTCATATAAATATAAACACAAGGTGTAGATAAAGAGGTCACCTAAAAAGTCAAATGACGGCATCATTTCACTTTTCCGTGGAACACAAAAGAAGATGACAGTCTCGTGCACTTTCACTTCATGGAAAAAGATGGTAACTAGGGCTGTCATGCTATAATACATCTCCTTTTGTGTTCCAAGAAAAAAACAATGGGTTGAAAAGGCATAATAATGACATAAGATTTGTATTTTTGTTAAACTATCCCTTTAACATAATAAAACAAGTATAATTTGGGAAAAGGACAGAAAAGTGGACAAGCAATGTCATCTCACGATGACGTCACTCACCTAGATCTAAGGCTGCCCAGGTAGACGGGAGAGAAAAACAAGACAAAAAACAGTTAAACATGCGCATTTCCTCAAAGCGAAACTGAAAGTAACTTGTTCTTTATTTATATAAAATAAAACTAGCAGTTAAGGACAAACAATGTCGTGCCTGCAACATCTTGCCTTTATCATCAGTTAATAAACAAACCAGCAGCAAGTAATCAAAAAAGCATTCTAGATGATAAGCATGCATTTTGATCGGACTACAGTAGAGACATACTAAACCATTAAGACCGTTTGAAGACAATACAACAATAAAGACAATCGCGGGCCTGTGTCTGTAACTTTGGAAACACCCACTCTTCTTAGAAAACAACTCACTTTCGATGATACTTTATAAAACGTAATATCAAGTGATATGTCGTTGTTATCCTTTGTTCGAGTTCAATGCGTCATGTGCAGTATCATTTTCTTAATCTCAAAGTAAGTTCGCGATATTACCAAAACATGCTGAATCAGAGTGACAACAGGGCCGATGTGGAAGAAAGTGAACTGACCTTCCGCTGTGCCGTTCCGAATGCTCATGTTTCTCATGGCAAGCACGATACAGATTAATAAAAGAGTCAATTTGGTTTCTACACGCACTCGTACGTCGTTATTGTGTTGAATCGCAGCGCTTGAAAATCCACCGAAACCGCGTCAGATCACCAGACTCGCGTATGGACCCATTTCCGGGTGTGCTTCGCCTGTTGTTTTTTGGAAGCCCTGAAGTTAACGGAAGCTTCTGGGACAGAAATCGCGAGAGAAGGAGAGATGCCGCTTTATCTATGGCTCGTCCACCAACGACTGTTACATGACCAACAGTCGCAATTCTTTCACTTTTTCTCTTAAGATCTACTGCGCTCTGGTCTGTGGGTGGAAATCCCCCTACGTCACAACTGGGGAAACCCCCAAGAACTGTCGCCATGTCAACGACTAACAACAGGTGAGTTTCTTTCAAGAAAGCGGATCGGTTATTATAAGAGGTAGAACTTAGATAAACAACCATATATGTGTATACGTATACATATCTATGTAAACAACGAGCACCGTCCTCAAATAACCCCGTGTATCTTTCCACACCTCAAGTAATAAGTGATGTATTTTACGTATTTACCTATATTATAGCCTATATACACATACTTAATTAAAACGTATGATTTAATATATTAAATTGCGTATTAATATATACCAATAAAACAACTGTAGTAGTATATGTTATTATAATTGACTATTTATAGAACACCTTTCTATCAAGTATTACTCAACTCGGAGGAGTGAGAGTTAGTCACGTGATCTAGAGTAAATTTAGCAGAATAACAGATGGATGTAATGAGGGCACATTGCGCTAGTTTTGTTTTTATCCTTGTGTCAGCCTCTATTAATACTATAGTTAACGTGATAGTTCTCCCTAAAAAAAAAATAAACTCAGAATTTACTCACCCTCAAGATGCTCCAAACCTGTACGAGTTTCTTTCCTCTGCAGAACTAAAAATGTTTTTAAAGAATGTTGCAACCAGACATTTGACTAAAAAAAAAATACATACTATACTGTTTGGTTACCGACATTCTTCAAAATATCTTATTTTTAGTTCTGCAGAACAAAGAACCTCGTACAGTTTTGTAACAACTTGAGGGTGAGTAAATTCTGACAGAATTATTTTTAGGTTAACTATCCCTTTAACTAGACAATAAACATTATTTATCGGAAGACCTGTTCAAATTCCGCCTACACACAAGTTTCATTCAACATACAAATTACATCTCATGAGTCTTGGCATTTTAGGCTAATGATGGTCATATGACAGAAGTGCATAAAGGGATCACGTGAACTCCCCCCTCGCGAAGCAAAACCTAAAATTTAGAGAACAGCTCTTTGAGTTCACGGTTACCATGCACTATGCCGTCACCAATCCCCATCACTAGACTGTTGCCAAAGAACTTTGGGCTCGAGTTTGGGGCATGCAGTAGCCCGCTAACTAAAACTGCGAGTGGATATACTCTGCGTGTTCCTACAAACACGTTTCACGGTAAAATCGCCCAGCGACTTTGGTCCTCTGTGATCCACTGGCGGGAACTGCAGACTCTGGAGCCCGTCGGCTGCGGTGGATTCGGCATGGTGTTCAAAGGCACATACTTTGGCGAGACTGTTGCTATGAAAAAAGTCAGGTGCGTGAGAAACAAACTGGCTTCGAGGCAGAGTTTCTGGGCGGAACTTAATGCAGCGCACTTGCGCCATCAAAACATTGTGCGTGTGATCGCGGCTACCACGTGCACTCCTACGCACCTCAGCACCAAAGACAACATCGGCACGATTGTAATGGAGTTCGCAGGCGCCCTAAACCTACATCAGGTCATTTACGGGCTCTCAGACCCGCTGCCTATGGACAAGTGCGTGAAATACTCAATAGACATCTCGCGCGCGCTCCAGCACTTGCACTTGCACGGCATAGTCCACTTGGATTTAAAACCCGCCAATGTTTTGGTATCAGAACTGGGTGTTTGTAAGCTCGCAGACTTTGGGTGCTCTTGTAAACTATCGAGCAAAGGCGACACCGCGACGCATCTGAGTGAAATCGGTGGCACGTTCACGCACCGCGCGCCCGAGCTGCTGAAAGGTGAGGAGGTTTCTACGCGCGTGGACATTTATTCTTTTGGCGTCACAATGTGGCAGCTCCTCACCCGAGAGCAGCCGTATGAGGGAGACAGACAGTATGTTATGTACGCTGTTGTGGCGTACAATCTGCGCCCATCCATCACTCGGGATGTTTTTATTCAGTCATTTTCTGGACAGACTTGTCAAAAGCTGATCAGTCGGTGTTGGGACGGCGACCCCAACATCCGACCGACCGCAGATCAGCTCATCGATGAACTTTCTTTGATCTTGTGATTTTGCACCACAGATTTAAAAAAAGTTTTTTATTATTATTATTTAAAAAAATATGTTTTGGGAGTTTAATATTGTACATGTTTGTAATTTTATTGTGAATCAAATTATTTTTAAAGAGCTTTAATTAAATATTTTCTTGTTTAAAGCGAGCCTTTTGTGATTTTATTTTAATGTTTCTGAATATAAATGTATAAGATTATTACTTATTTAAATGTGAGAAGGTGAACGTTGGCAAATTGGTTTTTACTTTTGTAACACTTATTTATTAGCAAATACCCGCTAAGGTTCTGTATGTTACTAATTTAGCACGCAGTTACATTCTTGAGAAATGTGTATTTTTACAATTTTACATGGAGCAGTCGCCTTACAGTGGCCGCCATTTTGAGGTCACACGACAATTGAAAAAAAACCTCACTTTATCACAACAATCACTTTGTTGTTGGACTCATCATCTCGCAGAATAGATAAATCGCGACGAATTGAGCTTTTCTCTTGGAGACAAAAACCTTTGCGTAATGCTGCATCTACGGCGCTAGGTGTCAGCATATTCATATATTGTGCATATTCAATGTGATCACGATCATATAATTTACTTTCGTGCAGCTCCCTGCCAGTACCTGTAAATGTTTTTGCTCATAATGTACGGTACACATGATTAACTCATTTGTATCATCCATAATTATGCCAAGCTTTACAGAGACAGTCCTACAGATTAAGTTTCTCTTGAGTGACAACCAAAAACTACATTCCATACATTTGAGGCTCCTAAAAGTGGAAACATGCCTAGAAGGTAATACTTTAATTTTTAGGGCCCATTTTTATACTGCTTCATTACAAAAACACTATAATCAGCCAAATAATTCACAACCCGTTAAATCCAAATGTGTTGCTCAAATGTAAATCTGACATTTTATACTAAAACCAACATGGCCCTGTGAATTCAAGCAATAACTTCACTATTTCTATTTTAATAGTTAAAATATTACCGGTATTACATTTTAATACTACTTACATAAAAAGCAGTTGTGGAGGCAAAACATTTGTTTTCAGGCAAGAGATTCATGCCTAACCCAAAGAGCAAGTATGCACTTTGTATGGTGCAACCAAATGATTAACATGTTCATTATCACGTGGCTTCAGTTTATAATCTTTGCAAAATGTGTGTTATATTGAATGTTTTTATGAGCCCACTGTCACACCTTTTTGCAAATACCCAAGTCTTGAGACATGAATAAAACAATGTCCACTTTAAACTGCACTGATGCTTTACTATAAACATGAGTGATGACATTTTGGAACATACCAAAATAAAAGCTTAATCAGTTCAGAATTACGGCACCAAAATAAAAGACAAAACCAGGCATTGCGTCTCACGCATTCTTGAACTGTGCTGTCGAGCCGAACCAGACGTGACAGGGTGGTCCAGCTGTGGAGTGTGAATGTAATGGAACTAGTTCTCAGTTAGAAAACTGGCACTTCAGCTATTGCTAGGTGTTTGACGTCAGTATGATTACGTTTTACAAGCTGAAATGCTGTACAGTTTCAGGACATACAAAAGAAAATTCAGAGGCTTAGAAAAAAAAAAGATCAGTTATTAATAATATTAATATAATTATATATTAATACCTACAAGGCTGTTATTTCTTTATTTTTGTTCAAGTTTGCAACATCAATTCTTTTTTAAAAATGTGGAAAGTCTCTGTCTCGCACGGGTAGCGTTTGAACAGAATTGGCTTTTTTTTTCTTGGCCGCCTTCATCCTACGCTACACAACTGCTTCCTGGTATCCCTTCACACATGGAATGAACAGAAAGTACGTACACAGAATCAGGAGAACAGTGAGGCTATGTTTGGCCTCTTTTCCTCACTCTTATACTTAAAAAAACAAAATGATATGTACTGTAATCGCCCTATTCACTCCAGCCAATGGGATTTAATTATGGACCACCTAACCCTTCAAATTATTAGTGTTACCAACCCAAAAATATACAATACAGTACATCACATTTTACTTCACTTTGACTGCAAAAATATGGGAGATTGAAAAAGAATGATTTTAGGAACTCTACATTAAATATTTCTTTTCCTGTGGATCCCACACAAAGGAGGAACATCGAACTGAACATGTTTCCTGCAGTCTTTTACGTAATACCATTAATCCAGTTCCCTTCCCTGACAATTAAACATAAATTCAGCCTTGCAGATGCCTTGTTACACCTTCGCAAGACCAGAGGGGCAAGGGAGGGGGTTAAAAGGGATTAATCATTTTTCTTCTCCCCCTCTGATTTATCTGTGATGGCAGCGGTTGTGTCAGCAGCCGCTGGCTCTGCTGAGCTGTCCTTGCTCTGGTCAACTCCGCTGGTCCCAAACTCGTTGACACGGTTGGGATCCACTCTGTAAATCCAGCGCTGGTACAGATAGATGAAGAAGACAACGTCTGTGGAGAAATGGCAGCACAGCCAGTTATTTAGTGTAAAATACTAGCAGCATCAAGATACTATTGACATAACACTGAATCATATTGTGAAATTCAAAACGTCAAAGGAAAATGTACCATCTCTGAGGCAACCTATTCTGTACATCATTGGCATCTTGATGACAAAGGCAAACAAGTCATCTATAAAGGTATTCAGGGCCTTGTAGGTGAGCATCCTCCAGGGAAGATGAGCTACTGACTTCATCTTGTAGTTGATGAAGAGCTGCGGTGTCATGGTGATGAAACCTGTAGGAAACATGGAACTCATGTCATAAGAACAAATAAAAAGTAATAGTGGAGTCTGAAACTTGAGGAGTTCCAGAATAAGTTTTAATGCTTGATTGCTCAAAAAGCACATTATTTTTCACATTGTAACATCTCACGCCCTAGTCTGTCAGTAATGCTCTTTCTAGTTCCTGTTTCTATGAAACCCCTCCGCTTGAAAAGCGCAATGGACCAGTGTATTGTGATTGGTCATCTGCTTCAAGCGCATTTCAAAAAGTTATGCCTCTTACCACAAGTTGACACAACAAATGCAACTCAACCAGGTTTTTGTATGAAAAATATTCATATTTAACACATCATAAAGTAAAATATCTAGCCTCCGCCAGACCGCCTTCCGTATTCAACTTACCGAAAAAACGTAACTGGCACAACGTGGACGTCGGATGTAGTGTAAGTGATTTGAACTGCGAGAGGCGTTACACTTTCTAATGTATAATAAACGGATGCACTTTTTTGGTCTTCAAATTTTGGGCTGCCATTATAAAGCTTGGAAGAGCCAGGACATTTTTTAATACAACTCCGATTGTATTTGTCTGAAAGAAGAACGTCATATACGCCTTGGATGGCTCGAGGGTGAGTAAATCATAGGTAATTTTCATTTTTGGGTGAACTATCCCTTTAAGTAGTCAGGATTCTTAAGATGCATTTTCTTTTACATATCTAGACTATTTAATGTGACATGCCAACAGAAAAATCCAATGCTTGTGGAGAGAAGCTAAAAACAAAATACATTTTTAACAAAAGCACAAAACCCAGGGCAAAGCACAACTTTTGTAACTTCTTAATGCAGAAATGTGTCTACTGCTAGCATCACTAAACAGAATTACAAACAACACCATTAGCAGCACAAATTAGTGATGCTATGGTCATAGGTTTGATTCCCAGGAAAGGCATACAAATCTAAATCTTGAATGAAATGAAAGGGTTTTTGGATAAAAGCATCAGCCAAATGCATAAATGGAAAGTACAAGAAGTTCAAACTAACTGAGAAACCCCATATAAAGATCAAAAAGCTACATCTAAGTGCTAAAACGAAAAGTTTTCCTATTACTTTCATTTTGTAATCATTAAACATAAATGTGTCAAGACGCATTCAAGGCCTCCGGGCAAACTACTGGATTTCACACGTGACTGTCCTTGCAGACAACGCTCTCTTATTCTATTTACAAAACTGTAGAAAATCCTTTGGGCCTACAAGATTAAAAAGAAGAATTTCCCTTTGTGAGCTTTTTCCATCTAATCACAGTTTCTGATGTGATGCTGGCATAGACTAAGCATTCTTGCAATTATTAAAAAAATGCAATCAAATGAAGCCATACTTACCGAAGGTTAACAAGAACCCATAAAGCATACTCAACACCCATGAGTACCAGCCTTTGTGTTCCACATATAATAAACTATAAACTGCATAGCACCCAAAGAGAGGGTACAACAGCCAGGACAGGTACTTAAAGGCCATCTAGGGGAAAAACAAACAAACATTAATGTTAAACTTGTATAAATGATGTGAATTTGATGATTGATCTCTAAAATGCAGCTTAAAAGTCTCTTACATCATCATAGATTTTGGTTGAAGACTGCACATATGTGGACTTGTCTTTAAAACTTAATCGTGGCAAAATTCCTGCAATCTTGTTCTCTCTGTCCAGCTAGGAAAAGAAAAACAAGAATCAACATCAAGATCTAGGAATTCAAGTCTAGGCATTTAACTGAAGTAATCCACAATGCCTGGCAGTGGCATCATCTCACCCTGACGTCCATGACTTTGGTAATCTTCCAGAAATCGATGAGCAGGCCGATGAATACGCTGACCTGGACGACAAAGTTGGTCTCGTTGTCCAGGATATAGAGCAGTACAACCAGAGACTGGAACACCCCGAATATGATGGAGCGCACAGACAGGCCCTCGAGAGACTGACGGCTGTTCCAGAACTGGATATCTGCAGAGAAAGTGAAATGAGAAACACCGCACAGCTCAGAAACCAGAACCGACAAGGCTCAATCAATTACCACACGTATACATCAGTATTTATTTACCATTCTTGAAGGCCAAGAACTCAAAAATGCTGTGGACGATGGAAACAACAATAGTCAGGCCCAGGAGGTATGGATTGGTCTCAAGTAGAGCCACCTGTTCAGGCAACAAGCAAGCATATTAGCACAAGATCTTTTAATGGCATTAGTTACTCAGCTTGTAATTTTAACATTATATCACTCAATGAATATTTATGAGCCAGGTTGAGAAGGTATAGAACATGTAGACTTACAGATCTATACAATCTACAACAGATTACAGATCTACAACAATACAGATTAAAACAAAATTTTTTTTAAGTGTTCCAGTAGCCAAAATGCATTATTTCTGCATTTTAACAATAAACTAAAAGACAAAAATATACACTACTGCAAAAAACACTTAGTTCGGTTCTCACACGCTTTAAGAGCAGCCGCTTCATATGAGCATGTATCACTTTAATGTTTTAAAAATCACCTTTTTTTTTTAAACCACAATACTTAAAATCGCATGTAAGCTAGAAGCTTCCGTGATGCCCCGTAAACGTAACTGTAATAGAGACAAAATCTCCACCAGTTAATCGTGTCTATCGCCCACCCCCATCAACTACAAATGAAATCGCTGCTCTATAAACATATTTCCAACCTCATTTGAATTTAAGCATGAGTACGGTAAGAAAATCCCATCTCTCAGCTGGATATGTGGCTCTCTAAAACAGATATTCTCTTGACAGACCTTAACAGAATCCTGGTCCTCATCTGACTGTTCGTAAGTGTCCTCTCCCAGGAAGTTCCAGGGGGAGCGTGCATTCTGGGCGGCATATAACTGCCAGCGCCACAAGGACAGGGGGCAGTAGGTGATCCGAAGGGGCAGATTCTCCAGGGTCTCATTAATAGGGTAATAGTCCTTCTGCAGGTTCCAGTAGTCATTGAAGTAAACAATAGGATAGTAGTCTCCACTGACTGCATCAAACTTCACATCTGAGAGAAACAGAAGTGCTCAGGTTAACCAGAGGTGATTCTAGATCAACCTATGGCTTTGGTCAATAAATTGTTTCAATAATATGAGGCAGTTTGACACAAAATAAAGCTTACGCTGGTCAAGGGGAGGGGGGACAGAGCCTTTCACCCAAGCTGTGTGATCGTCCACCATGTTGATAGTGAGGTTGGGATGCCAATGGGATATGATTTCCACAGGCCCATGACTCTCAGCCCGCTGAGAATGCACAAACATAGCAAAACTTCACATCCCACGTGGCCTTCATTGACAAGGCAATCCCAGAATGTACAGCATTGGGAAAATGGATGGTGGAAGATCCAAGAGCAACGTCGATTAACTTTATTTCAACGAGGCAGCTCACAAGGTTTTGGAAAAGAGCTCATCTCTCAAACTTACCTTGATCATTTCTGGATCAGCTTCGGTTTCTCCCGTCAGCAGATTCTTGGTCTTGAGGAACTTCCTCCTCTTGTACTTGTTGAGCACTGTTGAAGTGGAAGTGTGTGAAAACAGGCTCTAGGCTTTAAAGTGGGCTCACCCATGCAATGTAATGCGTTATTACAGGCCTGCTGACACAACCAAATGTGTGAGCAGCAAAAACACGCGTCACAGGGTGAGTGAGACGATGCAAGAAAAACTGGACACACTCACTTCGTGTGGCATGGACGGTGGATAACCTGCGATACTGGCCCTTGCGTTTGGGGTCTGGGTGAAAACCACTCTTCGTGAAATAAATGTGGATGTATATAGATCCATTCTGCTTCAAACTCTGTACAAGCAAAAAGAGACAGGCTATCAGCAACAGTCACTCAACAAGGATTTTATATACATCAAATTATATTATTGGATTTTTACAGTGCCCACTAAACATATTTCTGTTAATTCATTAAAAAAAACAAAATGTCACTTTCAAAGCCAAGTACATCTCAGATCTATTGCATTCAGGTCCCACCTCAGAGAGGTCCAGCTCTTGGTAGTGCTCGTAGCAGCCATCCCCCAACTCCCCTGTGGTCCAGTCTCCATAAACCAGATCTTGCTGGTTCCAGAACAATGCTTCTGTATTGTTAAAATCTGTAAATATCTCATCCTCAGAGAGATATATATATAAATCCTGTGAAAAGGTAACGGAGGACATCATGTTATCAAAGCAGGTACAAACCTGAACCTACTCAGGATTTGGTTAGGTATCTTGCTTATGTTATTATACAAGTAAAATGCAGATAGGTATGGTCTTGATTATAAATACCATTAGGGTGTCCTTGGGGAAGAGGTTTCGGCTGGCCACTCGAGGAGCTCCAGCAGGAGTGCTGGGATCTGGAGTTGATGGACCTCTGCGGAACCAGCTGCTTATAGCCCAGATGATAAAAATCCTGAGTAATACACAAACACAAGAGCAGACTCATATTAGACTTCAGTTCTATGTTCAGTAAGTGTAATCCCAAAACTCACGATGCAACACTGTTGCCTTATTCTGTCAACTATGATTTGAGGGGGAAAAGACATTTCCATAAAAATTTCACCCGACCTTAAATGAGTAAAGTGAATTTGAAATACCACTGGAGAAGATAATTACTGTACATGCGACAATAAATTAAAATACTGACCAAAAAAACTATATATTGCATAAGTATGATTTTAACATGAGTACGCAACCCCCCTGACATCAATTAGCACACCCAGAACAACTCTGAGGTTCAGTTGATTTCCCCTCACGGGACGTCCATTGAGAAATACAGCCTACTGGGCTCACACAGAGGTTGTTACAATATTCTCAGCAGGCAATAGCCATGCAAAACCCATGAAAGCTGACGATTCTTAAAAACCAATGTTGATAGCACAGCAACCCTGGGGGATATTCCAGAAAGCAAGGTTAAATTACCACCTTGCTTACTCAAGGTATGCTGGTTCCCAAAAAAAAACAACCTTGTGTAAGTTCAGACAACTCAGAGTAGTATGTTCCCATTTAACATTTAAGACATTCTCCACAAAGCAACAAATCGAGGATTCACCATGGAAAGAAAAGGTGTGCTATTCTACTTCCTCCTTTTGTTTAAAAGCGACTCTTCATAACCTACTTAGTGCACATAACCACCTATTTGGTGGTTATTCAATCATTTTGTCAATCTTTATTCACTGAAAATAAGGATTATATTGTTTGTCTGATGCTCCATGTTTGAGATGACAATAAAATAATAAATAAAGATATTTGAATTGAATGAAAATGTAAACATTACCTTGTTATAAGTGCTTTAAAATATATAATATTGTATAAAACATAAATTTTGTTATATTAATATAACTATATTAATTATATAGCACATACTTGAATAACTCTTAAGCTGCTCAGGAGCAGGTAATGTTCAGAGAGTGAGTCGCTATGGCTACTTACATACCCTGAAAGTTACCTCAATTTTTGGAACCGAAAGTTGAGGTTATCCGCTTACATACTCTAAATGTATCCTGCTTTCTGGAATACCCCCCGGTCATTTATTTGCATAAATATTACCAAATTAAACTGCTCCAAGTGCATTGAAAAATTATAGCATACCCAGCTAAAACATGATTGATAATAAGTTGCCATCCACGTTTTACAAAACAAACCATCTCTGTCAAATAAAGACTGAAATGATGGATCAGGATGTTCTGAAAGTACATAATGAGGACACTACGGAGAGAAAAAAATAAACAATTCTAAAGTTAAGCAATCAGTTAGGTTCACATTAAGGACGTACCTGAAGAGGACACCTTTAATCACCTGCCAGGCATTGGGCTGCTGTTGCGGCTGCTGTTGTTGGGCGTCCTGTGCAGTCGCATCTGTCTGAACTACCTGACCTGAGGCAGCTGCCCCATTACTGCTCACCTGCACAGAGCATTCAGTGATCAACAAAATGGCTATAAACATTTAGCACATATTATGATAAAGCCGGAACAAATCTTATCATTGTGGCCTTAAAACAGGTTATGTTTTACACCATCTCTGAACAATTCAGTTTTGGTTGTATAATTGATTATTAACTATGCAGAGAAAAGGCGGTCAAATATTACAACTATATCAATTATACATGACTTTATTTTTATTGTCTGGTGCAAGCTAAAAAACAAACCAGGAAATATAAGTGCACACAAAGCCACAGGCATTTTAAAACGGATCTCTCTCTGACCATAAAACCAACTAACCAACCATGCTATACCGACAAAAATGGCTGCTTACTGCAAAAAAAGAAGAAGAAAAACACACTATTCATTCCTCAAGCCTGAGAAGAGGTATCAATTCAATCTATAAAAAAAAAAGCACGACCAGTCGACCAACCATGACTTAGAAAGTTAGATATGATTACCATAAATGTATTTACACAAGCTCATAAAGTAACAATTGTAGCTTTCATCTAGCTTTGTATTCCCACCGTTCCCCCTTTTTCTTTAATCAGCTGAAAGCAATTTGCCTAGGAAAATGATTTAGATTTGACACACTACTGAACAGGGTAAATATTAAAATATTTATAACAGCAGGGTGAGTACAGAATTGCTTCTGACTGGATTTAGGTCAACTAAACGGAGGCAGAAGACAACGATCTGATTTACTATGATTCTATTTAGAATCCAGATGTTTAAAGATGAGAGATAACAGCTCTGACATAATAATGCATCCCAAAAGGCTTGTCGACAAGTTGCAGCTATAATACAAAAACACACCAAAAAAACCTTATGGATTGTGGTCTGAGCACAAAATGTGCAATCAAACTTTGCTTTCTGTTAATGTTTATGCACTTAGAGTATATTATATGTATATTAAGCCAATGTAGAATATATTTTCCGGGCCAAAAACTCATTGACAACCCTTTTTCTGAATACGGGGTCCCCCGGGGCTAAGCCCCGAGTCCTCTATTGTTCGCATATACATCCAAAATTCCATTGTAGCTTTCTGATGATATGGTTATGGTTAACCTAATCACAGATGATGGAATGGACTATTTGGAAAAGGTAGAGACCCTAATGCTGTGTTGCCACAGTAATTTTGTTACCTGTCAACAAAAGCACTTCAATTATTTACCCCATCTAGAGTTTGGTTAGAGTTAATGAACAAGATGACAATGCAAAAAAAAAAGGATGATTAATTAAACAAAAAGATGGATAAATTACATCAGGTCAGTTGTCTTTGATTCCAATAAAATTACCAAAATTGAGAAGTGAACAGAAATACTGCGAAATGGTTATCCATGTGTTTACATTTGGCAGCCCACATTTGTTTTGGAAAAAAGGTTTGTGAACCTGATTCATAGCACCTATATGACCTTTATAATCTGTGTAATCAGTAACCACTAGCTGGGTTATTCATCCAGATGAGTGAAGCTAACCTTGCTATCAAGCAAGGCTACTTAATTCAGTAGCAGGCCAATACTAAGTTCTCCCTCCTTATCTGCTGTAAATCTAACTCAGACCAACCCCACCAGAAATTGATAACCAAAGTCTTTGTTCACTACAAAATTACAGAATGAAGTATATGTAAAAAAGCAGATCTCGAAGCAGGGCTGATCATCATCTCTCAAGTGGCTGACTGCACACAACATGCTATAATCATTACAAAACTTCTAACAACCACTACAGTTTCTCAATCTATGTCCAAGACACGTGCTATTGTATCACTACACGGTTTAACTGGACTACTAGAGGATTAATGGCCAGGATTGCACAATACTGCCATCTTTAAACTGCTTTGACATGTGAAGCTAACATGAGAGCTAGGCAGCTAGTTAGCCAGCATGCTAAGACTGATCAACTGATAGACATCAGCTCATTACACTATATAGAGCGGTTTCTGAACAACCTTATACAATGTATAGGCTGTTTCTTAAAGCCTAGTCAGCTGACTACCTAGACAGCGTTTGAGGGCATCAAAGGTGCGTTCAAACGTGATGACGCAAAAAAAAGCTGTCAAATGAAGCAGTAGTTTACTTGTCTTTGAAATACAGCCTCTAAGATAGATAAATTGAATGCAATGCGCTTTTAAAAAATGAGATGTCCCGGTAAAAATAAGTCATACAATCGGACAGACCCTTCGTGACTCAGACAGTATTTCTCCCCCACTGCATGCTGAATTAAAGGGGTCGCTGATTCAGACCGGCAATCTGGATTTCTTCTTTAAAACGGACAGGAAGCAAGTCTTTACTCTCGTGAATTTGTGGACTACATGAAAGCTCTTCGTTGTCAAGTCCATCTGACGGCTACATTCTATCACTTCGACTATTCTTACCTCTCCGTTGCTTACGGACGACTGCTGTGTTGCTTGAGTCTCCTGCGCCGCCATCTTACCTGTCTCTATCGCACTGTAATGTGGTGGTATGTAATCTGATATATCGCGAGATTTTCTTTATGGGAACTACCAATTTCTGCGAATCGGTTCTTTCGAGCAGTTCATGTCAACGAACCGGTTCGGTTCAATAAAAATGTTATATATTTTAAGCTTCAACGATGTAAAATTAAACATACTGTTTATTATGTTTTTTAAATAATGCTGTTTTCTGTAAGTCCAAGTTCCATTTGTTGATTCTATGATTCTCTTAAAGGGATAGTTCAGCCGAAAATTAAAATGTTGTCTTTATCCTCAAATAGTTCCAAATCCGTTTCTTTCTTCTACTGAACACAAAATAATATATTTTAAAGAATGTTGGTAACCAGACTGTTAACGACACCCATTGACTTACATAGTAGGAAAAAATACAATGGAAATCAATGGGTGCCAGTTACCAACATTCTTTAAAATTATGTTCTATGTTTAAACTCATACAGGTTTATCTAGAACATCATGAAGCTCAGTAAATGACAATGATACAATTTAAATGCTGTCCATAAAAAAATAAAAAAATAAAAAAAATATTTGTTATGTCTTTTCCACAATATAAGCTATTACAAAATTTCTAAAACATTTATTATGACATGAATAACACATAGGTTCAACTGCAAACATAATGTTTTATAGAAACATATATAAATAAATTATACAAATTAAAAGGGACTTGTGGTTAATGCTTTTAATAGAAGCTGCAAATTAAATCTTCACATTCATTTGAAATATCATATGCGATTCATCTAAATTTAAAGGTTGAATATGAGTCCACTTTCCATTTTAATTAATCCTTATTCTCTCCATAATACACATATAGGTCTAGTGTAGCCTATTATTGACATCCAACATGGTAGAAACTTGTTGAAATTTGGTAAATTTGTATCCCTTTATTTTTGAACAGAACAATGGATGATGTGATTAAACAAACTAGCTATGTATTACTCTGCATGTCCAGTAATTCACAAATATCTAATACAACAACAAGGCTGAGACAGTGTGTGTCCTGACTTTTTGGACTGGGGTCCATGTGGGTGCAGGTTCACTCAAGGGTGCATAGCACTGACTTGCCTTGTTAGCATCACATCAGTACTGGATATTTAGTCAGTATTCAATATTTAATTATGTAATCACTTGTGCAATACTTTAAACTTTGATGCAGTACTGTATATTTGCAAATATTTAAAGTTTTAAAGGGATGGTTTACCCAAAAATGATAATACTTATTTAGACTTAGCCTCATGTTTTGTGACCATCTGTCCCGCTAATGACGACTGTATGCAAAACATGGCACTCAAATCTTACCACAAGATTTTTTTATCTTTCCACTTTAAAACAAAAACAATTTTACTCCACAAATCCTTTATTAAAAGACAAAGTCTTATAGCTGTCCAAACACAGCCCTGAGTGTCGTAGGATAAAATGTAATAGACGTCTAACCACAGGCCAGTCATCAATTGCAAAGAAATGAAACCAAACACCTTGTAATCAGTTGACTTTGCGAGGGAATACCCTATCATACATCTCACTTTTTTTTTTTTTTCCATAGTATTTTTGTTACTAATTTAATGGGTGCAATCGACTGTGGTAACCAACATTCTTCAAAATGTCTTCTTTTGTTTTTCAGAAGAATAAAGAAACTCATATGGTTGGAACAGCTTGAGAGAGAGTAAATTGAGTAAATGTGGGTAAACTATACCTTTAAGAAGTGCAGCCATTCACCAAATGTGATTATATGAGATTTGGCCTATCTAAGGCAGGGGTTTTCAAACTTTATGATGCAAGGACCCCCAAATATGAACCTTTATGGGGGACCCCCTTTCTTAAATGCATTTATATATATATATATATATATATATATATATATATATATATATATATATATATATATATATATATATATATATTAGGCTTGGGCGGTAATACGGTAAAATGGTATACCGCGGGATCTAAAAATAGCAACGGTATCAGTTTCAATACCGTCAAACCGTCAAAAAAAACAAAAAAAACAGATCAACTTACATATTGCTGATCAACAATTAATTATTAAATATTTAATAAGTTGAACTAATTAAACTATTTACATATTAAATACTATTTATTTATTAAATGCCTAAATATGTGTATGCGTTGTTGTGACAGCGTGGATAAGAAAGAGAGAGAGAGAGAGGGGAAAAGACGGTGAGTCGGGCACTGAGTTATTATCGAAAAAGAACACAACTTCTGCAGTTTGGAAGTATTTTGGGTTTTGACGGTAAATACAGACGAGGCAATTTGCAAATTGTGCAACAAAAAGATGACCGCGAGAGATGGAAATACCTTGAACCTAAGGGCGCATATCCGAAACCACCATCCACTCACTGCTGCGTGGATGAAAAACTGAGCGCACCCTCGGACTATGCTGTAATATTGCCGAAGCCTTTTGTCACACAGCTGGCAATGTAAGCAATAAGCATGAACTCCACAAAAATCATGTGGAGTTCATGATTAACTCCACAAAAGTTAATTGTTCATGATTAACTTCACACAAAAAAAAGTCAATTGTCTGACAATTGTCTCATAACGGTAAGCATAAAACGTGCAGAGAGTTTCTCAGGGGCAGGGGCTCAAATGTAAAAAATAAAATAAAAATATAGGCCTATATATTATATATATTATATATATATATATATATATATATATATATATATATATATATATATATATATATATATATATATATATATATATATATATATATATATATAAGCCAAGCCAACAGTTTGTTGACGCTGTCTGAGCCTTACATCATAAGGTTAATTATTCACGGTAATACCGTATACCGAGGTAAAATAGGGAGGAGGTTTGACGGTATCAAAATTTGGATACCGCCCAAGCCTAATATATATATATATATATATATATATATATATATATATATACATTTTAAACTGTTAGATAAATAGTAAGTGTGCCAAAAAACAACACATTGTCAAACAAAGGCTACTTAATGTTGGATGTATAAACCTAAAGAGTATTGTTTCACAAGCAGCTACACTGCCTTAGTTAGCAGGATAGCCTATTGTGTAAAAAAATTAAAAATAAAGCAAACCTATATACGATTCTGGAAAGTAGCTTATCCTACGGCAAGAATAAAGGAGAGAAACCGTAGGCTACGGATGTTAGAATGACTTTATCTTTTTATTGATTTTATTTATTATCAGACATTTTCTGGGGAGTGGGGACCCCTTACCTTCTAGAGGACCCCTGGGCAAACGTAATATAGGAGAGAGAATCATGCGGTGGAAACGTTAGGTTTCGTTTTTGAGAAATGGAGAGCGACCGTTCTTCTAGATATAAAGCCTCTGCTGAGAATTTGCAGTCAGAGCATGAGCATAGCCTGACAGGAGCAGGAGCCGACACAAATGCACCATGGACATAAGTAACTGGTGAGAGAAAATTTCTTTAATAGTAGCCTAGCACAATAGAAACTAGATTATAGTCTACTGAGAATATTGTCACATTTTAAAAAAATCGTATCAACTGGATTAAAAAAAAAACCGGTTGTCGCTTGATTGGGTAGCATAGCCTAATCCACATACAGAATTAAATGGTAAATGCTATAAAATATAAAATTCTAGGCTAGCATAACCCCGCGGTCCTGAAACTGCAGCATCGGGTATTGCAGGCTATAGCCTATAACGTTACTGGCTGGACTTGAGTTAAGTTTCATTTCACCAACGCAGCGGCTGTAGTTTAATCAGGAATCTCTGAAATTGAGGGAAGCAAGACTGGTTCAGACACAGACTGAGCACAGCACATTGTAGCTACAATGCAGTGCAGTCGTTTTGAGACGTTAGACCAGGGTATTTTAAACTTAAAAACGGCCGTCGGCTGTCGGGACGCTTTAAAGGCTGAGGACATAGGCTAAGCATGCAGACAGAACCTTTCCGACTGAATAGATAACTTAACTAGTTTAGTCCACAGTTTAGTCCACAGCTAACACAAATACGTTCTTAAGACGTTTTACAAACGTTCCCAAAAACATTATTCTGAATGATCTCTTAACGTTCAAAATGTTCCAGGTTTAAACTGTTTTAATTTTGTCTTGGTTAAGGGAACATTTTATCATTTTGCAAACATTAGCCTAGGCCAACGTTACTTTTGAATGTTCTCTAAACAATCTGTAACATTAACAAAATGTTATAGACGTTGAGAACGTTTAATGAACAATGTATTTTTGTGTTAATGTTTTGAGAACATTATTAAAGACGATACGAACGTTCTATTAACGTTTCTGTCATGTTTGGTCATAACTTTAAGAGAAGCTTGCCAGAATGTATTGAGTCCATAGTTGGCTGCGATCAGTCAACGTTCGTAACGTTCAGTCTCTTGTAGGCCTATCCAGATCAGATAATAATGGTTCAAGGTAATTTAAGCCTCTGTAATGATAACAACATTTCTTCACAGGGTTTCAGCCTTTCTAATACTATGGCTTCTCATTTGTGTTGGTAAGTAGACAATGACAAAAGCATTTTGATTATAAGCATTTGTGTTTTTTTATATAATAATTTATCCCCATAGGCTCCTCTCCCCTCACAATGGTCGTCCACACCTCATCAAAGGTTGGTCTGCCAGCTGTGCTGCCATGTACTCTGGCATCACAACTGGACTCTGCTCACACGCCTCACATTCAGTGGCAGACCATAAGAGATTCAGTGTTTGAGCGAATGGGAGAGGAGCTGTTTCAAAGAGAGGACTACAGAGACCGGGCAGATGTGCCTGAGGAAATGCTTATGAGGGGAAACTGCTCTCTGTTCTTGCGGGATGTCAGATTCAGCGATGCAGGCGTTTACGAAAGTTACCTGGTGGTTGGTGAATCAAGTATCAAGAACCGAATTTTCATTCAGAGCGTCCAACTTGCAGTTACTGGTGAGAGCTTAATACTTTAACACTGAAACACACCTCACTGTACAGTGTATCAAACGCAAAAAAACCATGTTTGGACAAACAAAATAAAAAAAAAAGAACAGTTTTAAAGAAACTTTCCATGTTCAGTACAAGTTAAACTAATTCAACATCACATGTATTACCATACTTTTATATTATTTTGACAAAAATCTGGGTTGCAGTAAGACATTTAAAATAGAGCCAAACTGTAAATGTCAAATACTTTTTCTTTCTATATAGCATGATGCCGAATATCAAAATGTATGCTTTATTTTACCCTCCATCTGGCTTGTGTCTTCCCACGGTAGATCACAAGACCATCAAGTCTGTGCAGACTGGAGCAGACCTGATCTTGGATCTGTACACGGATCAAGCTGTGCAAGTGATTTTTCAAAACAATAATGACACCAGGTGGGCAGTCCTGTGGGAAAGAGATGCAGACATAACAGAGAAAAGTTATCCAAAAGAGAGAGACGACAAGTTGATTTTTAGGGAGGTTACGGCCAGCAGTGCCGGAACATACAAAGTTCTAGACGCGCAGGGTTTGGCGCTCAGCACAGTGAAAGTCGTGGTTACAGGTATGTAACTTTTGTTGAGTACAGTTCTTTAAAGATTCTTTATAGGCTTATAGGATTATGAAAATAATCTTCACATGATTTTTCTTTTAATGGTAATTCTGTTGTTACTTACTCACCCTCAAGTCGTTCCAAACGTAAGACCTACGAGAATAAACCACATTGGTTATTGTGGAAGGAACGTCAAACATGATGTGTAACACAAGAATGAACCTCATTGGTTCTTGCAGAAGCATAAATGTGATGTGCAACACATGAGAAGGTTCCTCATTGGTTCTTGCTGAAGCTCAAATGTGCTGCGTAACAAGAGAATGATCCTCAGTAGTCCTTTTAGAAGCTCAAATGTGATGTGTGACACACGAGAAGGTTCCTCATTGGTTGAACATGCTTGAGCTTCCGTTTAAATAATGTGAGTGGTGAGGAATGTTTATATGTGGATAAGTGACTGAATTAAATCTGATCAGCGTATAAAGCGATCAAGTCTCTTCAGACAATTTTGCACTTAAAGGGTTACTTCAGTGATTAGTAACCCTATCTAATCCCCCCCCCCCCACGGAATGTTCGGCCAAAGGCTAAAGACTACAGCCAGCAGAGGGAGCCATTTCCTCATGTTTTCAACCCGCGCATGAGGGATGGAGAGCGCACTCACAGTCTTAGCTCGCAGCTGCAGGCATTTATTTAAACGGATGCTGAGCAATGTAAGTGTTTTAACTTCTCAAATTAATTTCTATGAAAGTTAAGCTTCCAAAGGCATGAACTGAAAACGTGCCAGACTGGAGACATGCTGTGAATGTATGCCGCGAGTGGGTTTACCTCAGCTCTCATAAGTAAAATGTTAAATGTAATCTCACTCCTGCAGCGTTAGTGCTGTGAGACTCACACGGCGACTCAATCATTATAATGAACAGACACGTTCAGTATTTAATTGTAGGGTCTGTTCTCTAACTCAGTCACAGTAATCCAGTAGTGGTGGCTTTGGGAATGGCCTCACAGGGCAGCGGAGCATTCTGGGAGTTGTAGTCTTTCATCCCCATGAGACAAAAATACATTTTCTGACTTTTCTCAGTCTAGAAGGCACCAAATTCAAAAATAATTTCCTATTTCTACTACATTAAGGACCCAGTTTAAATACAGATTCATCTTTCCAGTGCTGAAGTAACCCTTTAACCGCTCAGTTCATATGAGATTAGATTTACGATATCTTTAACTTTTTGAAGTGTTAAAATGGTAGTTGCGCAAACTGTCAATTGATGGACAGAAATCTCTCATGATTCATTAAAAAGATCTTCATTTGTGTTTCAAAGATGAACGAAAGTCTTACAGGTTTGGAACGACATGAAGGTGAGTAACTAAATAATTAAAATTATTGGATGAACTAACCCTTTCACTGATTTATTATGATTGTATATGAGTGTTTACTGTTACAAGACTGTGTTAATCTTTTTCTTAATTGTAGAACCTGTTCTAGCAAAAGAATCAGATGCTCTGCAAATACATTCTGCATTAGGTAAGCTGAACCCAGATCGTGTTATCATTACTTGACTGAATTAAACATACGTTGATTAGAATGGATGGAGTTCCTGTTTCTGACCCTTTTTCTATTTATTTATTTCTTTCACTCTCACTCACTTTAGGTAAAGCTACAATGAGTATGCCTCCTGTAAGCCTCATTACTCTTTTTCTCTTATTTTATTTAATGTTTTTCAAATGAATTGAAATTGTTCTGATTTTAATTTTTAAACGGTAATACTTTAGTATCCATTTAGTTCCCATTATGTAATGGATTAGATAACATCAACTTACAATGAGCAATGCATTTATTTCAATATTTATTCATCTTTGTTAACATTCTGTTAATTTTTAGTTCATATTAAATCAGGTCCATTAATTAATATTAATATTAAAACATTTTATTTTAAATAATTTATTAGTAAACGTTAAAATTAATATTATCTAAGATTAATAAATGCTGTTCTTTATCGAAAAAAAGTGGAACTGGTGTGCAATGTCGTCAGACGTAGCGTAAGCATTTTTCCGTAAGTTCAATACAGAGTTGTGTGGAGCAGTTATATGATGGATAGATTAACTTAACTAGATTAACTAAGACACTGCCGTAATAAATCTTGGAAGAGCGAGGACATTTTTAATATAACTCCGCTTTTATTCGTCTGAAAGAAGAATGTCATATACACCTAGGATGACTTGAGAGTGAGTAAATCATGGGCTAATTTTCATTTTTTGGTGAACTATCCATTTAATGTTAACAAATGAAATCTTATTGTAAATCATTTGAATTGTGAAAAGCGTGTTGTTTGATGAACTGTACTTTATTCTACTGTAAGTCTTGTTATCTAAGCTCACTAAACTAAAAATGAAGTAATGTGTGATTACCTTAAACCTATGTGTGGAGACTTTTGTAGTGGTTATTTACTGTACTCAATTGTTAAATAGAGAGAGAATTAATATAAATCTAGAAACATGTATAATATATAAAAGAATATTTATGCAATGCCTATAATCCTCTGAATCCTTGTGTGGTTAATATGTTGGCTAAATGTCAACACTGTTGTCAGTGTTCTGTATTTTGTTTAATGTCTTTATGTTTTTTGTACATTTATTTTTTCTTTTGGGACAATGAGAATCAAGCAATTGCTTCTACAATTTAAAATATTGAATTGGACCAATAATACGATTTGGTAAACTGCATTTTTCCATTGGCTCAACTTATTGTTTCAGATATTGCCCATGTTGCCACAATTGATCATATTCAGTTCACAGAAATTTCAATTAGGCAAATTAAACAATTTAAATGTGACCAGTCACTAGAAAATGTTGAGTTGAAGGATTTATGTTGAAGTATGACTAGAATGAGATTAAAACTGCACTGTACATATTTTTTTAATGATTTCTTACAACTTTTGATAATTTGTCAAATCAACTTAGATAATTAATATGATTCAGATAACATAACATTTTGAGTTTATGTTTATTAAACCAATCTCCTTTGTTATATTAACTCATTTTTTAAATTTCACCTGAACTCAACATTTAAAGGCAACCATGCAGGTAACGTTAACCTAGTTTATTTTTAAAAAGTAAAACCAACAATACATTTTTACAGTGATGTATACAGGCTACTTTTTCAAAGTACATACATACATTTACATAATATATACAGAAATCCCTAATATTTTGTTTTTAAAGGTGGCTGGAAAGTAAAGTTTAAAAAAAAAAAAATAATTTTGTTGCAATGTTTGTGATGTGCGATGCAGTGGGGATAGAGATTTTAGAGCGCCATCTAGCGGCACATCAACTAAACGTTCTTCTTCTTGGTATTATTTTGAATAAAAGAGCGCTATCTTGGGTGAAAATGATTGTCCATCCATATATCCATATTCCTAGCATTATTCCCACTCATTTGCAGGGTCCGCTTCACACACATTTGATTTGGCACAGGTTTTACGCCGGATGCCCTTCCTGACTAACACAATCCAGCATTGAGATTGCTGGAAGTGTACTCACTCCTACTCCAATTTTGGCATACCGAATCCACCTAACCTGCTATGTCTTAGTTTGGACTGTGGGGGAAACCGGAGCGAGACAGCGAGAACATGCAAACTCACACAGAAAAGATCCCTTGCTTGGACTTGTGACAAATGTGCTCTGTGCCACCGTGTGGGTGAAGATGATTGTAAGGTAATGTATTCTTAATGGTTTATAATTGCAAACAAACTAATTATAAGACTTGGATGTTTGATTAGTAAATGATGATTGGTTTGTGGTTTAATTGTCCTAAAAGCAAATCATAATAGTTCTGTATCACTAGAGGTCGGAGGTCATTCTCTGAATCCTGCACAATCAGCATAGCTTTTGTTCTCTGATGCCAGATCTGAAAAGAGGAAATAGGGCATGACATGATGCAAATCATGTGGCTCTAAAACCAAATGTCCATTACACTGTGAGGTGTTCTATAAAAACGTTCAGTCCGGAAAATGACACAACCACCAATCAATCAAGACAATCCGATTTGCTGGCTTAAAGAACAGCAAAAGTAACTTTATTTATTTTTGTCTATTAAAATTACTGACATTTAATTTATAACACTGAATATGACTGCAACCATGTTTCATTTAAGATGCTTCATGGGTCTATGACATTTTAATCTAATTCATCTAGCATATCCTACTGCAAAATGTCAATAAAAATACTATTGCCGAATAAAAAATGTTTATCCTCGAAACAACACATACCACAAAAAATAATATTGTAAGTGTATTTTTTTATTAGAAATGTACAAAAACAATAAAAAGACAACACTGTAAAAGGCACTTTTTATGCCTAACATTAGGAATCTGCAGGCTTAGAATACTTCAGAAATATTATTCAGGAAAATGTTGTTTATTTAATATGATTGTTATCACAGAATATATTTTATTGGCAGGAATGTGTGTTTGTTCTTATATTTGTATATAGATATAAACAAATAGTTAATATTATGACATTTCATCGCTCTTCATTCACTGACTGCATCTCCACTTCAGGCTCAAGGGTCCTTTGTTTGTTAGATTTAGGGCCGTTTGTAGTATTGCGTCCCGCACGTGGGTAAAACGGACCTACCAGCCAATTGAGAGGTGTATTGTTGAGCAGGTAGTCCATGACGTTATCCATGGAATCTCCTATTTTGCTCAGCTGAGATCGACTGATGACGAGTATGGTACTGGACATATCTCCTATGGTTGCAGTCTTTCTGAAGCTGCTGTATACCTCCAAAGCAGAGTGGCTGACAGAGGTGACCTGGACCTGAACGTGCTGTGGGAGACCTTTGAGGCTGGACACCAAGACCAGATATGTGGTCTGGAGTTGCTGGCTGAGGTTGTGGGCAATGGTCAATGTGCGTGATTCTGTTTTCTGATTGAAAGAAACGTTTGTAGAAAAAAAAAGATCTGAGTATGTTAACTGAAATTCACCTATCTAAAAACATGAAATTCAGATTGTATCTTTGAGATAATTTCAAGTTACATGATATCTTGAATACCTCAGCTTCATTGTCTGTGACTGACTCGTTCTCTTCTTGACTCCGAGTCACAGTCTTCCAGCCCATCAGTGAACTCAGTTTATCATGTAGCTTCTGGTTAGACATATCAATACTCTTCCAGGTATATTCAATCTAATAAGAAAAGGAAATAACATTAGGATAATAACCATTTCCGTCACATAAGAAAATTGAAATAATGACATACTAAGTCATGACATATGTTCAGTTATGACATTAAAGCATAATTATGAGATTCTAAGTAATAATAAGTCATTTATGAGACAAAAAAGTCAATATTATGACCTTAATTTATGAGATGAAAAGTCATAATTATTACACACTAAGTAATAATTATGAGATAAATTATGACAGCCATGAAATGAAAAGTCAGAATTATGACATTAAACAATTAAAATGATGGCAAAAAAGTCAAAATTCTGACTTAAAAGGTCATAATAAATGACATACTAAGTCATAATTATGAGATTAAAAAGATGAGTAAGATGAGATCAAGTGAAAATGATGACATTAAATTAACTAAGACTAAGTAGTCTAAATAAAAAGACTAAATAACTAAGACATAAAAAGTGAAAATTAAGACATACTTTATGAGATGAAAAGTCATAATAATGACATACTAAATGATAATGGACAAAAATTCGAAATAAAGACACTAGGGCTAATTAAGTATGCCTTGAAAAGACGCTTATGACAAATGCTAAGTAATTTATGCAATGAAAAGTAAAAATTTGGACATTCTAAATCATAGTTATGACAGAAGTGAAAATTAAGAGATATCAGTCAAAATAATGGCTATAAAAAGTAAAAGTAAAAATTATAATATACTAAGTCATAATTATAGCATACAATTTATTTAATTTATAGCATCCTTTTGATTTTTTTATCTCATAAAATTCCAATTGTTTAAAAATAATATTTCAATAAATAATTTCATTTTTTGTCATATTTATTACAAAAAACTTCAAAATGTCTGACATTAGTGTCATAATTTCAACTTTTTGTCATACTTTTGACCCTTTTTTTATTTTTAGCATTCATAATAATGATAGTCATAATTTAGACTTTTTATGTCATAATTATGAATTAACATCATCGCTTTGTGTTTTTAACCTTGGTGTGGTTCAGCGGCTGATATCTGGACTATCTGGTTGGCTGCGTTGCATGGCATTACGAACCTTATCTACTGCTCTCTGGTAAGTCCTGTCCTTGACTTTGCTGGAGAGCGACCCCAGTCGCACGTAGTAACTGGGTGCTTCAGTGTTATTTTCAAATCCTTCGGTGTTCTTCACTTCACACTCTGAGAGAGATTTTAAAAAGACAACCACAGAAACAGGACAAAGAAGCATTTGTTAGATTTCATAATTTTCCATCTACATTTTATAAATGAAGATTAGTAAGGCTTTTGAAACAAGAATTACTTTCAGATTCCTAGTCAATGATCTCTTTGAGATGTGTTTAATTCTGATGTTCTACACATGAATAGGATTAATACTTCTTTTCAGGAAATTGGAATTCAGGAATATAATTCCCAGTACTATAAATGCAGTCTTTTGATGTATTTAGTGCTCATAACAGAGCAAACAGTATGGATGTTCTTTCGATGTAATCTGAAAAGTCATACTTTATAATAGGCATATCAAAATACTATCACAAGATATGAGGAATTGTATGTGTACACGAGTGCAAGAGGCTTTTATAGAAGAAAAGGAATAGTCACACAAAATAAATGAAAACTGTTATAATTCAGTCACACTCATGTTGTTACCATTTCGACTTGTTTCGTCCATACAATGAATGTCAGTAGGTCTAAAACAATATTTTGACCCTATTTGACTTTGTGATCCTCAGATGAAAGAAAGTCATACAGGTTTGGAACAATATGACAGTGAATGAATGATGACAGACGTTTCATTTTTGAGGACTGAGTTAACAGCATCTTTTAAAGTCACCATGAAATCAAAATTGACAATTCTTTATTTATTTAATATTTCAGTATATGTTTTAAATGATCTGTGCACATCATTAATGTTTTTAAATGAATGTGCCCTCATAATCTTTAATTAAAATAACTCCCCTTCCCTCTTGAAGCAACATCTCTCCTCTGATGATGTGTTTACTGGCGCGAGGGGGGAGCAACCTGTCACTCACATGAACTCGACCAATAGCAACCCACAAACATCTAATCAATTCCCGATAGACAAAACTATGCCATTTTTTTCTCGCCCTACATTTTCCTTATTTGAGAAATCGTTTTACTAGGATATCCATCACAATAGGGAAGAAAAGAGGCTATCTTTTAGAAATTACCCTTAAGCTAAGCAACTGTCCCAGTTTAAATATCATCAACATATCCTAGTACCAATAAACATGGTCTATCCTCACCTTTCTCCTGCTCAGTTTCAGGTAAGTACTGCTCCAGCAGAGTCTCAGATGTGCTCAGTGCGGTGTCCACTCTGCTGCTCATCAGTTTGACCGCCCTGCTCTCCATCACCGTTTGGACTCCACCACTAACCACCGTCTTGGTTTTTTCCACGCCGTCCTGAACTGCCCCTCGTGTTCGGTCCATCACTTCACTGAGGGACTCTTTGGCACCGTTCATGGTACCGCTGACAGTTTCCTTGGCTCCCGTCACTGCTTCTTTAACAATCTGAAAGATAAGAATGCATTAGAGCAGTGCTTAAAGCTGTGGTACCTCTCTTATGCTTAAATCAAAGTAAACAAAAATCTGCACAACTGCTATTGCTGCTCCCAACAATTTATTTTAAAAGGACAACGTTTCAACCCAAAGGGTCTTCGTCAGACAGTTGCGAATAGGCTACTGCCTGACGTAGACCCTTTGGGTTGAAACGTTGTCCTTTTTAAATATATTTTTGGGAGCAAAAATTTGTTATTTGTTTACTTTGATTTATGCTCTATTGAATCTAGCACATCTGCAAAAGTTTTACTGGATGTGCGCACATTTTTTTCTTTTTACTCTCTTATGCTTAAAATTTAGACAATATTGAAGTGAAGTTGACTAAATACCTGATCAGACGGCTTGCGTAGGATCGGCAGAGTCTTCTCTATCTTATCCAGTCCTTTGCACGCCAGGTCATTTGCCTTAGAGGCTAAAGGGGGGACACAATAACTTTTGTTAAAGACACTGTAATCTGTCCTGATCTCTACTGACAGACAACAGTCGACTTACTCTGAGGCTCTAGTTTGCCAATGATTGGTAAAGCACCGTACATAGCAGCTGAGGTTATGGATTTCACACCATTCTCAGCCACCTCACACACAGACTTTAAGTATGGATAGTTATTCTTGGTGCTGCAGTACACATTTGATACCATGCCATAGGTGGAAATAACCAAGGGAAGGTGAACTATTCGGTCAACCACATTCTAGAAAGGAACGGACAGGGATGAACAGATTAAGGGACATTCAAACCAACAAACATAGTAAATTTTGTTCTAATTAAATTGTATAAATGAGAATGAAATGGCACACCTGGTTACTCACAATGTCCTCAGAAGCCATGTTACTGTAATTAGCAGAAAATCTGCAAAAAAACATTCAAACTGTCATAGCAAATTCATAGCAAATTTTTCTTTAAACTTCAAACTATTATTTAATCCAGTAAATATTACTGGATTTACTTAATTTTATGGATGGATTTACTTAATATTATTTAATTTACTCAAAATATTATTTAATCCAGTAAATAACATCTCACAGAAACAAAAAGAAAACTGAACAAGGCAAGACGAACTTATAGCACATTTTATACCCAATGGCAATTCAAAGTGCTTTACATATAAATTAAAATAGTGATAACATTTGGATGAGATACCATCTGTAAGAATTAAAAATAAAACAAGGATAATTAAAACACAATAAAAGTTATGATTATCAATAAGCATTGTTTTTAGGTGACGTAGTTACGATGTAGTTTTACTGTTACTATAGTAACAGTAAATTAGCCCATGTATAAATACAGTAATTAACTTTAAACGACCAAACTCTATATAAGTGCATAGTTTATTAATATTACTCAGTAGCCTACTTATTTGAGTAAGTACAGTGTAACCAAAAGTATTATTTACCTGTTGTGCTGTCTGAACAAAATTCACAAGCCGACTCAGTTGCTCTAATGAGGAACGAGCGCTGTTCGGGATTTTATAGGAAGGAATTCTGATGACATAGCCTACTGTGGATGACGTCGCGACGAGTGATGTAGTCCAAAGGTCGTGTGCTGAGGGGATTTCACTGTACGAGAGGAATGACAAAACCCAGCGTACAAAGATCATTCAACGGTGGTAGCCTATTCTTAAACTTTTAAAAGATCCTGTGAGAAACATTCATGGTTTCGTGAATCGTGCTTAAAGTAATCTTTTCACGTCTTAAACTTGTGACTAGACTAGAGCATGTTTTATGAAACTAGCGTCTGACATATTGCAGCAACTTCCTGTTAAGCTGACCTAATAACTGAGTTTTCTGGGTGAAAGTTCACACTTACTGTAGAGTTCAGGTGATGTGGGGCATTTAAGTTAATTGAACTATTGTTGCCCTAGTTATCAGAAGCTCAAATATAATAGTCATCGCAATTCGTGGCAAAGGTCATTCTCAAGATGTGTTCATCTGTCTGACATCATCATCATCATGGCCCTTACAAAAATACTTTAAGATAATTTTATTAATTATAACTTTTATAAAGTAAAGTTCAAGTATATTTTTAAGTATACTTTACGTAGTTAGTATATAATATCAATGTAGCCTATTAGAAGTATAGGCCTACTTGTAATTGTAGTGTTTCAGTAAGGATTAAATAGACACTTTTTTAAGCGTATAAAAGTATTATGAACAGATCTGTTTTCTTTATAAATCAATATTTTCAAACAGTTCAAGTTTATAAAACAGTAGGCCTTCCTATGTCTGAAGTAGACTAATCAATCAAAAGAAACAGACCAAGTATACTTCAAATACTTAGGGACCCCTCTGTTGCCATCTTGGCTGCGCGCCATGACGTGTCACTCTTGAATAACTTAAAATGGGCAAAGAGCCGTGACATGGATGGAGCTGAGGTTGCCTGGTTGCTGAAACCATGCCTGCCTAGCGACCATAGTGTCAATCCACGTGTCACTCAAGTGGCCACGCCCCTAATTATGCAGACCTTTAAGGCTTAATATAAATTAAAAGGATGAGTTATAAAAAAATTCACCCCCTTCTGAATAAAAAAAGATTCTGCTCCCTTCTGGAGCCTGTCTATAGCGGACAGTCGATGAATTCAAAGAGAAACCGTGGGGGTTGCCGCTTGGTCCTGACCTGAACACATCTATATGCCGATATTCAGTTACTCATAGCGCCACCTGCTGGCAACAGAAAGTGACATGTTTAACACTGTGGTGCACTACTAGCAACATACTAAAATATGCAATTGAGTACAAAACATGAAACATTCTAAAACATGCTAGCAAGACTTCAGTCTTGCCGGAAGTGATGGCGCAGGCACAGCTTTTATACATAGTGTTGTATTTGAGGTACAAAATTATATAAATACTGTTCGGTTTCTCACAAAAAAAACATCAGTGTCTTAAAACATCAGTGTGTTGCCATGAGCTGCTGTGTTTAATATGGATTCGTATGTCTGTGTGTTTTTTACTATCTTAGTGACTCTCATAGAAAGCACCCCATTGACATGCATTATACGAGCAATGGTTGGAGTTAGAAATCTTCATTTGTGTTCTACTGAAGAAACAAACACACCTACATCTTGGATGCCCTGTGGGTAAGCAGATAAACATCAAAATTTCATTTTTTGGTAATCTATACCTTTAAATGCATATTGCCCTCCGTGCTCCGTTTTCATAAAGCCACCGGGTGGCAGTTAGCCTGTATGCCAGCTGAACTTAGCCCCGCCCACAATTTTTTTAGGTCAGGCAGTTCGGACCAATGAAATCATCAGGCCGGGCTTTAGGCGATGATGGACAGATGATCAACAGTAACGCAATCATCACGTCATCATAGGGGCTTGGATTATATTTTTTCGAATCCTAAACGGAGAGCTTGTTTGTATTCACCTTCACAATTTCTCTCAGAAAGGATGATCATGTTGGGTAAGTACTCTGTGTATCATTAAATTAATTTATTTTTTTACAACACCGGCAAAGATCGTGTATTCCAGCCTGATTTCAGTGCGCGTGCAGACAGGGTTGCCAAGTTTTTACAACAAAACCCGCCAACTACTAGCCCTAAACAAGAGCTTCTTGGGGGTTCTCCGGTGGTAAAATGTGTGTTATTTTGGCAAGGTTGCCTGCTAAAATTCTCACTCATGGGTCTATATATCACATAGTCGCTTCAACCCGCGGACATAGAAAACAACCCCTGTGGGAAAAAAAGCGGACTTGGCAACACAGTGCAGTTGCGCTCTGTCTGTTGACATTTGACAATGCGTCGCTTCGTTGCTCTGATTGGTTGTAGGTCTATCCAACTGAGGTCTTTCCTGGTTCGGTTGAAACACGCCCCATAATCACAGCCCAATGGAGCAGTTTCAGACTCATATTCTGACTAGAATTGAGTATGACCACGTCAGGCTACAGTGTTGCCACAGTTACTTTGAAAAAGTAATCTGATTACTGATTACTCCTTTAAAAAGTAACTTAGTTACTTTACAGATTACTAGATTTTAAAAGTAACTAAGTAATATTACAAGTTATTTTATTAGTTACATTCAGCAGTTGCGGACAACACCGCCACCGCCTCAAAATAGAAATGACAACCGTTTTTACCAACACTCACTTTTTTGGAAGTGCATTTTTTACAGTAACGTCAACAATGTATCTCCTGACATTTTAAGTTGAAATTAAAAAATATATCCTGAAAAAATACTCTCCCCGAGACGGAAGAAGAAAGCAAAAATATATATTTTTGTGGTGACCTACAAGTTAGACGGTATGAGACATTCACCCAGACGCGGCCCCTTTAAGGGAGCGGGTTTTTCCGGGAGAGAAGTTCCGGTTTCACGTTGTGTGAGAGTTGTTTACATTGCTCGCTGTACAGTTGGAAAATTATGTTGAAGTGTTAGTAAAGCTGACTCGACGCATCTCCGTCTCTTGTCTCATCACTTACTGCACTCCACATTGGTGACCCCGACGCGAGTTGAATAAGGTTGGATTATGTTACACGACGGCGGTGGTGAAAATGATGCCGTTGCGGCGCCCGCCGCTGCTATCGGCGCGGCTAATGTCGGCGCAGCTAATGTCGGCGCGATCTACGCGGCCACCATCAAATTGCCGGACTTTTGGCAGAACAATCCACGGCCATGGTTTCAACACATCGAGGCCCAGTTCCAGTTAAGAGGAATAACGCAGGACGTTACGAAGTATTTCCATGTGGTAACAGCTTTGGATGCCTCGACGACAGCCAGGGCTATGGCACTATTAGAGGCTCCTCCGGCTGACGGCAAATACGATGCACTTAAAGCATTCCTGTTGCGCCTCTTTGAGCTGTCAGAGCTGGAGAAAGCAGACCGCCTGCTGTCCCTGAATGGCCTTGGCGATAGCAAACCGTCAGAGTTAATGGAGAGGATGCTGACGGTGTTGGGAGCAGCGGATCCGTCATTCCTCTTCGCCCACATTTTCCTGCGGCAGCTTCCAGCACCCGTGCGCACCGCACTGGCCAGTTCTTCCCTCCTTTCCTCCAGGGACTACCGGGCGCTGGCTGTGGAAGCAGACAGGATTTTCCTTGCCAACCGGCAGCAGTTTGTGCATGCGCTGTTGCCCCCTCATCACACGTCTGCCCCATGTCCGCCCCCGGGGGACGACCATGGCACGGCAGCTGCTGTGACAGCCCGCCGACAGCGTGAGGACGGCTGGTGTTATTACCATTCCAGGTTTGGGGCCAAGGCCAAACAGTGTCATCAGCCTTGCAGTTTTGGAGCCCAGGGAAAAGCCAGGGCCGGCGCTCATTAGCAGCTATGGGTGCTGGCCGTGACTGCAAGCTGTTATTCATCACTGACGCCTTGTCTGGCCGGCGGCTGCTGGTTGATTCTGGGGCTCAGCGCAGCATCCTGCCGGCGAAAATTGTGGATACTATGGCTGGCGGGCATGGCCCCCCGATGGATGCCGCTAACGGCACACCCATTCGTACTTATGGCACGAGGTATGTGGAAGTATGTTTCGGCGGGGGGCGTTTCGGCTGGGATTTCGTCATGGCCGCTGTGTCTACGTCTCTCCTGGGGGCAGATTTCCTCTGCGCTTACAGACTGTTGGTGGATGTTACAAACTGCCGCCTTATCGACGCACTTTCTTTTGCTTCATACCCCTGCACGCTGGGAGGGCCGGGGGCACTTTGTCTGTCGAATACGCTGGCCACCAGAGACCTGTATCAACGCCTACTGGCTGAGTTCCCAGACATCACCACGCCCACATTCTCATCGGCTGTGGCTAAGCACGGCGTGGAGCACTACATCACCACGGTGGGCCCCCCAGTCTACGCACGGCCCCGACGCCTTGACTCTGCCAAGCTCGCGATCGCCAGGGAGGAGTTCGCCACTATGGAGCACCTCGGCATTGTGCGACGCTCCAACAGCCCGTGGGCTTCCCCCCTGCACATGGTGACCAAAGCTGATGGCAGTTGGCGTCCCTGTGGTGATTTCCGTCGCCTGAACAACGCCACCACCCCCGATCGGTACCCTGTGCTGCACATACAGGACTTCTCCCACCTGGCCGGCGCCACCATCTTTTCAAAGGTGGACCTGGTTCGTGGTTACCACCAGGTGCCAGTCCACCCGCAGGATGTCCCCAAGACAGCAGTCATCACGCCCTTTGGCCTTTTCGAGTTTCTACGGATGCCTTTCGGCCTCAAGGGGGCAGCGCAGACGTTTCAGCGCCTGATGGACTCTGTGCTGCGGGACATGCCTTTCCTGTTTGTTTATTTGGATGACATTCTTGTGGCCAGCGCGTCCGCAGACGACCACCTGTTGCATCTCAGGCAGTTGTTCGGCCGACTCAGTGAGCATGGTCTCATCATCAACCCGGCCAAGTGCGAGTTTGGCCGGTCATCCATTACTTTCCTCGGCCACCATGTCACCCCACAGGGGGCCGTTCCCCTCCCAGCTAAGGTGGACGCCGTAGCCAGTTTCCCATGCCCGCGCACTGTAAAGTCCCTGCAGGAGTTTCTGGGCATGGTGAACTTCTACAACCGTTTCCTCCCCCATGCAGCCCAACTCATGCGACCCTTGTACGACGCCTTGCGGGGTGGAAAACCGGCAGACGTGTTGGATTGGTCCCCAGAGATGACAGAGTCTTTTCATGCTGCCAAAACTGCACTGGCCAACGCTGCTCTGCTGGCGCACCCGTCTCCAACCACCCCCATTGCTCTTACCACGGATGCCTCTGATTATGCCGTGGGGGCTGTGTGTGAACAGTGGGTGGGCGGAGCCTGGCAGCCGCTAGCCTTTTTCAGCAGGAAGCTCCGTGACAATGAGAGGAAGTACAGCACCTTCGACAGGGAACTCCTTGGTATTTTCCTCGCTACTCGGCATTTCCGTTTCCTGTTGGAGGGCCGGCAGTTCACGGCTTTCGTTGACCACAAGCCGCTGACGTTCGCCATGGCCAAGTCTTCGGAGCCATGGTCTGGTCGACAGCAGCGCCAGCTCTCTGCCATCTCCGAATACACTACTGACATACAGCATGTGGCTGGCAAAGACAATTTCGTCGCAGACTGCCTCTCCCGGGCGATCACTGGGTCTGTCCACTTGGGCCTTGACTACGCAGCCATGGCTGAGGAGCAGGCTGCGGACTCTGAGGTGCAAGCCTACAGAACAGCCCCTACGGCGCTGCTCATGGAAGATGTGGCGTTTGACACGGCCAACGCTACACTCCTCTGTGACGTCTCCACGGGCCAACCGCGCCCCATGGTTCCTGCTAGCTGGAGGCGAAAGGTTTTTGACGCCATCCACAGCCTTTCCCACCCCGGGGGGAAGGCCTCCACCAAGCTGGTGGGGGCCAAGTTCGTATGGCCAGGCCTACGGAGGGACGTTAGGGCCTGGGCTGCTGCCTGTGTTGCATGCCAGCGCGCAAAGGTGACTCGTCATACCAAGGCCCCTTTGGCACCCTTCAAAGTGCCGGAGAGACGTTTTGATCATGTGAATGTGGACCTGGTGGGCCCGCTTCCCCCCTCCCGTGGTTATACTTACCTCCTCACTATGGTCGACAGGACCACGAGGTGGCCAGAAGTGTGTCCCCTGTCCTCCATTACGTCAGCTGAAGTAGCCCGGGCGTTCATTATGTCTTGGGTGGCCCGTTTCGGCACACCGTCAGACCTCTCCTCGGACAGAGGTCCGCAGTTTACATCAGAGCTTTGGACGGCGCTCGCCGAGGTCCTGGGGGTGAAGGTCCACCGTACCACAGCCTACAACCCACAAAGCAATGGACTTTGTGAGCGCTTTCATCGGGACATGAAGGCTGCGCTCAGGGCCAGCCTTACGGACAACAACTGGGCTGACCGTCTTCCGTGGGTCATGCTGGGCCTTCGCTCCGCCCCTAAGGAAGATCTTCAGGCCTCTTCGGCCGAGCTGGTGTATGGCCAGCCCCTGCGCGTTCCAGGGGAGTTCCTTCCAGATGCCACGGGCCCGTGGTCGGGGGCCTCCCATCGTGCCGTGTCCCGGAAAATTGCAGATGCCTTTGTCCCTATTCCAACGTCTCACCATGGCCTCCCCCAGCCCTACGTGCCTAAGGACTTACCATCAGCCAAGTATGTTTTTATCCGCCATGACGGCCATCGCACACCATTGCAGCCCCCCTACGATGGGCCTTTCCGTGTCCTGGCCGGAGGGTCTAAGAACTTTGTTGTGGATATGGGAGGTAGGCCTGAGCGGGTGGCTATAGACCGTCTCAAACCTGCTCATCTGGATATTGGTGAACCCATTCAGCTGGGCCAACCCCCAAGGAGAGGACGCCCGCCGGCGGCAGCCTCGGCACCTGCTCATGCCCCTAGCACTGTCCCTGCCCCGCCCCTGGCCCTTTGCCCCCCTCCTGTTAAGCGCAGCCGGTATGGCCGCGTGGTCCGCCCCCCTATACGTTGACTCTTAGGGACTGTGAGGAGCGGGACTGTTCGGTTTGGGGTACCTGTTCGGGCTGGGCGTGTTATAGGGGGTGAATTCTGGGGGGGCCTGTGTGGTGACCTACAAGTTAGACGGTATGAGACATTCACCCAGACGCGGCCCCTTTAAGGGAGCGGGTTTTTCCGGGAGAGAAGTTCCGGTTTCACGTTGTGTGAGAGTTGTTTACATTGCTCGCTGTACAGTTGGAAAATTATGTTGAAGTGTTAGTAAAGCTGACTCGACGCATCTCCGTCTCTTGTCTCATCACTTACTGCACTCCACATTTTTATTGTTTATAAGGAAAATGACTAAAATAGTAACTCACAGTGACTTGGATAAATTACTTTAATCTGATTACTGGTTTGGAAATAGCGTGTTACTGGAAAAAAGTAGTCAGATTAGAGTAACGCGTTACTAAGTAACACGTTACTGGCATCACTTAACCACCTTACTGGTATTAAGTATACTTTACTTCTATTATAAGTATAATTTATTTCTGTTTTAAGTAGATTACAAAGGAATTACAAATGTCTTCAGAACACACAAGCAATATATTAGGAATATATTATTTTACAGGTAATGATATACTGAATGCTCAGTACCTTTGGCTTATTCCAAATATTAAAAATTACACACTTTGTGACCAATAAGAATATACATTGTTATTAGCTATACTTTGTACAATAAACTTTGAATTACATAATCTCACACAATATAGTGTTTTAAAGTGCTATACCATTTAACTGCATTTTAATGAATTAAAAAGGAAACAATTGTCCAATGTTGAATGCATTTGTTTTCAAGGCAATTAAAATAAATAACGTACAAGTAACCAGTCCAACCAGTGGTTTTCATTTAAACTTCACATGGTTTCAGCACAACTGATCGAAATGAACTTATATTGGACCAATGCCATACTGACTCTCTACACAAATACAAAAACTAAATTTACAAGAGATAGGGTTAGACTGCATGTTCATAATTTTTTTTTATTACGTTTACATTAGTCTAAATTCTGTACTGAACCAATAATATTTTGATCAATAAATGAGGATTATCAGTAAGGAAAAGTATCAGTACTTTACGTCAATATTGTTTCCAGTACATAGTCAAACACATACAGTATATACAGTAGCGAGCGACTCTTTATGAATGAATTTTGTACAAATGAAAAGCGCGTTTTGGTGCTGCCTATACTCGTGCCATAAACCTCTAACATTACCACAGAAAATAGAGATATCAAACCAAAACCTTTATTTTCATTTGTTAAAGCAATACGAAACAGCAGCTACGCTGCAAATATTTAAAAATAGGCTTTTAATGCATTAGTAATTTTAACACTTTCTGAAAAAAATGTGCAATAAAGTCATTAAGTGAATTCCAAGCATGAATAAGTAAACCTTTAAATTATACTCAAATTTAGCGTTAAATATACAAAAAATTCAGGATTTAATGTGCACCACTCGGAACGGTTCAAAGTGATTCATAAACAAACCGTTCAAACACCTTTTGTGAATCTATTCACTTAAAAGAACCGACTCAAAAGAGTCAGTGGGGCAATTTTCTATTTCAATTATAAACACACACATGTTGCTATATTTTCATTTTATTTGGAAAGAAAATTCGACAGAATTATAGTTAATAGGATTCATATTTTTTTCTCTTGAATTAGACCTTTTTAAAAATGAAATACATATATATATATATATATATATATATATATATATATATATATATTTATATGTCTATCATGTGTGTGTTGTAGCGTTGTATAACCACTAGATGTAGCTAAATTAAAAGAATTGAGAACTTTTCTTTAGCCGCTTTTCTTTATGCATCCAGCTAGCTAGCCACAATGTTTATTCTTTGATGAATATCTCAGGCAGAAACAAACATTAATAGATAACTAGGAACAGATGAAAGCTTTTCCCCTGATCATATATGACTAATGTTATATATTTAAATTGTGCCAACCAACCAACCCAATATTTTTTATTTATAACCTATATTTTTTTATGATAGGCTATGATTAGTTTATGAACCTTGACAGGCTTTAATAGTGGGGGCAAACATTTAGGTGATATATTTTTGTAACAGCATCCAGTGAACCAGTAATTAACCCTGCGCCAACCAAACAACCCCATGTCCCATAATCATATAGTGGCTTGGAAAGGTAAACAAGAAACACTGAACCACCATTAGACCTCATTCATCAAAACAATCCTGTCAAATTGTTTATACTGGATGGCAGACCGACACATTTAGGATCTATTTTATAATATAGCCATATGACACAAAATATGATATTTCAGTTATTGGAGAAACACAAGGACAGTGACAAGGACAGTGACTGACTGAAAGAAAGAAAAGATGAATAACTGAATACATTTGCAAATAAAAATAAATACAAATATACCAGCAACACAAATACTGTAAATAAAATCAATACCAACAAAGGTGAAACTGAAGGTTAGCATTTAGTTATGGCCAAGGAGTTCAGTATGTTGTTATATCAGGCTTATATTATAAAATATCTTTATTTACAGTGTTTCATTTCTACTCCTACAACTGTTGCAGTTACTGACATTTTTCATTATGATGTGGTTGGTTTTAAAAAGGATGTCCGACTAATATAGGTCAGTAGTGTCGGGCTTGTTTCCACATATTAATCTATTTTGAATATTGCAGAACAACACACACTCAAAGTGTCAGACGTCAGATAGTGTCAGGATAAGACACAAGACCCATTGCACTAAGTGGGACAATAGCACTATAGGACAGTGTACTCAAAGCCTGCACATGTATTGCATGGTATTGAAAGGAAACATATTTTCCCCCTTCACATATATTTAAGTTAAGCAATCATATAGTCGGTTTTCAAGGTTCCTCTGCTGACATATATAGTGGTGTAGACTGCGGTTGGCATCTTCTACTGACAGCAGAGAAGATAATGATCACTCATGCAGGTCACAGAGCAAAATGACTTCACAGTTCACACCGTCATTCCACTGAATCATTGAAACAAAACTCTGACTCGGCCTTCTGATAGAATTTGCTTTGCAGGGAAATTGAATCTGGCCTCTGCCCATAGAGATAGGACACAGTTAGTGATTGCAGGTGCCACTCCTAAAAGTTTGGCAGTGATATTTGTTGATAAAGGAATAATGAGATTCATTGGTGCAGCAAAATACAAAGAGAATACAAATAAAATAACGCAAGTCAGACAGGCAAATCTAGCATCTGCCTATGGCTACTACATCATATGCTGACCATACAATCTGGACTGTTAAACATTTCCTGTAGAAATTACAGTAACTTACTGGCGGCTGGTTACCAGTAACTTACTGTAAACTAACTTACAGTAAAAATTCTGTTTGTTTTGATTTACAGTAAATTAAAAATACTGTATTTTAGTGGTGCCAGAGGGATATTTCCCACAATGCAACTTTAAATGTTGTATGTTAATTTATATTTGTATGTTACAGTAACATACTCTATAACTGTCTTACAGTAAAATATAGTTAATTGCCAACAGAAGCTACACTGTGTGATATTTTCCCCCATCTAGCGGTGAAAAGGTATATGACCATCAAGTTTCTGTTCCTCTCAATTCCAATTTCGTTTTAACTCCTACGGTGGCCGATTTACTCCAAGATTAACATGGCTTCCAGTTCGACCTCATCCATCAGTGCCATCGAGTGCTAAAACGCGAAAGGCGAAGCTTGAATTTACGGGTATGTCCCTCTTTGGCTAATGTACTTTCAAGATGGAGGGGCAACATGGCGACCAGCATTCAATCCCCTCACATTTTCAATGGCATATTATAAACTTATGAGAATACTTTATTACTTGAAAGAAGTAAATATACATTAATGAGCACATGTATTTTTGAAAGAACTAAGTGTTTTTAGCTAAGAATAAACTAAAAAAGTTACACAGTGTAGCTTTAACTTTGAAATGGAACAAAAACAAGTTAAAGATAGTAGATATGGGCCTCACTTAGGAGAGCGTCAGATTGAAGGGTTTATTTTTATGGTTGAGGTTAACTCTGTTTCAGTTCTCTAAAATATGCATATACATAAATAACTAAGTTTGAAAAGGACTTGTACATCTGTAGATCAAAAAAAAAAAATTAAACAAATAAACACTAAAAAACAATTTACTTAATTTTTTAAGTTTTTGCACCAGATTTTTTAAGTTAATTTCACATATGGAATCAGAGGGATAGTTCACCCAAAAATGAAAATGACCTCATGATTTACTCACCCTGAAGCCATCCTAGGTGTATATGACTTTCTTCTTTCAGATGAATACAATTGAGGTTATATTAGAAAATGTCCTAATCCAAGCATGGCCCAAAATGTATAGCCTAAAAAAATTGTATCCATTATAAAAGGCTCCGGGGGTTAATAAAGGTTTGTGTAAGAAAAATATCCATATTTAACATGTTATAAAGTAAAATATCTAGCTTTCACCAGACTGCCTTCTGTGTTCAACTTACGATAATGGATGGATCCACTTTTGAGGGCTTCAAATTTTCGGCAGCCATTTACTGCCATTATAATCTTGGATTAGCCAGGAAATTTAGTATAATTTAATATAATATAACTCCGATTGTATTAGTCTGAAAGAAGATTGTATACAGATTGTAATCCTTCTAGGAGGGCTTGAGTGTGGGAAAATTATGGGATCATTTAAATTTTTGGGTGAAATATCCCAATAGTTAAGTTAAGTTAATAGTTAAGTAAAATTCACACACACACAAAAAAGTACCTTTAACTTGGCCAGTTAAAGTTTTTGAGTCATTTCTACTCAAGTTACTTTGCAATACTCTGTTAAGGACACCAACACTGAATTAAGAAATGCTTTTAAACTGTAAGTTTACTCAGAACATCTAAGTAAATAATGCAGTAGATAGTGTACAACATATCAACATAAGTGATTGTACCCATCCAAATACAGATACCTCAATACTTGGTACTACACGATAACAGTAACATTCACTGGATCTGACAATTTGAGTAGAATCAAATTTTGAGAAGAAAATTAACTCCAGATGTTGTTGTTAAGTTACTAAACTTAACAACAAAAGCAATGATAATACATGCAGCTGGCAAACAAATGCAACCTTATTAATTATTCATCCCCCATTGTATGATGAAAACACAAGTTTCAGAAAGTGTTATAGTTGTATAATGTTGATATTTACAATTTAATACAATCTTAAATTGAGCACTTATATAAACTTGACTTTGTTTTTAAAATTCTTGAACTAAAATAGTTTTTTTTCTTCTGTATTTTACTTCACCACAGAACATTTTTATTAGTGCACTAAATTATTTTTTTAAAAGAAAGAACGAATGTATTAAATGCATTAAATAATAACATAATAATAATATTTATGTTGTATTTTTAAGTTATCATATTTTGGCATTAAGTATAAAATATGAATCTTTTTGTAGCATCAACATATTTGACCCATTTCCTGCATTCATTCAAAAGTATTTGATAAATATAAGTGATAAACATCAGTAGTCTATTATTTGTAACTTGTATCAATTTATATGGTTCAGAGTCATTGTATTTTTTACTGTGCTTAAATATGAATTTTTATTAGATTTTTTCGTTTCGTACGTGATTGTTTAACTGTTATACCAAAAATATGCTTTTTAATGGTTGATAAAAATCAAAACAATAAATCTGAGAAATATTCATGTGATATTCATGGTTCTAAAACAATGTTAATCCAGGCCTGCATCTCAATTTGCATTCTACAAGTAGCATGACAATAGATACTAGTACGCTTTAAAGATGAAATGTTAAAACGGCTTGCCATAGTATGTGACATTAGTAGGCTAATATTCAAAACTATTTAGGGTAGACAGGGACAGGGTGCATAGTATGCACACTGGGATGCAGGGCAGATAACTGTTTTGGGCAAAGGGCGGGAGCTAATGATTTTCCTCCAGTCAGTGTGTGGAAGCGCTGGGAGGAGCCTTTGACAGGCGCTGCTTTTAGTTGACTCGATTTGTATAGTATATCGGGCGAACTGACACTGTGTGTTTCGCTTACAGATCTGTGGTTGTGCGCAGAGACGCATGTTTTGCACGCTCCCGAAGTAGACAGCGGATAGCACTGGAATGATATTCATGGGCGGTGGACTCAGAAAATGACCTTTTGTGATAACGACGAGGGCTTGGATTTTTCGTGCTCATTTCTAGATTAAATCTCTTTTATTGCACTCTATTTATGTTGATTTAAAAAGTCTCCGTCGCCCGCGCTGTTTGGATTTTCTTTCCAGAATGGACCGCGTCAAGAGTTCCATGCAGCAAGTCCCCAACCCGATTCCCAAAGTGCTCAGCCGTCGCCCTGGCGGTGCCAACAGTTTGGAACTTGAAAAGGAAAACTTCGAGCGAAGTCAGGTAAGGAACTGTAACAACCGCGGGACAAGTTTTTTCATGCAGTCAATGCAGTGCCAACGAGTTTGCAACCCTTTTTTTTTTACAATTATTCCTTAACTAACTAGATTTTTTTTAGTTGTTTGTTTACTAGTAGCCTACTTTTATAATTAATACTAGTATTAGTACTTCTAATACTAGTATTCCGATAATGTGGCCTATCTATTCCAAAACTGAATAGTCATTTTTCCAGTAGGCTACTATTCATTTTCTATTAGTAGTAAAGCTAGCTATTTTAGAATTAGCATGTCTTATCTCAGTAGTTATATTTGGTGGTTCTTAATAGTAATATTTTACATTTTACCAAATTAATTATTGGCCTAATAATAGGCTATATAAAATATATTGTAATATACTCAATATTCAGCTGAATAGTATATTCAGTCAGTGAAATCAGTTGTACCAGCAACAAACTAGTCGAAATTGAATTGAAATCCCACTTACAGATCTTGACCTAATTAAGTTAAATAAAAATTTCTTTCTTGCAATTATGGAAGGAATTTCCTAGTTGTGACTTCTTAATTGGGTTGTAAAAATATACCAATATATTGCAATACAATATATCTCAATACAAAAATGCAACAATGTGTATCGTGGATAGTGACAATATTAATTTTTAATAGTTATGTGAGGGGAAAAGTTCAACTTTACAGAGTTTTACTGTCAGTACTACCTACATTAAACTGCTATATAATGGGTCCTGATAATACCAAATGTCTTATTTTCCAGTAAAGAGTGGCCTACATTATTATATCGTCTAGAATAATTCTGTATTTTCAGCTTCAGAATCATGAATATTTGTATTATGGTGTCACCTTTGTCCTCTGCATTGGGTTACCAGCACCAAGTCCAAGCCTAGTAATTTCACCCCCAATGTATTACCAAGTTTAGCATTTTAATCAACAGTACATTTTTTATTAACCTTTTAACATATGCTTTGGTGTATTGCAATAATATCGTATCGTAAGTTCAGTATTGTGATATGGATTGAATCGTGACATGATGCTGATGGTATGTATTGTTGCACCCCTATTACTTAAATATAGACCCTTATTTAACAAAGTACAATTTCAGTCTTTCTACTTCAAAATGTCACTTTTAATTCAGTGTATTACTTGTTATCTCTTTGCAATTATTTGTGAAATGTACTAGCAATTTCTGAGAGAAAATGATCTCAAAGTAAATCCCACACCATATTTTGTGTAATGATACCTAATATATACTACTGAGATTGAAAAGGCTACTAGTCACTATTGGATTATTACTAATGATTGAAACAAGTATTAGTAACAACATTTATTATTTCCATCTTTTAAAAAAATATTCTTCCTATAGCAGCAAATATATGGCTGTGAGCTAAAGCAAACTGTGCTATAGAGAAAAGTAGTCGGAAATTGCATTAGTTTTTAATTCAATGTATCAGTAAATCAAGCTAATCTGCATGCTTTATGAGAGGTCATTGTCTAATGATCTGTTGAAATGTGAAGCTATTGGAAGTGTTTTCACGTTTTGAGTTACCCCATAATACTTACTTGCTAGGGTGCACAATTTTTGTTGGCTGAAGCTGCCTACTAATGTGTGTTTATCCAAATCATAAAATGAAAATTTAATTGCGAGCATGCAAACTGTCATGTTTACAATAAGATAACTGATGGCCTTTTAAATTCAGCTTTCAGTTCAGTGAACCTTTGCACATATCACACCTTAATTTTATCAGTCCACATTCTAGTGTCTTGACGGGAACAAAGTTCTACCTGGTACTCTCGACCTTCAGTATAGGATAATATAGGTAATGGTTTTCAAAGTGCCATTAAGAGTTCAATTACATGTACACTTTTTTCATAAAATGATATTAATGTGCATTATGAGATGTTTAAGTCATTAGTATGAGACTGTTTCAAAATCAAAGAGATCCTCTTGAGTCTTGTGTTTCCAAACGGATGCCCATGTATCGAGCAGATGTAAAAGCTTTTAGTGGCTCAGAGATGCAGCACTAAAACCAAGGGGCTGAGTTTGATGGTCATGCATTTTGGTTCTTGCCATTAGCCTATAGTGTATTTTGATGTGTCTTCAGTCTTTAGAGAGAAATTAACAATATCTTGTTTATCGTGACCTTTTTTAAAGTGCACATTGAATTATGCAGTCAGTGTCTGGGTGCTCCAAGCTGAAAGTGTGTGAAGTATGGAGAAATGCATTCTCATTGTTCGTGCAGACGTGCACTCTTTTCACTTCTCTGGGGGTCTTTGCCCTCCCCATCCAGAGACAGCCATCACGAAAAGTAGGTCACATGAATGAAGCAGCAGCCGACTGCCCTACTGGTGGGTTTCAGAGTGTTTGAAAACAGCATGACCTCGTTCTTGCAGAGATTTCTTGAGACATCAACTAAAATTGGCTTAATTTCTTGTTTCATAACAATGTCCACAATATGCAGCATAATGTTTGATTCAAGTGTGCATAGTTCAGTCCTGTTTACAATTAGGACAATGACATGGATTAGCACGACTCATGTGACGCATGCGCTCTTGAACTCCTTTAGGACCGCTCTCTGGGTCAGACTCAGAAACGTGAGTTTAATTGTTCATTTTTTGATTTTTAGAATTTATTTGATCAATCTGATTTTTAGTTTAACCAAAATAGGCCCTGAGTGTTGCAAAAGTCCCCCTGTCAATCCTTTTATGCCTTAAGAACAAACCCTAACCAATATGTATATATTTTTTTCATTAAAGATAATTTCTTCATGCCTTAAAATAGCTTGAATGTAACTCTATGAACAATCCATCAATATGCAAATTAGTCCCTGGCCACTTCCACTCAGTCACATCAGCTTTGGCAAGTGATCCACTTGGTCAACTAGTAAACGCTACACAGTGCCAAGTGTAAATATTGGATTCATTCATCCATATATGTTTGAACCAGATACTGATTCAGAAGTGAAAGAGGAAGAGCGAAATTATACAGGCAGTGCTAAGCACCCTCCAACGAGAGCAAGAACATTCTCAGATGATATTGTAGTGTCATATTGACGATTTGGTTAACTCTCCAGCACGTATTTGCGGTCTAGCGAACATCAAATATTTTTATTTACTATATGTTTTTGCAGCCTTGAGCAAAGTAGCCATTCACAGATATGTTTGTTGATCTCTTGAATGCAGTGACCAATCAGGTTTGTTTAATTTAGTCAGAATCCACTCATGGTCAAAACGCCGGAGTTTTTGTTCAGCGCTCGTGATTCCTCTCCTAAACAAAGTGTTACAAAGTACAAAGTTACACAATGTTAATGAGAAATTCATTGTACAATGTAGGCAACTTCATTGAATATAACCGAACTATAGTGACAGCTTTTTAGTCATTTCTAGGTGATATGACCAAAATCTTATTTCACAATAATGATATATATATCACAATATAATCATTTATGTTTTAAATTAGATTTTTAGGATATCAAAATTTGATACCACTGAAATGTCATAGTTCTTATCACAAACTAATACTAGCCCAAAAAACTCTTACTTGAGCTTACTGAAGACAAATAAACAGTGATAAAGACAGAGCAAAGAAAAAAACTACAACAGAACAAAGATACAAATGAAATGAAGTGAAACATTTCAAGCACTAGAAATACTACATAAAATGTATAAAGTAATCAAATGTATAAAAAAGCAATGCATAGTCTTTACTGTGTAAATTAAATGTATTCTTATTAAAGTTACAAAAGTGATTCTGTCAAGAGTAGTGAGAGATTGTCTCTCTTTTTTGTTGTTTGATTAAAGGAACTGTTTGAAGAAATATATTTCAATCAATCATAAAATGGCCGTGATATGTCATTAGACATTAAGAAATCATGTTAATTTCAAATACTTATATCCCTGACAACAGTAGTCTGGCGAGGATATTGTCATTTAAAAGTTGTTGTTGCAGCCCTTAACTGATGTTGATGTTGACATGTTGTGTTTTGGCCTGAAGCTCCGCCCTCCACCTATCTACCAATCACGAAGTCAGTAGTGTTTCTGCTGACAGATCTGCTCTAGTTACCACAGCTGCAGCTACAAACGCTCCTGCTGGATCTGGCAACCTTGTGTCAGTTGGGATTGGGAGAGGGAGAGGGATAGTGATTGCAGTACTAGTTTTGGCCACAAAATGACAGCAGGTAAATTTGAATGCTGTTACTTTAAGACTGACTGCACAGATCCAATATACTTGTGCGTTTTTCTTTCTCAGTTTCTTAGTTCTTTCTCAACTGTTAATGTTCACTTAAGGCCTAAATGACTCATGCAAATACATGGTCACTTTGAGACACAGGTATGTGGTTTTAACCGTTCAAGCCCTATTAGGCAGCAAAAAGCAATCAGTTAATTTCCTATGCCTTTTGAGCAGCGGCTTCATGTCGCACGTCTCTCAGGTGGTGCTATGAGTTTTCTTTCGCTGCCAATTGTGCTTTAACGGTTTAAAATCCGTTTAAACCACTGTTTAAACCACAGCGCTTAAACACGCATGCAAACATGACCGCACAGCGCAGCAACGTCACATAATTGTAACCGTGATAGAGACGTGTCTGCCGGTTATCGTCCAACCCCTGCTAGATACAATCCATTCAGAATTCGATTAAAAGTTGACACATAATGGTAATTGATACGATTAGCCTTTAGCTTGACTACATGATCAAACAGCTAAGAATGTTTTGCTAATGTTACACAAACCATGTTCCCGATCGCCAACTCAGAGTCAGACAGCTGCCTTCTGAAAATCAGCATCTTTAGAAAAAAAATCATTGAAAAAGCACTCGCCCCACACATTGACGGGGTTGGTTAGAAATTTGTGATGGTAGGAGAGGGGCAGTTTCAAACTAAGATGGTCTTTGCTACACTCACTACAGTTTTAAAGACAAAATATGGTGTTATGGTTTGTCTTAAAGCACCACACAGACATAATCAACATGATAAACTTGATTTTCAGAGGGGTTCTTTAACTATAAAGCCTAAAATGAACATTCATATCTAAAAATAATACTTCAAACAGCACAAACTGATCAGGTCTCTGTAGGAAATGCTATTGTGAGCAATCCTTATCAGCTAGTTTGCCTGAAGGAAGTCTGATCCCATAATATCCCGTCTCTTTTCTGCTCTTGGAACACTATGTTTAGATTAATGAGCCTTCTGTGGTGTGAGTTCAGCCTGTTTTAAATGAGAGGATGTTAGTGTGGTGCTCTGTAATGACACAAGCATGGTTTGCCTTGTGGCTTGATGTTAGAAGATCAGCATCTACTTAACTTGGGGTTTATATGGAGGAAATCTAAGCAGGGAACCTTTGTTGTGGTCTGAGTCTAACAGAGGGACATCCGGCCAGCCTCAGAATCTATGCCGATAAAAACATGTTAAGCGAGTGCTGCCAAAATAAGTCCTCTGCATATCATAGTATAGTAAACATCCTGCAGAACATTTTGTATTAGGCAATGTTCAAGATAGTCAATCTGAAAGTAAAGTTGATCCTCATGCATGTTTTTTTAAAATTGTTAAGGAAAGTTAGGGTTGTATTGTGGGATTAAATTCCCTCCAAATGTATTGCAGTCACAGATCAAATAATGTGTGATTTAAAATTTAAGATAAAAATATATTGAACAAAATGAAAAAGAAATTAAAAAAATGATCAGAATAGCAAACAAAGTGCGCACACAAAAAATTAACTTTCACTTTTGTTAGTTGCACTCAAATCATCCTTGTTTATATTACTGAAAGGTGCACTATGTAGGATTTTTGCAGTATTATATCCCCAAACCACGAGGCCAGTGTTATATATTTTGTTCAGTTTAATTCTTACAATATCCCAAACTATTTGTAAATTGTGAGAAAATTGCTATTTTAACCAAGGACCCTGGACGTCCAAGGGAGTCGCCTGCCAATTGCGTCATTTCTCCGGTACCCTCGGTTTCCGGTTTTATTTGGCAGACACGCTTTACTCTTAGCAGTGTGCAGCAAGTGTCACAGCAGCCACTGAGCGAACGCACAGAGTAACGTCTTAACATAATTTTTTTTAAACACACTTCAATGTATCTGATACATAGACTGTTAAAAACATATGGACGTAGTGTCCGTGACGTCACCCATAGGATTCCGATAAGCCGTTCTGAAGCTTAAAGTATGGGCGAGCTGGGTGTTGCCATCTTGTGAGCAAGTCATCGCGTGTCACTCCCGGATAACAGAAAATGGGCAAGGTGACGAAATGACTATAGACGGCAGATAAATGGCTATCCACTTGTAACCACACCCTTAATTATGCAGAACTTTAAGGCTTTTTATAACGTAAACGAATGAGTTATAAAAAAATTCACCCCCTCACAGTTGTCATGAAGATCAAATTTAGCCTTATAAGCCAAAACCACAATTTGTACCAGGCTGTAAACATGTTTTTTTCTGCTTTAAAGTTGAGAATTTTAACATGGGGCTCAATGAGATTCTGCTCCCTTCTGGAGCCTGTCCCTAGTGGCCAGTTGAGGAATTTCAGTTTACATTACTTCCGTATTGGCTTCAAGAGAGATCGCGGGAGGTTGCCGCTTGATCTGATATGATAAACAGAGCTGCGTTACCTCATACTCATGACTGGAAAAGCAGAAATGGCCCCGCCGACTGTGTCCCTTCATAATAAAAGTCCCGCTGCTTGCTTGCGATCGCTCCAGCGGCCTTGTTCAGCTACCTCAACACTCGCCCCTGCTCTGCTTCATACTACAGTAACATTAATAATCGCATCCATGAACATGATTTCTGCCCGAGTCTTATCCCGATTCTTGTCCACCGGCTGTGAGGTGAAGATCACGTCCCAAGATGCTGTGCTCAAACTTGGCGTCATCAAACTACACCTTTGTTTTGAAAAGGCGCCCTCTAGCGGACAGAAAAGTTACATAGTGTAGCTATGTAAAAACTCATGTAACTATGAAAATTATGATGTATATTTTGTGACAGAACTCACTGTATGTGCATACATATGATAAACATACATATTTTTACCAACTGAGAACTCGTGATCATTTGTTTTGTTCCAAAACACAGACTTCATTTGTTACAATGTTGCATTTTCTTCTTGGTTCGGTTAGCTTTCATAAGGCAACCTTTCAAAGCGTACCAAAATGTATTCACGCAAGTCGCATGCAAGTACAACTGTCCTCTTATTGGTCAGAGTTTCCTTTGCGAGATAACGTGATAATGTGGCAAGATGGAAACGGCCAGCTTGTCTCTGCTTTACGCTTCAGAACGGCTATTCGGATATGGGTGATGTCATGGACAATACATCCATAATTTTTTTTACAGTCTATGGTCAAGACACGCAAACACTATTTGAATATTATAATTCAGCTAAAGCAGGAATCAAGGCTTCATCAGGACAGCATTCTCGCATTAAGTGCAATCGCACAAAAGTTTAAGATACAGAGGTGCTCTTTTGGTTTCAAAATGTGATAATAATGTGCTCACAGAATCAGACACTACTGCTTTTTATATAGAACATTTCCCCTTTTGAATTATAAAACGATTTGGTCCGTTGGGTCGGATTGCTTTCATACCTCAAGGGAACCGTTCCAGTTCATTTGCAAATGGGCCGAGACCGCCTCGTTTAGGCAGTCTCGGAGTAATTGTTTTGGTGCGGTTCTGAGGGTGATTGCCGTGTTCACATATGTCTAAATGAACTGAACCCAGGGAGAAAATACACCAAGTTCTGACACACACACAAAAAAAGCTCATGTGTGAACGCACCCTAAAGGAGTCAAAATAGTGGCAGGAATTTGTTTGTTGCATGTATTTATAAACTAAAATTAATTTGATGGCATTTTCAACACCTGGATGAAACTGTGATGGGCAACGTAGCTCCTCTGACCACACCAGAGTTCTTTTGCAAGTGGACCGAGAGACCCACCTTTCCAGACGTTTCTGTCTGCTTGTTTGGTGTGCACCAGAGTTCACGCTTCAAATTAATCGCACCAACAGAGAAATTGCAGAGTTTGTTTTAATCGAACCAAACCTGTCAAAATCAAGACCTGTCAGTTTCTATTTGCCAGATTGTCACTTTAATGCAAATTTAGGTAATTTGGGTTCTATTACTGTACAGTGAAGTTTATGACCCTGCATCTCTTGTGCTTGTGTTTCTTCCTGTGTTGATACCGTACCTGTGGAGGAATTCTCGGGAGGAGCCTAATCTTGCCCCACTCTGTTTTTCCAGGACTCACCCACACAGAGCTAGACAGTCGTAATCTCGCCTCCCTCTCCGCAGCCAATCTTTACTTTCAGCGTGTCACTTCCTACAGTTGTTATAATATCCTTTTAGTATCTCTTTCTGCTTTAAGTAATTCACTATTTCTCAGTTTAAATTAAGTTTTCACACTCTTTCCATCACGTATGTTGACATTTACTGTGGCTCCTCCTGTGGCTTAGAGGGTGAGGAGGGTTTGTTGGGGTCATCGACAGCAGGAGGGCATGTATGAAAAGCCCTGAGACAGCAAAACACACCGACCCTGGCCTGTGGCCTCCGTTCGCTCGCTGTGGATTAAAAATCCTATGCAGTTTGGGTGGCGGCCAGATGTCTGTGCCAGAAACAGCGTTCGGGTCATACTGCTGTCATACAGACCATTAATGCATCTAAGGCAGGGGATGTAGTCATATTAAATGCAGATTGTTGATTTATTATTTTAGGCCTTAAAATAAAAACACATTTTTTTTTTTTGTGTGCATAGCCTAACTTTTGAATGCAAATTATGATGATCAAATATGATGATCCTCTTATGGTGGACCCCCTTACTATGCATTTTCTTGTATTCAGACCCATTTACAGTATACTGTGTATACACACACACACACATACACACGTCTGGTTCACTGTTTTTGTGGGGACTCTCCATAGACGTAATGTTTTTTATACTGTACAAACTGTATATTCTATCCCACTTACACTGCCCCTGCCCCTAAACCTACCCATCACAGGAAACATTCTGCATTTTTACATTTTCAAAAAACATAATCCTGTATGATTTAGAAGCCCTTTGAACCTGCTGGTTGGTCTAATGTGGTTTACAGGGACTCTCCATAGGCGTAATGGTGTTTATACCGTACAAACCATATTTTCTATCCCCTTACAGTGCCCCTGCCCCTAAACCTACCCATCACAGGAAACATTCTGTATTTTTATTTTCTAAAAAAAAAAACATAATTTAGTATGTTTTTAAAGCTATTTGAAATATGAAGACATTTGAAATGTCCTCATAAACCACATTTATAGTGTAATACCAGTGTAATACCCATGTAGTTATACAAATGTGTCCTCATAAACCACATAAACAGGCTCACACACACACACTACTTTATGCTCATCTAGGCTGCATTTATTTGATCAAAAATACTGAAAAGAATATTCTGAAATATTATTACAATTGTTTTCTATATTATTTTACTTTTAAAATATAATTTATGTGATGCAAAACTGAATTTTCATCAGCCATCTGTGACATGATCCTTCAGAAATCATTTTGATACTCCATTTTTATCATTGTTGGAATCAATTGTGCTGCTTAACATTTTTTTGGAACCTGTGATTTTTCAGCATTTATATATATATATATATATATATATATATAATATTAATAAAAAATAATATATAAGCAATATAATAAAATATGTAAACAATATAAAATATTTGTATGTTTTGTTTTTATTTCTTACTGTCTTAACTGTATTTTTTGTCTTCTAAATATTCCTGTTCACCACCCTAGTTTGAAAAGTCTTTCTTATGAAAAATCTTTTTTTTATTGTTTTTGTTTTATTATTAAAATAATTTACATTTCTATAAAATATATATTTTAATTGCTATCTACAAAATAATTTAGCATCTAGAAATAGCATTTAATGAAGTCTTTGAGAAGTCATGAAAATTCCTTGGTCTAAATCTCGGAATCCTGTGGGTAGAAGCAAAGGTCACATTTACACAATGAATGTGAACAGTTAATATCCACTGTAATGTTATCATTTTTTTCCATTTCAATTCATTATTTAAAGTGGGCAGTAAACTTGTCTGTCTGAAACTTGTTTGTTGCTTGTGGTCAGTGCGAGATGAACAGACATAGACAGTGTGTGGGCACTGACTCACTGGCAGTCACACTACACTGCCGTAGCGTCTCACTGGGTTGAATATGCTTGACCAATGAAACACATCAGTGTAAACTGCCCCGATGGGCCTACCACACAGTACCAGGAAGTGATTTCTCTTTAGAGAGCATGCTTTGTTTGGACCCCCCCATTTGTTCCTCCATGGGTAGCATATAATTATAACATTTGATCTTTTACCATTTTTGGATGTCTCTAGATTTTATATTTAGGATTTATGTTAATTAGAAGAAAAATAATAATAGAATAATTTATATATATATATATATATATATATATATATATATATATATATATATATATATATATATATATTATTTATATTATTTATTTATTTAGTTTCAGAAGGAAATTATGCGCACCAAGGCTGCATTTATATACAGTAAAGCAGTAATATTGTAAATATTATTACAACCTATTATTGCAACGTATGTTATTTTAAAATGTAAATTAAATATATTCATGTGAATAAATCACAGGAGTAAATTACATTTTAAAATGCACGAAATGAGAACTCAATTGTAACATTTTACAATTTCTAGTCAGTGTCATGTGATGCTTCAGAAACATTTTGAGATGCATTTTTTTTAATTGAATAGAAAGTTTACAAAACAGCCTTTGTCTTTACTGTCACTTTGATCAATTGAATAATTTGTCCTTGGCATGTACAGGTGCTGCATAGTCATATAATTAGAATATCATCAAAAAGTTGATTTATTTCACTAATCCAATTCAAAAAGTTAAACTTGTATATTATATTTATTTATTACACACAGACTGATATATTTCAAATGTTTATTTCTTTTAATTTTGATGATTATAACGGACAACTAAGGAAAATCCTACTACAACTAAGGCTCAACTAAGAAAATTAGAATATTATTTAAGACCAATACAAAGAAAGGATTTTTAGAAATCTTGGCCAACTGAGAAATATGGACATGAGAAGTATGAGCATGTACAGCACTCAATACTTAGTTGGGGCTCCTTTTGCCTGAATTAGCAATGCAGCATGGCATGCAGTCGATCAGTCTGTGGCACTGCTCAGGTGTTATGAGAGCCAAGGTTGCTCTGATAGTGGCCTTCAGCTCTTCTGCATTGTTGGGTCTGGCATATCACCTTCCTCTTCACAAAAGCCCATAGATTTTCTTTGGGGTTAAGGTCAGGTGAGTTTGCTGGCAAATTAAGAGCAGCGATACCATGGTCCTTAAACCAGGTACTGTTTGCTTTGGCACTGTGTGCAGGTGCCAAGTCCTGTTGGAAAATTAAATCTCCATCTCCATAAAGTTGGTCAGCATCAGGAAGCATGAAGTGCTCTAAAAGTTCCTGGTATACGGCTGCGTTGACCTTTGACCTAAGAAAACACAGTGGACCAACACCAGCAGATGACATGGCACCCCAAACCATCACTGGCTGTGGAAACTTTACACTGGACCTCAAGCAATGTGGATTGTGTGCCTCTCCTCTCTCCCTCCAGACTCTGGGGCCTTGATTTCAAAAGGAAATGCAAAATGTACTTTCATCAGAGAACATAACTTTGGACCACTCAGCAGTACTTTTTTGTCTTTAGCCCAGACCAGACGCTTCTGATGCTGTCTGCTGTTCAAGAGTGGCTTGACACAGTGTGACAGCTAAAATGTCTTGCATACGTCTGTGTGTAGTGGTTCTTGAAGCACTGACTCCAGCTGCAGTCCACTCTTTGTTAACCTCCCCCACATTTTTGAATGGGTTTTGTTTCACAATCCTGGGTGTGGTTATCCCTATTGTTAGTACACTTAGGCTGCATTTACACTGCAGGTCTTGATGCACAAATCGATTTGGTGACTATATCAGATTTTTTTTTGACCCACTTAAATCATCTTTTAAAAGCGTCTCGTATCCGATATTTGCTTTTGCACTGTACACTGGCGAGACAGCCCAAGACATTCTTAACCGGAAAAGGAAGTAATATGCAATGGATGCAGACAAAATGATTATACAATGTTTGTTTTACTTTTCACTTTTTGAATGGAATTTGTAAAATCAATTTTTGGATGATATTTTAATTATATAACCAGCACCTGTATATAAAAATATTAATTTCTTAAAAAAAAAAAAACCTACATTCACTTTTGAACATTCAAGTATTCTAATATGTTTGTATTCTTATGGGGTTTTTAAAATAATTTTTTTAATGTTTAGTATTTAAAAAAAATATGTACACTGTAAAATTCTTTTTTGTTTTTTGTTGGTTTTACTCAAAAAGTAAGTAACCTAGTTGCCTTAAAAATGTTAGTTTATTGAAATTAAAAAATTGAGTTGATACAGTGAAGTAAATTTGTTTAATAAATAGAAACTCAAAATATTATTGTATCTGAACCAAATAAAAAATTGTTTAATTTAAGTTTAAAGTTTAATTTAATATGGGCCATGGGAACATAAGGTCATCTTGAATTAAATGCATATCCTTTAAAGCAAACACGAGTTCTGTGGTAAATAAATATACTATTTTTGCTTGTTATTTATAAAGTAACACTAACAGTTAGCAAGTTATGTACAAACATTTTTTTCTCTAATATATGCCTTGACGGAAAAGTAACCAGAGGAGGGCGCCATTTACCAACATCACATACGTTATCATGTGCAGGAGTATTTAACTGGAATTGTTTCAATCACGTCATTGATTCTGCACATCGATAATAGCCTGTATATTTTAGCATACAACAACTCTCTTATTAGGCAAACAATTCTAGATAATAATTCATCTGTAAATCTGTACATGGCATAATGCATTATGCTTGCTGTGTGTCTCTTGGATCTTTTGTATCATTGCAGTTAAGTTTTAGTGCATTCTGATTTGCTTCTGAAGCATTCACATGCTATTTTTTTTGACACGGTATGTGTAAGAACGAAGACCTTGCATCAGTCTTGCGATACAAACATGTCCACTTCTGTTTCTTTTTAGTGATGTAACATTCGACAGAATTTTGCTCTCGCTCTCATTTTTGCCCTTTTAAGCCCAAAGCTGTGGCAAATGACATCAGTGTGTATGAAGAACTCCTCCTCTAGCATTACAATCCGTTTTTTGTACCTGTCACATAATATGTAGTCCATCGTCTAGCGCTTCCATTAAACGCTTGTGACTCAAGAACGCTTTAGAAAAGCCACTCGCGTGAGTCTCGCCATCTGCCAATCGGATCTTCGGCGCGCGAGGAGGACGGGGAGGAAATAAGAGAACGGAACGGGAAAGAAAAGGAGAGAGGGGGACTGTTCGATACTGAACCGGACACATGTTGAGTTAACGGGCCGTTCCTGCTCCCTCCGCCTCCCTCAGCGGATTCGCAGTCTGCTTTTGATTCCCGAGCAGGGAACCGGTTCGGTTCGCCTCCCCTTCCATAACCCCGTTTGAACTATGGACTCAAATAAAATGGTAGGTGGTCGATGAAATGCTGATGTTTAGCGGGTGTTGTGCATCTACACGTTTTGGGGGGTGGGGAGAGATTCGCGCGGGGTTGTTTTGTATCATGGATTTTATGATTTGGAGCAACAGTCCTGTGTATTTGTTTACCTTGACCGTCGCGAGCGCCCACTGCTTAGACCGTTACGTTTAAACAAGTTGCAGCGATCTCGCGCAATAGCCGTTTGCGCATTTTAGCCAATATTAGGGTGTTTGGGCTCATTAAGTATTTCCAAAAACATTCCAGGATTTAGAAAGTCACAGCGAGGGCGCTAATGTGTCTTTTTTTTTTCGTGGGAAACTGCGTTTAAATGGACTCTTAATGTCTTAATGTTTTGTCAACATGGAGCACACGACCTGTTTTTATCTAACGTAGCTTACTTTAATGGATAGTTCAACCCAAAATACAAATGCTGTCATCATTTACTTACCCTCATGTGCTTGTACCATTTCTTTGCAATACAAGGCATGCTATCCATATTGAGTCACCATTCATTTTCATTGTAAGTAAAATACTCAATGAACGTAAATGGTGACTGATACTTTATGAATGTCAGTCGTTAATATTCCTCCTAAGATCACATTTTGTGTTTCGCAGAAGAAAGTAGCCTAATAAGTCATTAATAGCCTATTTATTACATTAAGCAAGCAGTGACATTTTCTTTTGTTTTGGTGAACTGTCCTTTTTTAAATGCGCACATAATAGCCTATAAACTTTAGGGTTTGAGGACTTAAATGTTGAATTTTGACTGAGTTGCTTTGTAGATTCTTGTAGGATCAGAGACGGTATCTGTACCTTTTTTTGAACACGTGATTTCACAGTTTTGACTTGAATCACCGCATCCCGTTTTCTGCTTTGACTCCCGACCTGCTATCAACATTGTATGTGTAATATCTGCTTGTTCTCAAATCCCCCATGTCATGCTCTGCTTGACAATGGTATGAAAACATGTTTTTACTTGAGTGGGGTCCAACTTACGATCCCCAATGGAGATTTGTGTGTGTGTGTGTTTGTGCTGCCCACGATGACGCTAAATCGCGCTTTATAGAAAGTCAATAACTGATGTAATTTGCAGAGAAGCAGGAGCAGTGATTGAATTTGATCTGTCTTCTGGGTTTGCTAGAGTTTTTGATATGTCCTCAGAAGGTCTCTTGTTAGCAAGCTCATAAAACTCAAGTTTTCTTTCAATAGTGGTGCTGTTACAGCACTTCAGTCCTTTTGGCCTAAACCTGTGAGGCTTTTTTAGAAACCTGCTCCACTTGTCCGTCTCAGATGTGTTTACTAGGTAACACAAGTACCACAATTGTGTATTTTTTAATATTCACTTTAATGCTGTGTGTAATGTAGCTGTTTGGTAATGTAAACATTCTGCAAAGTTGAAAGTTCATGATAAAGTCTTTTGCCAAGTCGTTTTTTATTAGAATCTCAATGTATCACAGTTCTGCTTCATTATCTATCTACCTATCTATCTATCTATCTATCTATCTATCTATCTATCTATCTATCTATCTATCTATCTATCTATCTATCTATCTATCTATCTATCTATCTATCTATCTATCTATCTATCTATCTATCTATCTATCTATCTATCTATCTATCTATGGTACATCATACTAGAATGTGGTAAATCATGCTAGGACCATGCTAGTTTACCATGCAAGGTAAACTATGGCAAATGAGGTAAACTATGGTAAATTGTGGTAAACTGTTAAATCATGTAACTGTGGTGAATCATGGTACGGTAATTCTACACTGTAAAAAATTATTTAGAAAAAAAGTTACCTGGTTGCCTTAATTTTGAGTTAATTGAAATTAAAATTTTGAGTTAATACAATGAAATTTTTTAGATTCGACAACCTTTATTAAAATATTATTAAAAGATTTTGTAAGCATATTGGGTAATTGTGTGTGTGTTATTTCTGATGATGCAGTGAAACATGCCAAATAGTGCTATTTTCATGATTTATCAATTTTTTTATGTGGTTCAGATACAATAATATTTTGAGTTTCTATTTATTAAACTAATTTCCTTCATTGTATCAACTCAAAGTTCTAATTTCAATAAACTCACAATTTTAAGGCAACCAGGTTACTTACTTTTTTAAGTTGAACCAACAAAAACCAACCAATTTTTTTTACAGTGTAGAACGTGGTAAATCTACTGAGTAATAGTAACCTATCTGTCTGTCTGTTTTCTGATCTGTATTGACTTCAAAACTTTCAAACTTTAATTTTTGAATTACTTTTAACTTCAAACCTTTGAACTTTAAGCTTTTTAGAAAACTTTTTCAAACTTTCTGGTCCGGCATTCACAAGCCAACATAAAGTTTGTCTCGACAAACTCTTTAATCAATAATAAAAAAAGAAAGTTTAGCTAGTTACCTTAAAAAGCATAACTACAATATGATTCTCTTTATTAACCATCTGGTTAAAAAAATTATATTCAAAGTGCACACATCTGAAGTGATCATCATGATATAAATGTTAAACAAATGACTTATTTAATATATTTTTGCAGAAAATATACATGAAATATGAAGGCAAATATTGTACAACAAATGTATCTGAAATTAAATCTTACATTCTCAGGAATAATATAGTATAAGAAAAATCCTAAATACTTTTTAGCCAAAAAGTAATAACAATAACTTTTCCTTAAATTTTTATTTATTAATTCATTTTTATGATTTCTCGATTTAAAAATATTAAAATCGTGGCAAAAGGTTAAATTCAAATTAATTGGAAAAATACCCCAGCCCTAGCTGATGGTGAGGAATTACAGTTGCAACATCTCATAATGTACCTCAAACTAGCATAGTTATACTAGAGTAACATATCACTGAGAAACATCCCTTTCAAGTCGTCCCTGCGGTGGAGACTTGGGTTGAATAAAAAACTAGTTCGTCCAATGTTTCATTATCAGACGAGCTCAGATTGATATGGTAAAATTGACGTCATCGTTACTGTCTTTACCGCGTGTACAATCGCTGAGCTTTAGGAAACTTCCAGACGGAGCTGAAGTTCGGTTATGGTAATGGATGTTTGCACTTGCAGTATGCGGTAGACCAATCACAGCAACAGACGGGCCTTCTGTCCAATCAGAGCAGAGTAGCTAGCGGAAAGGAGGGATTTAGAGAGATTGGTTCATCCATCAAGTGTGTGTGTGTGTGTATATATATATATATATATATATATATATTCTCACAGTGGCCTTTAATTTAATGCGTTTTTTGGATTGTGTAAAAAGCTCGTGTTTTAGTGTTTCTACACATGTGGTATTTGCTGTCTCAAAGACAAGTGTTGTTGATGATGCTGCATTTATTGCATTGTGGATGATTCTGCATTTATTGTGTCATGAATAATCGTGCATTAATTGAGGATCCGTTTGCATTTGATGTTGGTTTGCTTTTAGCAGCTGTATTTGGTCAAAGTGAAGATGTATTCAAAGTATTTTGACAGCCGGATGATTTACTATGTGTTAGTAAATGTATACCCTCATAAATGTAGACCTGAAAATCAGTTCCACTAGTCAAGTATTGCTGCTTAGCAAGGTGATATTAACTACCCCTTTACATTTGTGCAAAACTTGTTGTGACAGCACCTGAAGCCAGTCCAGTCAGGGTTGGCAGTGCGTTTTTTCCCCCTCCACCCCAGAGTCCTTACTAGTGTTGACTAAATGTTCATGGCAAGAGGAAGTCTGAGTCATAAATGAGTCAAATTTATTAATTTTTTTTTAAAAGGGAAGAAAAAGTATTTTCGCAACTCTGTACACAGTTGCCTTTCACAGGAGTGACCTTTAAAAGGGGTGGAGTTGTTTGTAGGAGACTGCGTTAGCTGAAAAAACACTAGTGGCTCAGTGTGAGCATCAATCCCCCACTCATCAACAAGCTTGCATATGTTCTTGTAGAGTGTGAGAGAGTTTTGGTATTTTATGGTGTTCAGACCTAATCTTGAGAACAGAGTGCCACCTCAGGAAGTTGAGAGGTATTTTTAGTTCTTTCAACTTTAGGTTTACACCCACACCTCAGAAAAAACTGAAGAGAAGCCGCAGATCAGCAGTGCTTCGAGAGATGGTGCACTTTAAACTGGAAGCCTATTCTCTGAACCACCTCAAATAGTGAGATTACCCAAAATGGGAAGCTGGGAATGTTGTTTGGGTTGGCTGCGATGTCCTTTAGAGGACTGTGGGTAGAGTCTGCATTCTTCAGTCAACAGGATATGGGAAAGTCAGGGTGATCCAAGATGGTAAGCTCTAGAAGAGCGAGACATCAGAAGGCCCTTGTGAAACTACCTCGGAAACAGGAGACAATAGAGAACATGACCACAGTTTGATGACAGGTTCACAGTATCAGGATTAAAGTGTATGGGGCATTTTTGGATGAACCATCCGTTTAAGGACAATATCTTTAACAATATCAAAGTCTTTGGAACATTTCGAAACACAAATGTCTTTCACCTTTGGTCAATTAAAGGAACTGTATGTAAGAAATGTATTTCAATTTATCATAAAAGGGTCCTGATATATCACTAGACATTAAGAAATCATGTTAATTCCAATTACTGATGATAGATAATTAGACTGAAGTTGCTTCATTGCAGTAAGTGTTCATCTGGAAATATTAAGAACAATATTGATACTTACATAATACATATACTTAAATTTGATATTTATATTAATACTACATTTACAGCATAAAGACATATGTACCACAACCTGAAAAGTAATGTTTTTACAACTAATACTGAATATGACCGTTACCTGTTAAAGTACAAACTATCAATCAGATAACAAAAGGCATGTAGAGGATTGTGTAAAAAAATTTTTTTTCACATGTTTATCAAATGTGCACATCAAATGATACAGTAGCCTCCATGGGGTTAAAATTATATTTCATGCAAAAAATACAGCTGTGTCATAATTTACTTTTTGCCATTCTGTACTAGGCTACATTCTTTATTCATTATAAGTGGAAAGAAGAAAGGGTCATTTTTTGACTCACAGGGGGCCTGGCAGGTCCTTAATCATCTTCACATCTATATACAACACTCAGCTTTGCATTCAGAAATGCACTGCCATCCTACGCAAAAACAATGCACCTGCTTTATTATTTCTTCCCTTGAAACCATGGTGAATGAATAACTGCTTTTGCATTTCAAAGCAAGCTCTACAAACAGCTTGTTATGCCACAAATAGTTTATTCAATCCCTTGCCTACAGCAATATCAACCTATTAGACACTTAATTACTGTAGCACTATTTCTATATGGAGCTGACACAAGCTTGTTAAGCAAAGCATATGTGACGGACGATCTGCAAACATCTGCGCTGTGAACCATTCTGACAGTCATGTTGCACGGAACTGCCGAAGGCACAATATCAATCAAATCAATAGGATCTTAGACAGGAGTAATGCACTACAGGGATATTAAGGCCAGCTGTCCTCATGTGACCCATCTGCCTGGAGAGGAGACTGTAAGGAAATAGCTCTCCTCATATTGAGTGTTATCTTTTAACCCACGCTGCTCCATGATTACACAGGCTGGGATGTTATGCAAAATAGTTAGTGGATAACTAATCTATCAAATCGTGCAACTGAACTTTGTTGTTTTTTAGGGTGGGTGGGTGAGGAATAGTGTGCTTGAATGTGAATAAGTTGCAAATAAGAATTTAGAAAAGAGAAACCTCTTGTTAAAAGAAATGTCATGTGCTACGAATATTTTCCTTAATACATTCCTACTTGGAAACATTTTAGTGAGCTCTATTCTTATTTTCAAAAAAGATTTTAAATAAACGCTACCTTTCAAAAGTTTGGTTTGAGTAGGATGTATATTTTTATTGTATTAAAGGAAGTTTATGTAAGATTGTGGCCAAAACTGGAATGCAATGTTGTTACATGGGTCAAACCAACAACAAAACCCTTTTATTTTGTGTTGAGGCCAGTGAAAGCTCTGTCAGGGCAAGTAAAAATTTGAATCACTGGCCCAAACAATCTCGAGCGCTGAGCCCTGTTATTTTATGAAGTGGTTATCACTTCATCTTATCATTCGCCCATGACTGTGAGAGAGATAATGGGTCTGGGATGCCAGTAAATTCTCTCGCCAGTGCCAAGAGGCCTGGGCAGCTGGCACTACTCATTCACACAGACGACAAAGTCTCAGTGTGAACAAATTAGGTCACACCTCTCCTAACACTAGCATTCTCTTAGGCTGCCATGTTTATATAGTCCTTTATTTTTGAAGGTTTTGATGGATATTTGTTGTCATTTCTACTGATCTCGTTTTTATAGACTTGATGGCTCATGGACTGTTTTAGTCATATGTTTATCTGGGCTGAATGCATCATTGGTTGTTGGAGAGGGATGGAAGAAACCTAATGCCTTTTTTAGCATAAGCGCATTGGCAAAAAAATTCTGTTGGGTTGGTCCAGGGTGCGTATTACGGCAGGGTTTGGTAAAGGTTTACCTCTAAATATGAAGATGCATTTGTGGCCATTGTGTAATTCGCACCCCAGGTTGGTCTATGAGAATTTTTCCAACCTTCTTCATCCTTTCCCTCATGCTTGAAACACAGCTGTGACTTAATGAGACTCTCATTCCATGGATCTATCTCGTCTACACAAAGCCATGCCTTGTCACCTTTAACAGTGTGTCTGGCAGCAGAAGCTGACACAGGGGATGAAGACTGAACACTGTGTGTGTACAACAGCACTTTTATATGCACTACAACGGCATTCTCTCAGCATCCATGCCAAACTTTCCTGTCAGGATGATCCCTGGCCTCTTCAACAAAAATAATTTTTGCTCCAAAGCATATGCATCAGTTTCAAAACCTACACAAAAGTTTGGGGTCGGTATGAAAAAATTCAATTAAAAGTAAAAGCAGTAATATTATGAAATATTCATGACAATTTAACCTTTTAAATTAAACTTTAATTAATTTAAAAGCAGTAATATTATGAAATATTCATGACAATTTAACCTTTTAAATTAAACTTTAATTAAATTTGTAATGAATGTAATTTATTCCTGTGATCCTTCAGAAATCATTCTAATATGATGATTTGCTGATCAAGAAACTTCTTATTACCAATGTTGAAAACAGTTTTCATGGAAACCGCGAAGCATTTTTTAACAGGATTCTTTGATGAATTTAAGGTTCAAACAAACAGCATTTATTTGTAACCATTTAAAAAGTCTTTAGTGTCACTTGATCAATTGAACGGATTGTTGCTAAATCAAAGTATAATTTTTACCTAAAAAATTTGCACTAACCTCAAATTTTTAAATGATAGTTTAGTTTAGCATATTGCTAAGATAACGTGATGCTCTAAGCATAAAAATACATAGCACACATATTTGGTAAAAAAAAAAGTTCATACCTTTTAATTTAAAATCATTTAAAATAGTAATTTACTATCTTGCATAATTTTATGGTTATTCACAATCGATCATGGAATTGACCGCTCTGTGATGGATACATGCAAACACTTTTTGGACAGCTTGTGCATCACAAGGACACTGCAGTAGCCTTTTAGAGCTGCTATTTTAGAAGTAAAGTGTTTGTAGAGATTCTGGGATTTAGAGGAAGTAAGACTGAGAATCAACTGCCACACCTTAATAGGCTTATGAAACCATTTGCATTATCTGATGGGCCGGTAAAGGGTTCATTACATTCAGCTGACCATGACTGAATGTGTGATTCTTGTTTAAAAAGGAACACTGTTTATGCTGTGAAGGTACCAAGAACTGATGGTGGTTTGGCATGACAGGAACAGGAAAAAGACAGTATGTAGAGAACATTATGGCTAGTGCTTTCTCAATACCTCTCTCCAGTTTGTTCTGATCTAGAGCTCTCAACGACATGAGCATGGTATATGGTTAAGAGATGAATCATAAACTAGCAGGATGCTAATGCCAAGTGCTAATAATATTTTAGGTCATGCTGCCTCTTAAAGGGGTTGTTGCATGCGATTTCACTTTTTTAACTTTAGTTAGTGTGTAATGTTGCTGCTTGAGCATAAACAGTATCTGCAAAGTTACAGCGCTGAAAGTTCAATGCAAACGGAGATATTGTCTTTTAAAGTTATGGCAGTTTATTGCCTACAAAAACGTCTGGTTTGGACTACAACGAGCTTCTTCCTGGGTTGGTAACATCATAAACCCTTGCTAGTCTCCACAGATTTGACTTCTGCCCGTAATGGTAAGGGGCGTGGCGTTTCCGGACAACCTGTGCTTGGCACTTCAGCCGATAAAAATACAGGAAACTACATTTGGCCATCTAACCAATCTAAGACCATTGCGTTTTTCAGAGGGATGGGCTTCACAGAAGCAGGAAGCAAACGAGCCATTCAAAGGACAGTGGAGACAGCGGTGTGGAATAAAGGAAAAATATAAGAGAAAAAATTGTCGTAAAAAAAGAAGTATTAAGACATGTTATACTGCGCTCCATAAACACAACTAAGCCTAGAAAAAAAACACGAAACCACCCCTTTAAACACTCCTTGAGCCGAACTTCATTAGTATTCAGTGTGGTTGTGCAGCGATGGTTAAAGTTGCTCAATAAGGCTCCAGTGAAACACTAAAACTCACTGTTTCCTTCAGCACACAGGAACACTCTTCTGCTATGAGTTGCTTTTTAATCTTTAACCCTGAACGAAGGGCCCAAAAATGAATTTTCCTTCTCTCTTTCTCTTCCACAGGCAGTGAGCATCAACAAAGCCATCAACACACAGGAGGTGGCTGTCAAAGAGAAACATGCCAGGAATATCCTTTTGTTTGCGTTACCCTGAAAGATAAATACTGTATTTAGGAATATGAGGATAGAAGAGAATTAAGAAGCATATTTTGCAATGAATAGGTAGGTGGCATCACCTGATAACCTCAAAATAGCCAAAATCGCAATTTGCTGGTTATTGGCATCACAAATAACTGCTATCTATCTATCTATCTATCTATCTATCTATCTATCTATCTATCTATCTATCTATCTATCTATCTATCCATCTATCTATCTATCTATCTATCTATCTATCTATCTATCTATCTATCTATCTATCTATCTATCTATCTATCTATCTATCTATCTATCTATCTATCTATCTATCTATCTATCTATCTATCTATCTATCTATCTATCTATCTATCTATCTATCTATCTATCTATCTATCTATCTGTCTATCTGTCTGTCTGTCTGTCTCTGTATGTCTGTCTGTCTGACAGAGATATATCTATCTGCCGCTCTGTATCCATCCATCCATCCATCCATCCATCCATCCATCCATCCATCCATCCATCCATCCATCCATCCATCCATCCATCCATCCATCCATCCATCCATCCATCCATCCATCCATCCATCCATCCATCCATATACTAGGTATCAGAATACTGGACAGACCAAGTAATCTGCCAATATTTGGCCACTTAAAGGTTATCAGCATCTGGTAATTGAGCATCTGGATTAAGATGATTCAGAGATGCAGACTTTAAACAGCATGACCCTCATTTTTGTCCTTGACTACGGTCTTCACCATGCATATTGGGCACGCATCATGAGAAGGGGGCTCACACATTCTGGCTTGCAGTCAACCGCCTGCCCCTTTCCAGCAATGCAGTGCTCTGCTGGAAATTTTGCCACGTCTTCCACAAGCTGCTGAGGGACGGCCATCCAAGCGTGAGTACACACAGCCATATTATCTCTTACGCGTCTAATTCCACCTCACTCTCACGTTCTCTCAATCTCTTAGTCTCTTGATAACTCTGCCTCTCCCTTTGATTAATTAATTTTTCTCACACACTCAAAACAGCTCCCCAGAGTAAACGCAGCATGCATCGTTGACGGGTGATGTGTGTGTAATCCATATGAGCTATCCCACATTGACTCTCACAGCTCTGTTACAAAAAATATAATCAGCTGTCTACTTAGACAGCATTTTAAGACACCATAGACACACCCCTGAATTAAAGTCTGTTCAAAAGACTAAAATATAAAATATCTTAAATTGTGTTCCAATGATGAACGGAGGTCTTACGGGTGAGGAATGACATTAGGGTGAGTCATTAATGACATAAATTTCATTTTTGGGTAAACTAACCCTTTAAAATCTGAGGTCCCAAAAAATGGACAGACAAATGAATCTGTCAATATTCGGCAATACCAATAACAGATTCTATTTTATTTTGAGGGTAATATCATGAGGTATCTATTCATTATTTTATTTTGAGTTATCTCATTTGAGGGTAATATCTTAGGGTTTATATTTATTTATCATTATCATTATTATTTTTTAATTTCATTTATTTTTTATTTAAATAAACTCTCCCTGTCTAAGCTCTCCTTGTCTTTCTTTGTCACCTCAGGTCATTAAGGACTCCATGCGGCACAAGGCTGACCTAAACGACATGAGCAGGATGTGGGTAAGTGCATGAACACAAGTTTTGTAGCTGCTGGTTTTAATGATTTCCCACTAAAACAGAGGCTCGCTCAATATAGCGCTGTCATTATTGAATGTGGCCTTGTCAAGTTCCCTTGAGTTTCCATCTCATTGTGGAAACTGTCAGTGTATCAGTCGACAAGTCATTTCGTTATTGCTGATTGACAGCTGAATAGCTTGGCATTCTGTTTATGAGTCAGACACACTAACCTCAGCACAGAGATGATCTGTAATTAGCTAATGATGATGTGAGCATGCGTTTGTCACTCGAGGAACGCTTACAGAACTTTGCTTGTTATTAGTTTACCAATCAAACATCCTTGATATCTTGTGAAGCTCAATTCAAGTTGATATATCTAATAGATCAGACAGTATATGCCAAATCATATTTTGGTTATTTCTTTGTTTAAACCAATATATATTTAAGCAGTTAACTGTTTCTCTCACATAGCATATATATTATTGTGTCCCAGATGCAAAGAGGGAGCTCATGGAGCTGCGAACTGAGCAGCTTTGAGACTCTGAAAACATTTTTTCACTGATTAATTGTGCAGCCCTAATACAGTGAACTGTTAATGCAATTTCATGTTGATTTTAACTTGATTGTCTGCCATGGAAGTGCTTCTGATGCAGTTTACGATCAGCTGTGTATTGGCAGCCAAAAGGAATGATCAGATGGAACTGGATGCTGAGTTGCATCTTTTGTTTACTGGAAAGAGCTTTAGTTGGATCCCTTTGAGTATTCGCTGATTTAGGATTAGTCTCAGTAGAAACATTTCCTGCGAACAACTCTGTCCCCTTCCTGTTATGTCGTCACAGTAAGTGGTGAAGGGAACAGGAAGTGAAAGAATGAGATCATTATCTTGACATGCAGCTGGCTCTATTATGTGTGTACACAAACATGTGAACAAACACACACAACCTGACCTTAATCTGCCCCTAATGACTCATACTTTGAGTGGTGAAGTGATGAGCTGAGAGTGAGACAAGTACTCATTAGCTGCTACTGTGGCTTTAGAAGGGAAACGACATCATTTCCTTTTAAAGCATTCTGTGTTTTTCTCGCCCTTACACTTCGTTCTCTCTTCTCAGGGTCATCTGAGTGAAGGCTATGGGAAGTTGTGCAGCATCTACCTCAAACTGCTCATCACCAAAATGGAGTTTCACATCAAAGTGAGTGACTGAGCCCTTGAAGTTGATTTAAGCAAAACATCCATCTTCTAACTCTCCTCCTCACATCTCCTCTCTTTAATTTCCAGACCATTTCAAGTCTTTATTCAGAGCTCACAGATATTTTGTGTTCCCATCGTGGTGGGTAACGCATATCAACACACAAGCCAATATGGCGGGTTATGATTAATATACATGTTCTATCACTTGGCATGGCATCGCCATCAGAGCCCTTCCCCTAAAAGAAGCTTTTGCTACTCTGGCTTTTCTAAATGCCACGTCACATACGTTTTTCAATTTAAATACAAGTACAATGATTTGGGACAAATATATGTACTAATTGACTTAGATCTAATCATCTAATCGCAATTGCTTTCTCAAGCCTTTAAAAAAAAATTTTTTTTAGGCAAAGCAAGGAACATATAAAATAACAATAACCAGAGATAAGAACAAAGGTAAAGTAAAACAATTATCAAAAGAATAAACAGATAAGATGGGGTGCAATCAGTCGGACATACAGTGGTACAGTGCTCATTCAGTAAATGCACAGGTAAATAGATGTGTTTTAAGTCTGGATTTGAATGTGGCTACTGTTGGAGCACATCTGATCTGTTCAGGAAGCTGGTTCCAACTGCGGCTAGCATTTAAACTCTTTTAAACTCTGTGCTGTCAGACTCACAGATATTACATTTATCCCACTTGCTTTCCCAGAATCCTCGTTTCCCAGGCAACCTTCAGATGTCAAACAGACAGCTTGATGAGGCGGGTGAAAACGACGTCAATAATTTGTGAGTATTGCTTTGTTTCTCGCAAGCTTTGTATTTTCTCAGTCTGTTTTATTAAATAAAGCTCCAAAATTGCTCTGTTTGTTTGTGGGATGGGACTTAATCATGTTTCCCTTTCCTCTCAACACGAGTAGCTTCCAGTTGACGGTGGAGATGTTTGATTACTTGGAGTGTGAGCTGAATCTTTTCCTCGGAGGTAAGTTTAAGGTGGAGTGCAGGTGTTTGAACATCAGCAAAGTCCTTTCACTTGGCGGGTATTTTGGTTGTCCCACCTGACTGCTATTTTCTAAGTAGGTAGTAGGCAGACATGTATAGCTTCAGTCTACTTGAATAGAGAAAGACTGATATCTGTCAAAATTATATTTGAAGAGCATGTCAAGTGAACAATAAAATGTGTCTTTTTTTAAATCTCAGATCAGACTAAAAAGGTGCATTCTAGAGTAAAAAAAAAAAGAAAGAAATGGGGGATATCTCTTTTTTGTAAAGATCTATCTGCTGAAAATGCAGTAAAATCTAGCTTGAACACTGATAGATATCTGTGTGCCCGTGCTGGAAGCATAAGGGAGTGTTGTTGGCTGAAACACAGCTACTTGGCACAGGAAACCACACCTCTGTGTGCTTAGACGACTGGGTCTCACAGGAGCCTGCATCACTGATCACCAGAGAGACGGACGGATGGAGGGAGGGAGGGAGGGAGGGAGAGAGAGAGTATGGGCGTGAATGTGAATGAGAAAATGGGCAATGAGAGGGATAAATTGAGAAAAACAGCATGTTGAAGGGACTAGAGGGATTGAGGGATTCAAAAAATCAAGGATTGTAATTTAGAGATTAAGAATTAAGGCTTTTTAGAGTACTTTCAATATAGTTTTAATTTAATTAAATAAATATAATTAATTAATATCCTTTTTCAGCAATGTTAAATATAGCTGTTTGTGAATGTAAAGGTGTCATGAACTGGCTTTTAAAAATAATTATACTGTTGTCTGAGGTCAACTAATGACGTTTGTGTGGTTTCTAGGTAGATGGATAGATGGATGGATAGAAAATGTATGATAATTTATAGTAATATTTTTGTGATGGAGAGTGAGAGTAATTATTCTATAATAAAAAAAATGTGTATCATAATGGAATGATGGTAGTTTTTTGATGTTTGTTTCTTCACAGTGTTCAGCTCGTTGGATATGTCTCGTTCTGTGTCAGTGACAGCAGCGGGTCAGTGTCGTCTGGCCCTCTTATACAGGTCATTCTGGACTCTAGTCATCTGTACGACTATACTGTCAAACTGCTCTTCAACTCCACTCCTGTGAGTCCATCACACACACACACACACACACACACACACACACACACACACACACACACACACACACACACACACACACAGGAACATAAAGTAGAAACCACCAAACTGACCCCACATTTCAGTCTGCCCATAGTTGAGGAAACACCCTGGAAAGCTTTAAAAAAAACATTATTTTTCTTAAAAATAATAGATACTATTATTGCACTAATAACTGCAAGTGTAATTAGGTCATGCTCTTAGGTTAATTTATTATAATTGTTGTAATTATTTATTTATTTATTTATTAATTCGATTTTTTGGGTGGAAAAGTTGTAATTATGTGTTTGTGTTGTTTCTTTGGATATTATAAAACAATTTAAATAAAATGGAATTAAAAAAGAAAAGAAAGATTGATCAAGTTAGTAACTAATTGTGGTAGGAGTTAGTGGAGGGTCATTTTCTTGAGCTTTTCCTGGTTTGTGATGGGTGTTGAGCGGCTCTCTCAGTCCTCTTGTTCTTGTGTCTTCCAGGTCTGCCAGCAGATACTCTACAGGGCCACAGGGATCGCTTCCAGGAGCAGTTAAGAAGTGAGTCTGTCAGTCACTATCCAGTCAGAACAGCTGACTTAAGTCACACAGACTATTTCAAATGCCACTATTTCAAATCTTTTGCTCTCTCTCTCTCTCTCTTCTCTCTCTCTCTCTCTCTCTCTCTCTCTCTCTCTCTCTCTCTCTCTCTCTCTCTCTCTCTCTCTCTCTCTCTCTCTCTCTCTCTCTCTCTCTCTCTCTCTCTCTCTCTCTCTCTCTCTCTCTCTCTCTCTCTCTCTCTCTCTCTCTCTCTCTCTCTCTCTCTCTCTCCAGGGTGAAGAGTCTGTTCTATCGCTCCAGTAACCTGCAGTATTTCAAGAGACTGATTCAGATCCCACAACTTCCTGAGGTGAGACTCCTGCATACCAAACAGATTCCTGCCTGACCAGAAATACAGCTAGTGGAAAGAAGTGATGTAACTCATTTACATATCTGGCTGCTTAGTTTGTTAGCTTAAGGATTTTTAAGTCTATGACAATGCTTCAAGCTGTCCTATAAAACAACATCGATTTTTCTTATATTTTAATGGCATTTCTTATAATATAAATTAACATTAAAGAAAAAGTGAGCTATTTTTTGTTATTTGTTTTGAGCATTTTGACCAACCCTACATGATGACATTGGCTCAACCAATGGTCTCTCCTTTTCTCTCCATTTCTCTTGGACCGACTTGTAAGACCGACCTGCTCCATCTCTTCCATCTCAGATAGGGGTACCCAAATTTAGAATCAGGCAGATAGGGATCTGTTTATCACCATTTTTTTTTTTTTTAATTCTCTTTACAACTGTTTTAATTATCCTTTTTTAATTTTTAATTCTTACACATGGTATTCTTATTTCTTATGCATATGTTATCACTATTTTAATTAATTTATATGTAAAGCACTTTGAAATGCCATTGTGTATGAAATGTAAACTTGCCTTGCCTTACAGAATCCGCCAAACTTCCTGCGAGCATCAGCCCTGTCCGAGCACATCAGTCCGGTGGTGGTGATTCCAGTGGAGTCTTCATCCCCTGAAAGTGAACATGTAGTAGAGACAGAAGACCTCGTGGACACGGACATCCCACCTTTACCGGTACCACACACAATCTCACTGTCCAAAGCTCTCATGTATATTTTCTTTAAACTTGAGCATCTAAAGATTTATCTCCATTAGAGTGTTGTGGACAGCAAATTCGACGACCTTTTCGGCACCTCAGCCGCCACAGACCCGTTCAACTTCAACAATCAGAATGGCATGCGCAAAGATGAGAAGTAAGACTTGAAGATACTGGAATATAATTAATAATAGTAAAGAGCTCTTTGAGTTTATAAGATCGTGATGACATGATGCAGATTACGATGACACGAATCTGTGTATCCACATCAGAGACCGCTTGATTGAGCAGCTCACAGCAGAGCTACAGGCCCTGAAAGATGAGCTGGAGTCTTTTAGATTGGAGGTAATGAGCAGGAGATGAGAGCAGATGATGTAATGGGATATATATATATATATATATATATATATATATATATATATATATACACCCACACAGTACGTAGTATATCTCAATAATGATTTTTTTGGTCTTTCTCAGAGTGGCCGTCTTTGTCAAGCACTACGGGGGCGTGTGAATGAGTTGGAAGCAGAGCTTGCAGAGCAGACTCACTTGAAGCAGCAGGCGTTGGGTGAGAGCGAGTTCCTGAGGGTGGAGCTGGACGACCTGCGCAGGGTCAAAGAGGACACAGAGAAAGAGCAGCGCAGCCTGAGCGAAATCGAGAGTAAGTTTGGTATCGGTTATATGTTACAAGTTACAATATTTTTGTCAGAAAAAGTTAAATTGAAATGTCTTATTTGAAATATTGTATTTAAAATGAGACATTCTTGTAAAATTAGCCAGTTAGTATTTGTGGCGGGGTGGACGAGCGAGAGACACGGGAGGAGTGAGCGAGACCAGGGACGTGATTGTGAAAGTGTCACCTGCGAGAGACACCTGTCTCGAGTCCTCATGAGGGAGCTCGGAAAAAATAAATAAATAAACAAAACGAACGCGGGCAGCCCTTCACAGACGACTGCCCGTGCACAATTAATAAAACGTAAACAAAACATGACAAAAAGTCCAGGCCTGGTCCTCTCTCGTCCTTTACTGGTTTCGCTCTCCTTATATGCCTATGAGCTCCCTCATGAGAGGACTCGAGACAGGTGTGTCTCGCAGGTGACACTTTCACAATCACGTCCCTGGTCTTGCTTGCTCCTCCCATGTCTCTCGCTCGTCCACCTCGCCACAGTATTCAAAGGTCTTGGATTGATATCAGTAATTAAGGGCTTCACTACAAATCATTGCTTTGTTCCTCTTTCATAAATCAAAAAGCAGGCTTTCCTTCTTCTTTGGTTTATTTAAACTAACTGGTTCAAAACTGTTGCTATTTCTGGAATGTCAGTCATCCTTTTACTATCACTATACAGAAGCCCTTAGCACCACTGAACACTGTGGATATTAAAGGGCTTTTCAGAGTGCAGAGATGCAGGACAGAGATGGATGTTCTTTAGACTCTCTGGAGCTGGGGAACATAGCCAGAAGGAACCCCAAGCCACAGCAGCCACCAATCAAACACTAATAAACCATATAATCTACAGTCCAATTCACCAGACGACAACATACAAAGGCCTGTGCTGACGCTCTTAGTGGTGCTAACTGTTCTGTGACACAGAGAGCAAGGTCTGAGGCTTGTGTTTTTGATAATGGATATATGAATTCATTATTGTATTTATGTTTGTTTTTTTGGTAGGAAAAGCACAAGCAAATGAGCAACGCTATACCAAGCTAAAGGAGAAATACACAGAGCTAGTCCAGAGCCATGCTGATCTGCTAAGAAAGGTAAATTGATGTCCTAACATCTCCATTCAGATAACATGCACTGGCTGTATATGGATATATTTAATTTATGTGGATAAATTAAGCATATACCATTTATCTTGTTTAACACATCAATTGCTATATCCAGCAAAGTAGACCTTCTGATTGGAGGGTGATTATCACAAACATTTTCTGCAAGCTTTTTTCATGGTAAATGTAAGTGTCTTTCCAAAAAAGGACACTTAGAGTCTCCAAAAGGACACCAAATAACCAAATGTTATAAGGAGTCCATATAATTAATAAATTTATGCACACCAAAGTACCCATTGAAACACTTCAGAAAACACCCTTCAGAAATCAATAGTATGATTTTTGAGTAAGGTTTTGAATTAATGTCATGCATTAAGGTTATAGCCACTCAACATTTTCACTGGCCACAATTTTGACATTGATACCATGGGGAAAAATGGCATTATACGTAGATATTTTTAAAAGTATCTCACAATTTATATTAGTATATTATTTAAATTAGTATATTATTTAATGCAGTATTTTTAATTAGTAATTATATTATATTAGTATATTAGGCTGCTGTCACTTTAAGACCTGATGCCACATACCCATTATACATATAGCCAATATACCTATACCTAATGCATTTTTATTGAAAAATGTATATTATATAAAATTTAACCCACCAAAGTGGCTAGTAGGAGTGACTGTGTTACACACCACTACTAAAATGTGAATGTCAAGACCTGTATATGTTTATAAAAATTAACTTATGCTGTTCAGTCACATTTTTAGTGGAGAAAGATGTTAAAAACTGTAGCTGATATTTGCTTCCATGTAATTCATCATGCTGGAAATGGATGGGTCTAGCGGATAGCGTTGTGGGACACAATATCTCACTCAGCGAACTTGTTTTGGCAAATGCAGTCGGAAATCTGTGTTTTCCATGAAGTTGGAGAATTTGCATACTGCTTGCTTCAGCTTCAGTGTCAAGGCCTGTCAGTAAACCTGCAGGTGGTTATTTTCTCCTCCAGAATTTTTTCCCAGTAGATTCCATTTCTTGCACAGATGAAACTTGGCACTGTGTTCCTCTGCCACTCTTAGGCCGTCATCACTCTCGCTCTCATACAGCAGCACACTCTGATCCCAGAGCCATCTGACAGTGGGTGCCACGTTCTTGGGAAAGGAACTGGGTCAGCCAAGAGTTTGAATGTAATAAACTGTACATATCTATGTGTTTCTCAGAACGCAGAGGTGACTCGTCAGATGACGGTGGCGCGTGCCGCCCAGGACGAGGTGGAGAATGTGAAGAAAGAGATGCAGGACAGATTGAGAGCTGCTCAGGACTCTGCCAGTCAGCAGGTTGCACACAAGCCACATACACACACACTTTGTACACACACTCCCTCTGCCTGATGTATCCGTAGTATGTTTGTCTTACACGTCCCTATCCTCATGTATGTGCACGAGTAGGAGAAGGCTCAGTTAGAGCAGCTTCAAGCTCTACAAGCCGAACTCATGTCCAGCAGAACAGAACTAGAGACCCTGAAGAGTACCGTCACCTCCTCCCAACAGGTGGGACCTTACCCTCCTCCACCCATTATTCTCTTCCTCTTCACTTCTGTCATGAATCTTTCTCCACTCCTTGTCGAAAATAAAAGAAGCATAATAAAATGTCAAGCAATTCTTGGCAAATCTTCATGCTTTAGCTGCACGATCCTGGAAAAACATTGCGATATTTACTTTTTCTGCAATATACATGACCAATACAGTAAACATGAATACAAGTAATTCTGATTTTTATTGTGATTTATGGTTAAAATACTAAAAAAAATAAGTATTGTAATATTTTAGCTGTTGTACTATGAAATGAGAAATTGAGTATTTAATAAAATAATTTACATTTAATGTACAACTTATATTATAGTTCTAACATTGACATCTTAATTCATTTTTTTCAAACATTAAGCCATCAAACTTTTATTTTGACGAGTTTGATGGTAAATTGATGTATGCGCTGTGGGTTTTTTAGATTGAAACTCAGCCCTTTGCATGTGGGCAACTTGTGGTCCTGTGTTTTCGGCTTCTCTGATTGGCTTGATTCACGGTAAATTAACCAAGCTGTTCTTAGAAGCTGAAGGACTGTGTTGTGGGCTGCACGCACGTGACATTCGCACTAAGCCATATCGATTTTCAGCCCTACTTCACGCTCTTCCACACGTCCCTGTTCATCTCTCGGCCCACCACAGGATCCATGTATCAATGTCTCTGCGATTAGTCCAGTGCAGGTTGATATGGTGATTCTGTGCTAGCATGTGTGGTGCTAAATTACCTGAGTTGATGTTTCCAGACTGCATGTGGGAGTTAATATGTAACCCTGCCTCCCTCCCTCTCTATCCCACTTCCCTCTGTCTCCTACAAACCTGCTGCAACACCTCCACTGCTGACTCAAATAAAGACAACTGTGTATTAACACGCATTTAACATCTTTATCATGACTGTATCAGTTCACTTTAATGTAATGCTTTATAGAGTGCTGTAGGGATGAAGTATGTTTGTAGGCCAAAACCCAGAAACGAGTGCATTTTACAGATGGGTCTCATTGAACTTTATTCTCTCTTCTCGTATAGTCAAGTGAGCAGCTCAGTACTCAGCTGTCTGCTTTAGAGGCTGAGAAGGTGGGGCTTTTGGAGACTGTTTCTCAGAAGGAGGCGGAGTTGGTAAATTTGGGAGTGGAGTTAGAACGTGTACAGAGCAGTCTGACCAATGAGAGAGAGAGTGGTGTGAAAGCTGCCGAGGCCCTGCAAAACCAACTCAATGAGAAGGTGGGATATTGATTGTTTACTATTCATTTTATTTGTTCAATTATGGTTAATTGTTATGTAATTGTTTAGATTACCCATTCAAATTCTCATACCAGAAGAAAAAGGCTGTAAATCTGCTAAAAGTTTTTTTGATTTTAGGAGGAAAGGGCTAAGTGACGTCATGGAGTCTTAAATGCCTGTTTTGATTGTATTTCTGCCTGTAGGAGAGTCGTGAGCAGGCTTTGGAGAGCGAGTTGGTGTCTCTGCGCTGGGCGGCTCTGCGGGCAGCTCTAGAGGAGGCGGGGAGGATTGTACAGGACAGCCTGAATCAGCTGGAGGACCCTGCACACATCAGCTGCACCAGTTCAGCTGGTCAGTGACCAGCTCAAATTACCCTCATGTCCTGACAACCCTCACATGATGACACATACAGCTACGAGAGCGTAATTAATATTAAAGGACCTTCTTGTGTGTGTAGATTACCTGGTGTCCAGGTGCCAGGTGGCTCTGGAGTGCGTGGAGAGGCTGCAGTCGGCCAGGGATGGCTTTGTATCAGATAACACAGGTGAATTACACGTACATACACTCTCATTTTCCTTCTCAACTACCGTTCATTAATGTACCATTCACTTCAACAGTGTTGGGAAAGTGTCTTTGAAACTGGAGCTTGCCAAGATATGAAGTTACACATAATTTAAAGTAGTTAAATAACATTAAAGTTAGTCTATACTGAAATAGTAATTAGCTACGTTGAAGCTGCGTAAGATGACAAATGTCTTTTAGATAATTCTCATTGTGTACTACCATGTAAAAGTTTGTAATTGGTAAGATTTGTTTTTGAAATAAGTCTTATGCTCGCCATGGCTGCATTTATTTGATCAAAAATACAGTAAAACAGTAATATTGTGAAATATAGTTAAAATTTAAAATAAAGTTTAAATGTTTTCTACTTGAATACATTTTAAATGTAATTGTAATTCATTCCTGTGATAGCAAAGCTGGATTTTCAGCATCATTCCCAGTGTTCAATCACATGGTCCGCCAGAAATCATTCTTATATGCTGATTTGCTGCTCAATAAAACATTCTTAATAATTCTTATTATTATCAATGTTGAGAACAGTTGTGCTGCTTAAATTAATATAATCAATTTATACTATAAATGTGTTTACTGTCACTGATCAGTTTTTGCCCGGTTTCACATACAATGCTTAAGCCTAGTCCTAGACTTAAAATGCATGTTTGACCTGTTTTAACTGAAGGCAACTTGCATGACATATTTATTCAAATATGTTAGTGCCACTGTCTTGTCTCAAGATGCACACCAAGTAATGTTTTTTTCTAAGGCATATTTATAAAAGCTAAATGCCTAACCCTGCCCTAATCTAAGCCCTGTCTGGGAAACCATGCCTTAATGCATGCTTGGAGAATAAAAGTATAAATTTAGTTAAAAAATACGTCATACATTTTTTTATTTTATGTCTGTGTCTGTGTCTGTGTCTGTGTCTGTGTCTGTGTCTGTGTCTGTGTCTGTGTCTGTCTGTGTCTGTTTCTGTGTGTGTGTGTGTGTGTGTGTGTGTGTGTGTGTGTGTGTGTGCTTGTTTTTTTGAAATATCAGGACACCAATGTGTGTAATGACATGGGGATGACATAGGTATTACAAGGAGAGGGTGAAATATGAGGACATTACCCATTTTTCAAATGGCTTATCATGCAGGATAGGATGAGTTTTTTTTTTTTTTTTGAGAAAGAAAGAATGCAGAATGTTTCCTGAGATGGGTAAGTTTAGGGATAAGAGGCAGTGTAGATAGAAAATAGGGTTTGTACAGTATAAAAATCATTATGGCTATGTGTGTGTAATTTATAAATTTCAGGTGTTCAAGTGTTACATCATTTACACTTACAACATTTAATTTTAACATTTAATTAAAAAAATGTAGGTACACTAAAGCATTCATAAGAATTTTCACATTTTTGCCAAAAGTAAATTGAAGAACAGAATTAATTGATTACCTCATTTGGAGTTTATTTTCTTTACAACAAACAACAAAATGTGTTTTCTTTACCATTGGAACAACCTACAGAGGAGAACATTCTGTCTGGTTCGCATGCTAGGAAAGCTGTGTGACACATCTGTGATGTAGTGATTTGTCATCCTACATTGCTACCTGTTGGAAAAAATGTCTCTACGGAAAAATCCACACTATTTTGAAGACAGTTGAGCTATTTTCACACTACTGAATATTACTTCCATCACTGTTCTCCACTCAGCATGCACGTTTAAAAAAAAAAAAAATCACAATGATATAAAGATAAAAATCCATTAGTAAAATGATTACAGTCTACCATGTATACATTCAGACACCATTTCATCACTTTTGAACAATTAGTCAGTTGTGATGAAAGGCACTTATATGATCATGCTCTAACTGTTTCACACTGATTTTCACACTGATGTGTGTCATAGATGTGTCTGGACTGGTGCGGGCGGTGACTCAGTTTGCTCACCTGGTGGGCGATGTCATCGTGCAGGGCAGCGCCACCTCCCACATGGTGCCAGTGGAACAAGCTGACGGTAAGCACGAGACGTCAGTCACCCAGGCGCCATGAAAATGTATTCAAATGAGCTTTTGCATGCACTTCCATAAAGAAACATTCATTGTGCTTTAATACACTGCATCGACCAATCAGCCTCCAGAAACAGAGTTATCTGTCTGATCTAGGCAGCATAAATGTCTTTTCTATTATTAAACTGCTTCATATTTTACGATACCGCCGTATCCACATATAGAGAGACATCCAAAGTGAGTCAGTCTCCATACATCATGAAGGTCATTAGTGTCACTGCGGTTCTGTTAATAACTCCGTCGCCGGAGGTCTGGTTGTTTCGGGAGAGATGCTTGAAAGGAACATGACATAACTCAAAATGGCTAATGCGCGGTTCCCACACGCACAAGCGATCGCGTCATGACTGTGCACGGCAGGAAATGTGTGTCTTCCCGAGCGTATGTGGAGTGTCTGCAGGTGACAGATGGCTCGTCTGACTGCTTTCTCATTTCTGTCTTTGTGTGTGGTCAGCTTTGGCAGACAATGTGAAGGCGTGTGGCGCGGAGGCCATGGCGCTGCTTTGCCAGCTTAAGGAGCAGAAGTCTATGGGGACGGCAGACTGCAGCCGGCTGACGTCGGCACTGGATACCGTAATGGCTTTGGGCGAGGTGAGTTAGGTTGTTTTAGCATAATATATCAGTGGATTGAAAAATAGCAGCATGTTATTGGCAGAAAGAACAATTTTTAGCACTTTTCTTAAATTATTAAACTTGTGCCAAAGCTAGTATGGAGTAGTAATTGTTAACTACACACTGCATGCCCAGTGTTATTTTAATATTATTCATCAATTATTATAGTATTTATTAAAGGCACGATATGTACGATTTTTAGATTAAAATATCCAAAAACCCACTAGAACAATGTTTGTATTTTGTTGACCTGTGTACTTACATTATCGAAAACGTTTCCAACAATGTTTAAATCCAGAGCGATCAGCTATTTTAACCAATGTCGTTGCATGGCCTGTCAACGATGTTTTAATCGCGCTACCCTGGAAATACCGTAGACACTTTAATATATTTTGCATTTTATTAGACAGGTGAGCAACTGTTATACAGCGCAACACAGTAAGTCTTATTGTTTAAATCTCTTGTTTTCTTGATTCACCGTGAGTTAGGTTTTTACCATACGTCAGAGACAACATTTTGTCAGGTGGCTAACAGCATAATCAGAGAGAGCTTTCTCCATCATACAATATATTTTAACATGAATTGCATTTCATTTAGCAGCTCATTTCGTGATTCTGTTTTTATTAATATGATATTCTAATATCGATCTAGATTACTGCAAAGTGCAACAAGTCTCTCATGCCAGCCACAGAGCGAACGTACAGAGTAACATTAATACATAACGTTCAACACATTCAAATGTATTTAGTATGATTGTTTTAACCATCTAAAACAGCACTGCATTACTACACATACGCAACGAGAAGAGTGACAACAAGAGTGGAAACGGCCGACTGCAGCATAAGCGTAATAAAAGCTCAGAGATCAGTGTTTCGAGTTGGTCTCCCTCATTAGCATTTTGCTCTCAAGGGCTCTCCTGCTTCATACCACTGTAACATTAATAAAACTTTAATACATTCACTCATTCATGAATATGATTTCTACCTGAGTCCGTCCGATTACTTTCCATCGGCTGTGGAGATGGAGTCAAGACTACAACTCCAAAGATTCCACACTCATTTCCCCCCGTCATCAAGCTACGCCTTTATTTTGAATAAGTGACCTCTAGTGGCGAAACTTACATACTGTGCCTTTAATAATACTTTAATATATTATTATTATTATTATTTGAATGCATATTTTTAGTTTTAGTAATTAAAACTTTAAATACTTGCAATTGATAGTAGTATGAAGTATGTTCTTATGTTATCTTAAACACAACCTCATAGTGGAGAAATTCCTCTTATTCCTGTTTTCTCTGAGCAGAAGTTGCGTCCCCGGGGTCTGGAACTGCAGCAAGGGGAGCTGGGAGATCTGGTGGAGCAGGAGATGGCAGCCACATCATCAGCTGTGGAGTTGGCTGCCGCCAGGATTGAGGTGATCAGTCTGTATGCTTTTTTTCTGCCATACAGACAGATGTTTAATAAAACATGAAGCGCTCCAGTCTGCTTGCCTAATGTTTTCCCCTTTGCTCTCCAACAGGAAATGCTCAATAAGTCCAGGGCAGTTGACACGGGAATCAAAATGGAAGTCAATGAAAGGTCAGACTGACCGAGCCTCATGTTATCCATGCAATGCATATAATATTTTTAATTTCATTAGCGTTACAGTTACAACAAATATAGTTTACTGAATTTATTTAGGTGATATTCCTTATTGGAATGAAGTGTTGTCTGGCTATCACCAATATTAGATTGAACATTTGTCTGGGGAGTCTGCTCTGTATTTTCTACTGCACAAGAGGTGTGATAAACAAGCATAATTCAAATGACTCTGTACACAATTGGATAGTCCTTCAACCAATCAGACCAACAATCCAGGTGACGTACTTTGCAAAGCCGGTCGGTAGTAAGGCAAACACATCCTTCTTTTGTAGGAGTTGTTCCAGGGCAAGTTTCTGTTCTGTTTTTCAAATAAAACTTGCCTTTGAAACCTTTTAAAACAATTGCGACAGCGCCATTGACAAGCGGCATAAACAAAAAGCTACTTGCCCTCTCTTCTCTATCTTTATCGTCGTGTTAAACCCACAAATAGCGTGCCTGTGAATTAGCCAGTGTGTGATTGGTTCCCCCAAAAAGTGTAACAGAAGCAGGATAAATGAAATATACAGGTTCCTAGACTGAGCTGCTGGGCGAAATCAAATCGCCGGCAGAACAAGCTGGGTTTACCCAGTCTAGGTTGAGTGATCAAAATGTCTTAATGCTGAGTTTATTTCACTTGGACAGCATTGCACGTTTACATTCACCCAGATGCATTAGCATGCAAAACAGGCCTAGGAGTATTTAAATGTTGCTCTCTGTCGCCCCCTGCAGGATCTTGGCGTCCTGCACAGATCTTATGCAGGCCATCAAAGTGCTGGTGCTGTCCTCCAAAGATCTGCAGAGGGACATTGTGGAGAGCGGCAGGGTGAGCAACCTTTTTTTTTGTAGAGCAAAAAATGACGGAAACAGATGTTAATGTAGTTTGTACTGTGTTCACAGGGCGCCGCATCTATGAAGGAGTTCTACGCCAAGAATTCCCGATGGACAGAAGGTCTTATTTCCGCCTCCAAGGCCGTGGGCTGGGGTGCCACCATGTTGGTGTGAGTAAATACAGATAGTGAGAAAATTAAAAATCATTGTTGTTTTTGTAGGATGCTGTGGTGTAGTGATTAAAAATTCAATCCTATTTATTTTTTCCCAAATTATGTTGTATTTTCCCCCCAGATTTCTGTTTTCCATTTTAATGGCTTACTTACATTTTTAAAAAAGTCAAATATAATCAGTTGATTTCATAAAACGTATTAATAACAAGAGGGCCCTATGATTTTCAGAATTTCTGCGGTTATGTTTTAAAATAATCTTTTAAGATTAATTTTAAGATTTAATACAAATTTATCATCAAAACTGAGGTAATCAAATTAATTCCTGAAACTTGTGATCAAATGAAAATACAGTTCCTTTACAACAAAACATTGCATTTTTTGTCAAATAAACAGATTTTCTGTATACATTAAAACATAGAAAACACTTGATTGTATGATAATCCTTTAAAAATGGTCTTGTAAATTGATTATTATTATTACTTCAAGAAGTACATTTTATAATACAACAGAAAAAGCACTGGAAACAATTACTTTTGTTAAGTGTACATCCCTTTTTTTATTTCTTAACATAAAGTGCGCCTAAATTCCGTGGCATTCCGCATTTACAGTAAATTCCGTTTTAATGACTGGATTCTGTGATTCTGCCCAAATCATACACTGACTGATATATGAACCATCTCCATTGTGCAGCCTCCAGTAAAGTTATTTTTCTTCCTGCAGTGATGCTGCTGATCAGGTGGTGCAAGGCAAGGGCAAGTTTGAGGAGCTGATGGTGTGTTCGCATGAGATCGCTGCCAGCACGGCTCAGCTAGTTGCAGCGTCTAAGGTACAGCACCTACAAATCCACAGCAAAATTTGCACTTGAATTAATTTTAAAGCAATATAATAAAGCATAATCGATTTTATTTTTCAGGTTAAAGCAGACAAAGGCAGTACAAACCTTTCCCGCCTCCAGCAGGCATCCAAAGGGGTCACCCAGGCCACCGCAGGGGTCGTGGCATCAACAAAGTCCGGCAAGTCTCAGATCGAGGATACAGGTAAGGTCTTGCTAGGCATGTACAGCACATCCTCTTGTGTTTAAGGGCCTCAATTATTTTTAGAGCTGTAATGCTCATGTGGGCAGGTTTGAATCTTGCTTGTAGCATTTCCTCCATAAGGTTTTGTCCTTTTTCCATCGTTCATTACATAAGGGCCAAAAGTAACTAGTAACAGTGGTAGCAGCCTCATTTTGCTTCTCATTGACCTCCACAGTTACACTGCCCCATTTCACATTTAACTATAGCCATGGAAACTGGTTTATAGTGCTCTCCAGAGATACAGGAATGAGCAAGTCCACACACAGTCAGGCTTTTCTCCATACCAGCTGTTGTGTTGATGTACTACCCTGGAGGCAAAGGCATTTAAACAACATTGACCAGTCACATGGAGTCAGTGACATTGACATTGTGTCCTTTCATTCATTAAAAGCTTTGGATTCATTGATCATTATATCCAGAATGATATACAACTCAATGTACAGTTTGCAAATTTTACTACATGGATTACCTGATACATTTACTAAAACTGTCAAAATGTGATTCTAACATTATAACTGGATGCTTCTTGCTAATATAAACATGGAATGGAGATAGATGCAGTAGCGCTGATTTATTCAGACTGTTTGTGAAATTTAAGTCTGAAAGAATGATTTCAAATAATTACTGTTATTTCCTACATTATAAGTGCAGAGCATGTGGTTAAAGTTATGCACAGTTTGCGTAATCGTGAGCCGAAATGATAGATACTCTGCATCTGTAAATTTATAGAATATCCTCACGTGAAATATTGCGATAATATGCTATATTAGCCACATTTCCACCACGGAAACCATAGATATACGTATACATATCTATGGCCGAAACTTTCCCCAGGATCTAGGGACATTGGGGTGATACTTGGTATGTTTTGACAACAGGGACCAGGGTCTAAATGAAGTTCCTTTGCTTATTGAATTTTGATTGGTTGACGCTATTGATAGCCAGTAGCCTTTAATTGACGTAAAAGCCTGGTGAAATCATGACTTTCTTCTTTAAATTGAGAGACATTCATATTCTCATTTTAAAGAGAATCCTATTGAGGATTGTTCTTGTTTTCCAAAAACACTGGCGAACACGAACAATCCTCAATAGCCTGAAAGCTTATGAAATTTGATAAGTATTTAATGCTGAATTCTCTCTTTGTTTCAGACACTATGGACTTTTCTGCAATGACACTCACTCAGATCAAGAGGCAAGAGATGGACGCACAGGTGAGCGAGTGTCTACCTGTTGTCCATGTCTTTGTGCAAGCATGTGAACAAATCTGACCATTTATTGTGTCTCAGGTGCTGGTGTTGGAGCTGGAGACCCGGCTGCAGAAAGAGAGGGAGCGACTTGGTGAACTGAGGAAGAAGCATTACAAGCTCGCGGGCGTCGCGGAGGGATGGGGAGGGGAGGATGAGGATGAGGGTAAGACCCCCAGTAACACCAGAAACATGGACAACACAATTCAATTCACATTTATTTGTATATAGCACTTTTCACAATACATATCGTTTCAAAGCAGCTTTACAGAAAATGCATGCCTCTACATTACAATTTAAAGCGATTTGTTATCCGAGGAGACTGTCCAAGTTATGGATTTCTGAAGTACATATACAAATCACACAGTTAGCTAACAATGTATTAACAAACAATGTAATCATTTAAGGGAAAAACAATGGGCTCATTGAAGTAAAGAATACATGTTGTTAACAATGTTGTCTGACCATCAGCCAAAACTGCTTTTTAGGGCTGAGGATGGAGCAGCAAGCTAATTGGTGGTGCAAAGGGTGTGGTTTCTTTGCTTGTGCGTGATTCGCTCTCTTTCTTTTGTGTTTGTCCGCAGGAACGGGTTGAGACTTGTCGTGTTCTGTGCAGCGGCCCTACAGACGGGACTCTTGACATCTTTATATACACGCTATCTTTCCCATCTCCCTTTTTATTGTACTTTTTAATTTTTTTGATTTCTTTTATTGTACATTTTAAGCCAAATAAAAGGTGCTTTTTTCTAACCTGCTCCCTCCCCTGCCCGTGGAGTCAGGAGACGTGAGGAGTGTGATGATAGTGTGCGACGAAGGGGGAGGGAGAGGAAGGCAGGAAGTGGATGGCACCACCTAGTGGACAGAGAGAGAAGTCCAGGCTCGCTGAACTGTCTGAGTATTTCATTTCCTCTTCCTCTTCTTATGGAATGGAGAATCTTCCCCCACCCTCAACCATTTAGAACAATCCCGTCACCCTGTGAAACATCCCATGATACATTGCACAAGGGTGAGTCACCCCTTTTTGCAAGAAATGGCACTGTGCCGTGACCCTTCCAAACTCAACTTTTACAAACAGCAGCTGTGTGACTTCCAACTCTCTAAAGCATTCCTTAATGTCGTGTAGGATTGCCTTCGTCCTGGTCCGCTCATCCCCAGTTCCGTTAGCTGTGGTCTCTGAACTAAAACGAGAGCATTGGGCGTAGTAGATGATGACCACTGTGGACTAACACCCAAAAACACTAGCAAACTCAACAGACTTGCTTTTTCTGTGTAGTTTTTTTAAATCTTCCGTTTTCTCTTGCTTATGTTCCCGAGGCATTGATTTTATAAGAAACCCAAAATAGATTTAATGCTCACTTTTAGGGACAACCCGCTAAATAGCTCATCTAACATATGATATTTCGACACAACTTGTGTCCTGATGCGTTTCACCAATTTCAAGTCCATGACTGACTATGAACTGACTGTTTTTGTAAGACCTCACGTCACTCGTTTTTGTTTTATTAGCTCTATTTAGGTTTCCTGAGCACAGATAGATAATGCACCATATTGTATTAGTGAAGGTCCATAAAACGGTCCCTTACGGTTTACACGCTGTTAATACGACAGTATCTGTTAATTCCTGTTGTCTTCTTCTAGCTCCACACACATGCCCCCTTCACACCGAGGCGAGGAGAGACATCTGTGCCTTCCAAAAGGGAAAAAGGGTCAAGGATCACATTCCCTCATAGAGACCTTTAAAATCGTGTTCTAGAGTAGCATTAGGACAGTGTTTTAAAGTTGTAGTTTGGTATTGCGAAACTGAGATCATGAAATCAGTAGGGAACCATGTGGTGTGAAAACAGATGTACTCATCCCTGTGTTCAACTCTGGTGTTTCGTTTGGTTTTTTTGAGCTCCCCTTATCCAACTTGGTGGATATCTAAAAAAAACAAATTTAAAAAGAAGAAATGCAGAGCCCTTAGAGAACATGCTGATGGAAAAACTGAGATGGGAGGAAAAATTACACTTCAATATTCTTTTGCAAATGGGTTGATTTCCCAAAGAAAACGTATTTGCTCGCAAAATCATTGAAATGATATTTCCATCACAAACGTTTTTTGAGTGAAGGCAAAGTGTCACTGGGAACGCAAAAAAATTGTGAGCGAACCCATAGTTTCTCCACACAAAGTAAAATTGTATGCGCAAATGCAATCCAGATAATGGTAAATAACATCTTGCCCAGTTGTGGCCCTCCTCTCCCATATTTTTCTGGCCCACATACCTCATGGAATGACAGCGGTGACTCGACCTGAGTGTGGCTGGCAATAGCATACATATCCGACTTCAAGCCACATCTGGCACATCACTATGGCACATTTGGCTCAGTTCTGGCACCAGCAAGGTCACATGGGCCACATCTAAGCCACACACAGCAAGCTGGTTTTAGTGTTTAGTGTAGAGTTGTGGCTTGCTGTGTGGGGCGTAGATGTGGCCCATACGTGCAAAATTTGGCCCAGATGAGGCTCAGATATGTATGCTATATAGGAAAGATTTTTTTTTTTAGAGGAACGCAAGGTTTTCTTGAGGGAACACCGTTTTTAAAATATATTTTTTCCTGTTGCCATGTCCCTTAGGGCTCTGAAAATGTTTTCATAAAATGTGAAATGAAATGTATTTGGTTCAAGAGGCCTGTCCATCCCCGTAAAAGCAATGTAGACCACATCGCCTTGTAGACCACCACTGTCTGCCAGCAGCACCGCTCTTGCCAGGGCTCGGCTGAACCTCCGCTCAGCCGGACACAGGGACATGCAGTCTTGTAGTCATCTACAAACCATGGTTACCTCAACTTCTCCACAAACTACCAGTCAGTAACTACAAAAAGAGAAAATGATTGCATTAGGGTCCTGTAGACTCTGTATGAACGTGCTGAGAGTGTATGTGTGAGTGTTCTTTAATACTAATATAATGTCTCTGTGTGTGTGTGTCTGTTTGGGTGGATGCTGTGTGACTGAGATATGATATATACTGTATATCCCTCATGTTGTTATGTCTTAATACCCTCATATTGTTTCACTCGTTGCACTGCTTCGGCTGTTATGTTAAGTTGCGACACTGGGTATTTAATTTCCGTTTTTTTTTTGGAGTGTCATCATCACCTCCAGTAATGGTTTATTCCACCATTTAGATTCGGTTGTCTAGTCTTACCAGCTCAGCCAGCCTCTAAACTGCCTCTCACTTTTGTTAATGAAAAAAACAAGACCGCTCAATAACATTTTGGAGAATATCTTTGTATGATATATACTAAAACTGTGTGTGGTTTGTTTTATTTTTCAGTTTTTAAATAAATATTTCACTCATTGATATAACTGCTGGTTGTTTTGTCTCAATGCTGCTTGTGTAAGATGTTTGTGTTGTCATTTTTAACTTTACAGTCAGCCATTGCTGAGGTTTTTGGAGGTCAAAGGGAAAGATTTCGATGTAGGGTTGTGTAACTATTTTAGATTAAGCAACCAGGGAGTTAAGTTATGTAAAATAATTGGTTTGAGCAATAATAAAAACTGAATCTGTTGACATGTTGAAGATTATCCCACCAGGTGTCACTAAATAGTAGCCTACTAGCCTGAGTTCATCTTTTCTAAATCTACATTATAACATTTTTCGGTATCACTTTAGATTACAGCCCGGAAAGTACTGCCTTATTAAAGTGAATTTACAGCATAACTTTCGGTAATTACACTGCCTGCGTCTCAATCAGCTCCCTAGATCAGGAGTCAGGGCACTGATCAGGGAGTCAGCCCATTGACTTATGTCCTGATCAGTGCCCTGACTCCTGATCTAGGGAGCTGATTGAGACGCAGGCAGTGTAACTATAAAGTAAGTAGGTATAATGAAACAATATGTAATATTAGGGGAATAAAGGGGTAACTATCAGGAAAATTAACAAATTATTTATACTATAAGTATTTTTTTAATTAAGGGGTAATTATCCGAGTAGTTACAGGGTAAGTACGAATGTGCGGGCTGTAAATTAAAGTGGCACTTGTTTTGTGTAGTTACAGGGTAAGTACTTGGAAACCTTTATTTATAAATGAAAAATAAAGTTTTTTTTAAAACAGATTTACAAAACATCAATTTCTCTTGCTTGGCTTCATCCTTCTCTTGTTCCTTCGTCCTTGCCACAGATGAATCTTAAAGGAACTGTATGTAAGAAATGTATTTCAATTAATCATAAAATTGCCCTGATATGTCATGAGACATTAAGAAATCATGTTAATTTCAAATACTTATATCCCTGACAACAGTAGTCTGGCGAGGATATTGTCATTTAAAAGTCGTTGTTGCAGCCCTCAAATGATGTTATGTTGTGTTTTGGTCTGAAGCTCCACCTATCTACCAATCACAAAGTCAGTAGTGTTTCTGCATCCGGGTTGCCAGATCTGGTCTAGTAACCACAGCTGCAGCTACAAACGCTCCTGCTGGATCCTGCAGCCTAACTGGCAACCTCGAGTCAAGGGGGAGAGGGGAGAGTGATTGCAGTACCAGTATTGGCCACAATCTTACATCCCATGTCTCTAGTATTCTGTTTCATGTAACTGTTACACTGAAAATACAGTAGCCTACAAGCAGAAATGTCCTCACCTTTTACTAGTCTTTTACCCTCATGCCGTCCGAGATATGACTTTATTCTAAATAAAGAATAAAGTCGTATACATAAATAAATAATCTCTGCTAATGAAAACTCATTTGGGTTTCTAAGAGTTAAAGTACCAGCACATACAGCAATAACTACAGTAATCCATACAATCCCAATGGACGAATCAATTTCTTTAGTTAAACGATAAGCGTTTGTAAGAAAAATAACAATATTTTCACTTCCCTTTCACAACACTTCCGACCAGCAGCGACCTTGACCTAACTTGAAGCGTGACGTAGCCTACACGTGCGCCGTAAAACTGGTCATTCGGATTATGTCAGATGCTGTCGTTTTTTTTTTTTTATGCTCACAACAGTATAGAAACAAACAACATAATATATGATAATAGCAATTAGAAACAAACAAGACTAAAAGACAAGAGACCCCAGTTCTCGCGTGTGTTTCAGATGAAACGCGCATGAGAACGTCATGAAAGCTTGAAGCATCGACTATGCACAATAAAATCCCGCAGCTCCTTGATAAGAACTCTCCTCTTTACAAGATCGCAGGAGTGGATGATGGACCCAATATTTCCTCTTTCTTTTTCTCTTTTTAAAAAAATCGTCCTCAATACTCGAAGACGTAATTTTGTATTGTTTTGCTTTTTTCCCCGTAACCCATATATTAAAGGGTTAGTTCACACAAAAATGAAAATTCTGTCATTTCCTCACCCTCATGTTGTTCCAAACCTGTACGAGTTTCTTCTTCTGCTTAACACAAAAGAAGATATTGGAAGATTGTTTGTAACAAATTAGATAGAGCAACCATTCACAACTATATTTTCCCCCTACTATGGTAGTGAATCTGCTTGGTTACAAACATTCCTCCAAATATCTTCTTTTGTGTTCAGCAGAACAAAGAAAGTCATGGCTTGGAACAACATTAGGGTGAGTAAATGATGACAGAATTGTCCTTTTTGTGTGAACTATTCCTTTAATACGCATCGGACTCACTCAGTGTGAAAGTGTCTGTGAGTGGCAAATTTTTCGGATCACGAATACGAAAAAACGCATGCTAAAATATTGGACTCAGTGTGCAAAGGCCTTTATGAGCGTAGATTACGCGGGGGACGTGTCCCCCTCACTTTTAATAAAATGTATTTTCGTCCCCCGCACTTTTACTGGGTCTCACCGATCCTAGTCGACCCGCTCCGAGCGGGATTCGAACCAGCGTTACCCTGCGCGGGGGCGGGCAAGGTAACAGGGACGCTAAAGACAGCTTTCTTTAATCTCGGTTGATAGCGCGCTTATTGAGGTCACGGGCAAGTGTATTTACATAGAAACCAATGTGAATAGCCTACATCAAGATTTAAATACAGAGACAAAAAATAATCTATGCATGACAATTTTATTCGAATCTAAATATGAGGAGGGCGCTCTCTCACAGAAAGTCCAAAAGTGTATTCGTAGAGGTAATATCCAGTCACGCTGGAGCTGCAGCTGAAGGAAAACAATCGTTATGACGATGAAACGTGACGACGACAATCAGACGATTGTGAAAATATATGCTTTATGTGTTTTTTTCAAGCCATCTCAATGTAGGCTATTTATTTAAAATAAAGTAGCCTGAATAACGCAGCTTTTAATGTTTAGTATCTTCTGCTCACCAAGGCTGCATTTATGTAATCAAAAATAGTTAAACAGTAATATTTTGAAATATTATTACAAATTAAAACAGCTTTTTTCCTATGTGAATATATAGTAATTTATTCCTGTGATCAAAGCTGAATTTATCATCATTACTCCAGTCTTCAGTGCCACATGATCCTTCACTAATCATTCTCATATGATGATTTTATAATCACGAAACATTTATGATTATTATCTGTGTTGAAAACAGTTGTGAAGCTTAAAAATGTTGTGGAAACCATGATAGCCTACATGTTATTTTTCAGGATTCTTTAATGAATAGAAAGTTCAATGGACAGCATTTATTTAATAAATTATTAACTTTTGTAATATTAAAAATATCACTTGTGATCAATTTAATGCATGTCTGATCAACAAAAGTATTAATTTCTCTCTTTTTTAATTTTACCACAAATTTTTAGATGGTTTCCACAAAAAATTAAGCAGCACAATGAGCAGCACAACTGATAATAATCATAAATGTTTGTTGATCATCAGATCCTCATATGAGAATGATTAGTGAAGGATCATAGGACACTGAAGACTGGAGTAATGATGATAAATTCAGCTTTGATCACAGGAATAAATTACTCTTTACTATATCTTCACATATGAACAGCAGGGTTTACATCAGAATATATATATATTTTTTACATTGCATAAAATCTATGGAGTCTTAATGCACAAGTGTTTGTAGTATATAACCCAATCATAAAATTGGCACAAAAAATAGGAGAATAATGTTATATATAGATATTAATTAGTGGTTATTGTTCAGCAGTGTATTTGATATTTTGCCCAATTAAAAGCAAGAGATGCGATAAATTATATTGGTCCAAAACTAAATAAATGGCATTACGACATTTCTGTCCCCCTCACTTCTGAAAAGATGGCTGCGCCCCTGGGCCTTTACATACAGCACCTTTAATGAGCAAGCCTTTCACTGACCACAGTTTAATGAAAGTTTTTTGCATATCATCATGGGGCATAGATGGGAATCTAATAATAGACTGGCGATAAAACGTAGCCTACATTACACACAAACTGAATAGCAACTACAACATTTAGACACTATCTTTTATTCTAGCTCAGCCTCAGCTGTCAGTGAATGGAAAGCACGGGATTGTGGGACATCAAGGCAGCGAATGATCAGGCCTATACGATTTACAATCAACCGAGTCATTTAATAAATCAGACAAACACTTAGTCTAGCTGCTTCTAGTGCTTTATATAAGCGCTGCATAAAAAATGTACATGGAAGTTTTGCCCACCAAAGAACATTTTTATTGATTTTGGGGACTTGTCTTTTTCATATGGAAGATGTTTTCTACAGTACAATTTGACATTTAATACAAAAGTAAATTCTGTACTGTAGAGATAAGGTGGGCGGGGCTATGACATCACTGCAGGTGAGCGAGAGCTTCAGTGAAAGTCAAATCAACAGCAGTGTGAAAACCGATTTTTCTCTTAAACAACGAACGCTTTATTCAGATACTCTAAAGACCACAGCTGATACGCAAAGGTAACAACCTACTTAAGATTTTACTGAATTGGTTTTTAATGGTCTGCTTCAGTAACTAGAATATGGGAAATCCAGGATTTAGGCATTAGTCAATAGGCCTACATAACTATAGCCTAGTTCAATTCAGATTTTTTTAAATGAAGTTAGCGTCATTGAAATTAGGCCTATATCAGAATTGTATCGAGATTTAATTTGATTTGTTTTAAAGAAAAAGTATAGTGTCAAGACTTTAGAACCAGGAATAGCCTGAACTTTAGACTATGCTGCTTTCATGTGCTATCGGAAATTTCGTAATTCCCAATTCCAAAGTCGTAATTACGAGCTCATTGCATTGAATTGAGTGACTTCAAAGGCTGTTCATGTGCACTTTTTAAACTAGGAAACTCTTTACTATAATTCCGATAGCACGCGAATTAGAATCAGAGGGGAAATCTGAAGTTGAACATTTTGATTACATTATGAGTTAAACTTTAATCCTACACAACAGTTGTGTAGGATTAAACTTTGTGCTGATTTTTTTTAATGCGTGGATATTTTGTCTATAGGCTTAAAGAGAAGAAAAGAGCAATGGCAGAATCATCAACAAAACAAAGCGAGGCCAGGAGGAGTCTTGATAGACCGCTAACAAGTCAGTAACTGAAAGAAAGAACTCAGGTCAAATGACACTGATCGAGGCTTACTTTTTTATTTCATCCATATAATATCCTACTAATTGCTAGCCTTGTTGATGAGTTTTTACCTAATCATTTTTCTGTATAAATCGGTTCCAAATGTAGATGATTAAAAGTGTTTTTTTATCTTCGTCTTCAGCTCTGTCCTCCTCCAGTGGTCCTCTGGCAGAGGAGCTCCAGTGCTCGATCTGTCTGGATGTGTTCACTGATCCAGTCAGCACTCCATGTGGACACAGCTTCTGTAAGAGCTGCCTGAACCAGAGCTGGGACAACAGTCAGACCTACAGATGTCCATTATGTAAAGAGCCATTCAGTAAAAGACCCGACCTCAAGATCAACACAGCACTCAGAGAGGTTGTGCTCCTCTTTAAAGGAAAGTCTGGTGAGAGTACATCTGAGGTTCTCTGTGACATCTGTGATGATATAAAGATGAAAGCTCTGAAGTTGTGTCTGGTGTGTCAGAGCTCTTACTGTCAAACTCACCTGGAGCCTCATCAGAGAGTCCCTAAGTTAAAGAAACACAAACTGATCGATCCTGTGGAGAATCTTGAGGATTTTATCTGTCAGAAACATGAGAAACCTCTGGAGCTGTTCTGTAGAGATGATCAGACATGTGTGTGTTTCCTCTGCGCTGTGACAAACCACAAGACTCACAACACTGTTTCTGTAGAGGAGGCGAGCGCAGAGAGAAAGGTAACAACAGCAGCAGCACGTTTTAGTAATTTGCGTCCGACGGTGTTGAATCTGTTGAGTGTCTGTGTTTTTCGTTTCTGTCTGTATAGCCTCAGCTGATGACGATGCAAACAGACGTGCAGCAGATGATCCAGGACAGAATGAAGAGGATTCAAGATCTCAAACACTCAGCAAAACTCAGAAAAGTGAGTCACCGCAATGTTTTCATTACATATTTTTTCAAGAGGTGTTTTATAAAATTCCTTAGGAGAAATGTTACATTTCCTTAGAAATAAAAAACAAAACCACTGTGACAGGAATGTTGAGCAATGAAAAGAATAGCCAAGATCACTTGTTTGAGTTAATATAGAAATCTCTGACTTATGTTTGCAGACTTTGGTATCTTGGCTAATCTGAGCACATTTGAGACACTTGAGATTTTTTACAATACAGGCCAAAAGTTTGGAGACATAACTATTTGTAATGTTTTTGAAATAAGTTTCTTCTGCTCATCAAGCCTGCATTTATTTGATCAAAAATACAGAAAAAAAAAAATATTGTCATATATTATTACCATTTTAAATAATTGTTTTTCAATTTATTATACTTTTATACTATACTATTTTATACTATTATACTATACTAATATTTTTTTTCTGTGATGCAAAGCTGAATTTTTCCATATCATTCCTCCAGTCTTCAGTGTCACTCGATCCTTCAGAAATCATTCTAATATGATGATTCATTTTCAAAATTGGAAACAATTCATCTTTTGTAACAACAATATACACTACTGGTCAGTAATTTGGGGTCAGTCATTTTTTTTTTTTTTTTTTAAATAAATCAATAATTGTATTCAGCAAGGATGTGTTAAATTGATAAAAAATTGATAGTAAATGAGATTTATATTATTTAAAAATGTTTTTATTTTGAATAAATGCAGTTCTTTTGAACCTTTTATTCATCAAATGTATTAGGCAGCAGAACTGTTTCCAACACTCATAATAAATCAGAATATTAGAATGATTTCTGAAGGATCATGTGACACTGAAGACTGGAGGAATGATACTGAAAATTCAGCTTTGCATCACAGAAATAAATGATCATTTAAAGTATAATAAATTGAAAACCAAATATTTTAAAGTGTAATAATATATCACAATTATATAAAAAAATCTGTATTTTTGATCAAATAAATGCAGGCTTGATGAGGAGAAGAAACTTCTTTCAACAACATTACAAATAATAATGTGTCCAAACTTTTGGCCTGTACTGTAAATGTGAGATTACTGGGAGTTAAAAAAAAAAATGTAATGGAAAAAGTATTAGAGAAGAAAATTTCTTTATTGGATCTCCATTTAATCTTATAGGCTAGCTGTTGATGAGAAACAATTGAAATATCAAAAATCGCCTTTTTTATATCAAGTTTAATAATTAAAAAAAAGTAATGTTTCAATTTGCTTTCTAAAAAAGGTGCAGAAATGACAAAAAATAATGTATTCATTAATTGATCAGGAAACGTCAGAGAAAGAGAAAGCAGAGAGTATTGAGCTCTTCACTGATCTGATCGGCTCCATTGAGAGATGTCATTCTGAGCTGCTGGAGATGATGGAGCAGAAGCAGAAAGCAGCAGAGAAGCAGAACGAAGAGCTCATTAAAGAGCTGGAGCAGGAGATCACTGAGCTAAAGAGGAGAGACGCTGAGCTGGAGCAGCTCTCACACACTGAGGATCATCTGCACCTCCTACAGGTCAGTGTAGGTCCTTCTGTCTGCTCACGTCACAGCACAACACTCCTCATGCTGAGGGATTTCTGCTCTCTCCTGCTGTAGATTTACCCGTCTCTGAGCAGACCTGCACACACCAGCAGCTTTACTGAGATCAGTAATGACACACACGTGAGTGTGGAGATCCTGATGAGATCTCTGATTCAGCTGCAGGAGACTCTAGATGAGAAACTCAACAAAACTGGTAAGAGAATGCCAGACTATATTTTTACAGTAATTAATCAAACATACAATGTAAACTTACATAATCCTAATCCTAATGATTTAAAATCCATTATTAGTGCATGAGTACAATCACATTAAGGGCTTTACTCAGAAGAAGACAACTTTCCCTTGTGTGTAAATTGCGTTCACATTTCATCTTCGCATTTGTGTTGCTTTGTCATTTTAAATCAGGTGCTTTTCTCAAAAATGATTTTAGATATTATTAAAAGAATTTTGTTTGGATGATTTCTGCCAAGGCACCTCACACACTGTTTCTCCTCTAGAGAATCTCCTCTGCACTACAATCTCACCACAAACATGAAAATTCATTCGTTTCAGTCATTTATAAAAAGCAATAAGGAAAACCAATAGAGACAAACATCCATATGAGAGCATAAGCTGAACATACAAACTGTATTAAAGTTCTCTGATAGTCTGTTATTGTCATTAGTCTCCACAGAGCTGAAGAGGATGCAGCGATACGCAGGTACAGTCTTGAGTTTGTTTGATTACATTGTTCCACAATGAGAGTTTTAAATCATACCAAAGTCTACTCAATAGATTCTTTTAGATTAAACATTTGTCATATTGTGAAGTTGTGGATTCACCTTTTTTTTGCTCTCTCAGTGGACGTGATTCTGGATCCTGATACAGCTCATCCAATACTCAACCTGTCTGAGGATGGAAAACAAGTGGTATGTAGAAACATTGAGCTTAAACTCCCAGACAATCCAAAGCGGTTTGACACTTGTTATTGTGTCCTGGCAAAACAGGGTTTCAGCTCAGGGAGATTTTATTTTGAGGTTCAGGTAAAGGGAAAGACTAAGTGGGATTTAGGGGTGGCCACAGAATCCATTAACAGGAAGGGGCATATCACAGAAACTCCTGAGAATGGATACTGGACTGTAGTTCTGAGGTATGGGAATAAGTATGAGGCTCGTGAATCTTCTCCTGTCTCTCTGTCTCTGAGAGTGAAGCCTCAGGTCGTGGGTGTGTTTGTGGATTATGAGGAGGGTCTGGTCTCCTTTTATGATGTAGAATCCAGATCTCTCATTTATTCTTTCACTGGTCAGTCTTTCACTGAGAAACTCTTTCCATACTTCAGCCCATGTAATAAAGATAACAATCCAGCACCACTGATCATCTCACAAGTCAGATAAAATGCATTTACACCCAAATATTAATACGAATATGAAAATAATTTTTAGTGCTATGAATACTTGTTGTCAAACTTAAAATATCCGCTGTAGTTTTTCTGCTGTACAATAGTAATAGTTTTTAGGGTAAGAAATGTTTGCTCAAGCCATTTTCTTTCTGCTGCTGTAAAATTACAGGTAAAATGTTGTATCTAAACAATCATCTGTGTTAATTTCTATACTTAAAGATAAATAGATCATCCACTATATACTGTACAGGGAGAGCATTTTATAAACAATGGTATATTTATTTTTTTAAATAGAGATGGAGCAGTGAGGGATATACACACTCCTTACAACTCGTGTAGTGGAGTTCGTCAAGCTTCTCTTTCCACTTTTTCATCTGTAGAAAAATGGGGATAAATATGATGCAGAAAATGCCACCAAATTTTTAAACAGCCTAGTTAATAATGAATCTTAATGTAATAATTTTAACTAGATGTATGTAAAAAGCAATACCATTTGTGAAAAGATGATCATGATGATCTAACATACACTTTGACATTTTGATATGCTTCATATCCAGGAGCTATGGCATCACTGCATTTGAAATCTTTCAGTGGACATAAAAATAAAAATTGGCAAAATATTAAACCATTATTCTCGTTAAACTCATCATTGGTCTGTTTCTGTAAACCAAACTGGAGCCAGTCTGCTCAGTATTATTGAGTTTGCTTTAACGGAAGTTGCAGTGAGAGTCATTGTATGAATTGTGAATTGTTTGATGTTTGCTGGCATTTAAAGAAACTGCAGAAAAACTAAACTAATGGAACACTGGTTATGATTTACATTCAGATTTTATCTTATTTACTTATATATTTAATTGTTTATATTAATTATTTACTAATAAATTAAGACCCAATAGCTTGCTGACAGACTCGTTTTTGAGGGTGCTAAGACTGGACAACAATCATCCTCCATTGATGAAATATAAGCCACAGCCTTCCAGAGAATATGTTTGAGTGCCAAGACCTGCTACAAGTGCCCTGCTAGCCTACTGATGCCATCTCTAAACTAGTAAGTAACTGATTTTGTCATTTGTTTAAAAAAGCTTTTATTTAAATTTATTTTTTAAAGGAATGAACGCTGCAAAGATAGCAACATCTCGCAAAAGACCAAGATGCTTCTAGGCCATGTTTGTGCTTCTTATGCCATCTATTGGACAATACAGGTACTGCATTATTTTTGTGTTGGGATACATTTCTTAACGGTAGTGTTCAATATCTTTCTTCTTTCTAAGTATTTAAGTCTTTCATCTCTAGAAGACAATTTCATCATTGTTGAAATGAACCAGAGGTGGTTTAGTGCTTTTGTTCTGCTGGTTAAGAACGAGATCTATCTATCTATCTATCTATCTATCTATCTATCTATCTATCTATCTATCTATCTATCTATCTATCTATCTATCTATCTCTCTAGCTCTCTATTTATCTGTCTGTCTGTCATGCACAGGCATAAATTAGACAAATTATACAGAATTATATTATATTGTATTACATCTTCAGTTTGTGCAAAAAATCTAAAACTGAATTCTATATTCTATAATCTATAACATACAATTTTAAAGGGTGATGAATTGAGAAATCAAAATATCCTTGATCTTTTGACAGAGGCCATTCACCGTAAAAACATCCTGTAAGTTTCAGAATTCAAAACTTCCTCATTAGTACAACTTTTATTTAGTATCAGCTTTTATTTAGCCTAGAAATCTAGACGCACCCTAGCGGCAGCAAATTTAATCTGCCCGCATCTTGATGTGGGTCTGGCTTGTCAGGCTACTTCTGAGCTGTATTCCCCTAACTCTTGCCGGACCAATCACATCGCTTTGACCGCGATTCTGGAAGACTTGGAGTTAAGCTTTTCTCTGAGAAAAGAACAAAGAACTGCACTGAAGTCATTCTTAAAAAGGGAAGATGTGTTCGGGGTTTTGCTGACCGGATACGGCGAAAGTTTAATCTATCAACAAGCTCTGTTTCACCTTCGTTGCTCTGGTTGGTGTAGCGCTATCCTATCGCGTGCAGAGGGAGTTTGAAAGACAGCCGTTTATTCCGCCCCTCGGATTGAGCCCTGTCTATGGTGAGTTTCCAGACCAAACATCTTGATGTGGGACTGGCTTGTCACGCTAGCTTTTATTGTATCCAAGCTCAGAAAACAACTTGTGTGGAATTTTGTCACATTATGATGTAATATGACGTAAAAGACTGCCTCTGCAGAATCAAATCAACCCCACACATCTCATTGCATATTTGGCGCGGCCCACTGGTACATTAGTGAGATGATGAGGAGAGAAAAGAGATGTGGTTAAAATTAACCACAAAAAAAAGACAAAAAAAAGTCACTGTTTGGATTTAAATTGGCAAATGCTAACAAGCAAATGATTGGATCATTATTTCAGTGATTATTATGTTTCTAGCATGGTATATGTTTGGCATCAGTTCTTCTAACCATAATTGATGGAGTGTGTAGCTTTTCATTTCTTAAAGGGGGGGTGAAACACTCAGTTTCAGTCAATCTCATGTCAATCTTGAGTACCTATAGAGTAGTATTGCATCCTTCATATCTTCCCGAAAAGTCTTTAGTTTTATTATATTTATAAAAGAAATATAGGCTGTACCGAGTCTTTCCGGAAAAAAACGAGCGCCTGGAGGCGTATCGTGTGGGCGGAGCTAAAGAATGACGATCGCGAACAAAGCGGTGACGTCCTCAAGCGTGGAGAAACCCATGGCTATCTCAGCTAATACAGATAATGATCCAGAATCAAATCTGAGGCAGAAATAAATTGAACAGGAGAAACAGCAACACAGGACATCCGTCTCTGTGGTATGTACTGTATTTAGTGACCTGTCAACATTTGTGTGTCTTTACTCGCAGTTTATGAGGACATGATTCGGTATATGGACTATTGTATGCGACTAAACCTTAGCAGTAGCAAGCATAACGGTTTTGCACGTCAGACTAGTGTAACGTTATACAGAGAACAGCAATGGAGTAACCGTTAGCGCATTTGAATGAAGAAGCACGCGATCGTGTCGTTTACTGATGTTTACTCATGCGACGGTAGCCAATAGCAGAGACATTTGAAGCAGTTTTACTCACCAGCTGCTTCCAAAGCAGGACCGAACTTTTATCGCTGGGACCGCTCCGTCAAAAACACACTTCTTTGGTATGATTTGGTGAAGTCCTGTGACAGCAGTGGCGTGGAAATCAACTTTGAGACGCGACTGAAGCGATGTTGTGAAGCTTCCCGTCATTTCTGCGTTCAAATTGGTTCAAATGCAGTGCTGCCTTCCCGGAATGCTGTGCTGAAGCGTTGAAGTCGCTCGACGTCAACCATAGGAATAAAGCGGAGCGCGGACTATAACCGACATAAGTGTTCACGGACGACTGGATCTGCACCTGAGAGAGTGTTTACGGGCGTGCATTTCCTCTCTCGCTCTAGTCACGCATGTGCACCCTACCGGGAGAAGAGCCCGTACGGCCCATACAAGGACCTTCCGTTCTATTAACGTCAAGCCGACCCATACTCGAATAAATCTCTCCGAAACTTGTGAGAAACCGGAAGGAGTATTTTTGACACAGAAATACTCCATCAAACGTCCAACATTAGTTTTTGAAACTTTGTCTATGTTTAGGATGGGAATCCAAGTCTTTAACAGTGTAAAAAGCTCAGTATGCATGAAACAGCATTTCACCCCCCCCCCCCCCCCCTTTAAACAATCATGTAGGAAGACACATCATGGCTATATTCCAGGATGACAATGTCAAGATTAATCAGGCTCAAACTGTGAAAGAATGGTTATAGGAGTGAGCATGAAGAATCATTTTCACACGTAAATTTCACACTCTGAGTTCAGACCTTAAATTCAGTAAAAGTCGTTGGGATGTGCTGAAGGAGACTTTACAGAGTGCTGGACTCTTGCATTTTAGTACAAGATCCTGACCAAAAATTAATGTACTACCTGATGAAAATAAAAGCTCTGATGTTTTCATCAAGAGGTTGAGTACAATGCAAGAGTTGAGTACTCTGTAAAGTCTCCTCCAGCACATCCTAAAGACTTTCAAAACTTGCAACACTTTTCAGATTCTCGACAGCTGTAATTGTAAAAACGTGGAAAAAAAAGTCTCACAGCAGACACACCCCTTCCAACAGACTGTTCAAATCAGAGGCTAAAATCAGGGTAGAAAAAAATGCCTTTTTTTGCTGTAATGCCTCATTTTTGATGTAAAAATCATACTGTCATAAGTGCACCTCACAAAAATGTATAAAATAATAATAAAAAAATGCAGTTCATGACCTCTTTAAATGTGAGATATAAAGGGCTTATATGCCTCCATAATATTACACATACACCCTCCATGGACTGGACCTCGATGTAGACCACAGGAATAAATCAATCTGCATAATCTTAAACAAATGCAGAGATTACCACAATCCCTAATCCACATGGAAAATATAGTTTGTCCCTGTTTAATTCTACGCCTCCCAGTGATCTCAGTGCATTAGTATTTAACTGCAATATGCCACATGCTCGTCTCATAGCGCTCTTTGAATCTCTCGTGATTTCTCTGTTCAGTGTGTCAATGCACCAGTCTGTCTGTGTGAGTCTGTCTGAGTCAGTCTCTGCTGCAGAGTTTTGACTCACTGAACAGCTCTATTTTTAGCCTCTGCAGCTAACACTCCATCAGGTTACAGCAAGCCTTGCCTTCACCACGAGGGCTGAACACCAAACCCAGAATGAGAGGATTGCTTCTGGAAAGATGCTTGTGAATGGCGTCTCTGTTAAATAGGAATTAGGGTGGGGACAGGCGGTCACTTCAAAACAGTCGACAAACTACAAGTGTGCCAGGTTCTGGCATTTCAAAGGCCTAGATCACACACAAATCAACATTATTTACACACCGTTATGATGTTCCAAACATGAACACACACTGTACACAAAAAAAGAAGTTCATGAGAATGTTCATGCTGCTCAGTTCTATATAATGAAAGTGAATAGGGACTGTGGCTGGCAAACTGCAAAAAGGACATCATAAAGCAGATGATCACCATCCACATTCTGTTTGGAAAAGCTTTGAACATCTCCTTCCACTGATATTCATACTTTTGGGTGAACTATCCCTTTAAGAGTTTCTTTTGCCTACAGTCTTGTGTTCCAAGTAAACACTGAAAAGCGCTGCTGCTGGACGAGGAGGCGGATGCAGATGTGAGGTCACTGGCCAAAAAAAGACGGTTCTCCCTGAGGACTACACTTTCACTAGCCAATAAACAGAATCCGATCCGCTCGGAGCGCCATCATCATTCCTTACTGCAGTCTGTGTTTCTGGAACATGAGCACTTGGTGTTCTTTGTTTGATTTTCTGCTGAGTCATTACGTCCCTAGACACTTCATCCTATGGCTGGATAGAGCACCTCTGCTTCTGTGCTGCTCATATTCCTCCATTATTTTCATTGGATAGTTGACCTACAAATGAATATCTGTCCCCATTTATTCATCTCATGTTGTTCCATACCTATATGACAATCATTCTGTGGAACACAAAATATATTTAACAGAATGTGTGTAAAAAAGGTGCGTTCATTACATGTCAGGATGACCATTATTACATGTTCAGAATCGTAAAAAGCTTCCACTAGCCTGGTCCTACCAGACTCTCGTACTTTGTACAGAGAATCTGGCCACTCTCTATTGATAAGCATTAACTTCCTTAAAGGCGGGTACTCTGTTGAAGTTTAAAACTATTGGATCTGCCATATTATCATAGCTAACGTAGCCAATAGCTAACGTTTGGTCGTGACGTATGTCACCTGAAACCATAGACTGTAGCCCAAGACATCAACGTCATCGTTCTCAGCCACTGCCTCTGTTCGCTGATTGGACCGGTTAAAATTTGATCGGAGAAAAACAGAGAATGTACCGCAATCCCAGACGGAGTACTGAAAATGAAAATTGAGCAGAAGTACATATGAGGGCGGAGCCAGGGTAAACTTTCACGTCCTTGCAGAACAAATTACAACTGGAATACTGAAATTTTAAGCTCAGCCCTGTGGGCCTCGTTTATAAAATGTTGAGTAGAAACCATGCTACATTCGATCTTACGATCATATCTCAAATGTACGTACATGTGATTCAGAGAAAAAACATATACGCCTCTTTTCCAGATGTGAAATTTATGAAGCGCAAATTATCATGTAATGGTGTGCAGCTGAATCAGATTTCCGCCTGATAAACGGCGTCTCTAATTAATGTCATTAACAGATAAAACAGCACCAGTCAACAAAAGCAACAAAAAAATGCTTAGATTTCTAAATACCCGCATTTCCCAGACTCTTTGCCACACGGAAAAGTGCTTACGTCTGCTCAGACCCCGATGTAGCTCTATACACTTTTCCCATCAAACTCTGTTCTCATAAATTGTGTGTTGTATACACACGTTTTAAAAATGAGGCGCTGTACCATGTGACCACTGTATCACCTGACTGCTGCAGATTGTTTTCAATTCGTAAACAGCTCAGAGTAGATTGTTACGGTTTGTCATGACATAACTATTATGAGCACAGCGTTCGTGGCTCAACTCGTCGAAATTGTTTTCCAAGATGGCTGCTGTCAGTATACGCCTTTATAAAGTCTGTCAGGGTTCTGTCACTTCGGGCTAGCTTTCTCTTGGAGCCCTGACACTCCTATTGTTTGTCTTTTGTGAGCGGCTGAGCGCGCAGCTTTTGAGCATGCTCGAGCTGTGCTCTTCTGTCCTTGTGAGAGTTCTGTGTGGGGCGTGGTGTTCAGATCTCAGCACTTCGGTCTAGTTGGGTTATGGTTTGGTATTGGGATTCGGACATTCATGCTCATGTCTTGTGTTGTGTAATATGTAGCTGGTGTTTTTCACTGGCTGCATGCTTTCCTGTTGTCATGTTTTGTGTGAACATGCAGCTTATGAGTTTTCATTAGCTGCATGTTCATGTCATGTTTGGTGTAAGCACATGTTCATGTGTTTCTTTGTCCCATGTGCTCAGGTCGATTGTCTAACCCCGCCCACCTTGTTTCCTGATTGTTGGTTAATTTGCCCCACCTGTCTTCTCTCGTTACCCTCGTTTGTTTGCTCCCCATTTAGTCTCCTTGTGTTTGCAGTTCTGTGCTGGATCGTCGTCATATGTAGCCTACCTCATGTTTCACTACTCGTCAAGTGAAAGCAAGTCTTGTTTTTCCCCCTTGGGGTAAATTTTGTTTGCCTTGGTTTAAATAAAACCCGTTCCTCTTGCAATTGAGTCCTCACTCCTTTCAATTCAACAAACCCTGACAGTATCTTCTTATTAAACTGTTTGTACACTTACAAAGTTCTAGCCTGACAAGCCAGACCCACATCAAGATGTTTGGTCTGGAAACTCACTATTGACAGGGCTCAATCCGAGGGGCGAGATAAACGGTTGTCTTTCAAACTGAAAGCACGCAATAGGATAGCGCTACACCAACCAGAGCAACGAAGGTGAAGCGGAGCTAGATGACAGATTAAACTTTACCGTATCCGGTCGGCAAAACTCCGACCACATCTTCCCTTCTTAAGAATGACTTCAGTGCCATTCTTTTCTTAAAGGTCCCGTTCTTTGTGTGTTTTCAAAGCTTTGATTATGTTTACAGTGTGCAATATAACATTAGTTCATGTTTCGCATGTAAAAAAACACAGTATTTTTCACCCAATTTACTTATCTGTACAGCGTTGTTTTCTCTGTCCTAAAAACGGCCTGATGATTTCCTTGTTCTATGAAGTCCCTCCTTCAGAAATACGTAACGAGTTCTGATTGGGCCAGCGCTTCCAGTGTTGTGATTGGACAGCAGCTTAGCACACTTTGCCCGGAAAGGTCCCGCTCTGACCATAACGGGGAGATGCAAGCGCTGAATGCGCGCTCTTCTCCACGTGGGAGAGCAACAAGACCACTCCCCCTATTTTGCGTGTTCTTGTGGGTGGAGGGTTAGTTAACAAACGGTTCTAGTGACGTCATTCCTGAAGGAAGTGCAGCGGTGTAGTCCAAACCGGCCGTTCACTGTAGGCTTAGAAAGGGAACTTCTGTTAAATAAAATATCTCGCTTGGCATTGAACTTTGAGCTTTATCATTTTACAGGTATTATTTATGCCCTAACAGCAACATTACACACTAACTAAAGTTTGAAAGATGGAATCGCGAAGAACGGGACCTTTAACTCAAGTCTTCCAGAGTCGCGGTCAAAGCAGATTCGAAAGACCGCCGTTCGCCAGTTTCTGTGTTTACTAGAAGCAGGCAAGTGCAACTTGGCCATCATTATGTTAAGCCCCGCCCACCGACTCTATACACGATGTGATTGGCCCGACCAGAGTTTGGCGTTTACAGCACAGAGGTGTATTGAGAGTTGCTAGATGACACTTGCGGCAGATTAGATTTGCTACCGCTAGGGTGCGTCTAGATTTCTAGGCTAACAAAGTTCTCAATGCTTTGGTTTGCATGTAGGGACCCTCGTTTTGCTACCTTGTTAGTGTGAGGCTATTTTGAGCCTTGTTAGTGCTATTAACTAGTGATTTAATTTGACTTATTCTATACCTCATACACAAGCGTTATAAGCTAATCTGTTTTTAGAGATAAAACTCTTTACTTTTTTTTTTTTTTTTTTTTTAATGAAAACGCATCCCAGAGAACAATCTACTTGGTCACCATGTGTTAGTTACCCCTGGGTTCATTTTTCACCAGAGTTGTCTTTTAAAATGCCCAACTTTACAGCAGATAAAAACATTTACAGCCTGGTACAAATTGTGGTTTTGGTATATACAGCTAATTTTGCACTTCATGACAACTGTAAAACGGGTAATTTTTTTTAAATAACAAATTTGTTTACCTTATATTAAGCCTTAAAATTCTGCATAATTAAGGGTGTGGCCACTTTGATTGATAGGTGGATAGCCATTTATCCGCTGTCTGTTAGTTTATGTTTTTGCACACAAAAAGTATTCTTGTTTCTTCATAACATTAAGTTTGAACCACTGTAGTCACATGGATCATTTTAACAATGTCTTTACTACCTTTATGGACCTTGAAGGTTGCAATGACATTGCTGCCTATGGAGGGATCAGAAAGCTTGCCGATTTTATCAAAAATATCTTCATTTTTGTTCTGAAGATGAACAATGGTCTTACAGGTTTGGAACGACATGAGGGTGACAGAATTTTCATTTTTGGGTGAACTAACCCTTTCATTTGTTTATCCGGCCATAAAATATTGTCATCCAAATTCATGTTTTATGCCTTTAACTATTTCTTTCACAGTTTTTTGTGTTTCACAATTACCTGGAAATGCTGTGGCTTGGCATTCAGCTCTGTGACTACAGACATTATTTGTGATGTGATAACTTCCTTGCTCTGTTTAATCACTGTGCTGAGGGAAAGGCGAGACAAGACATATGGCGTTAACTCTTGTTTTACAAGAGAGGAAGGTCATCTGAGGACTTGGAACAAAGCACACAGTTATAATCCAGTGTATATATGCACACTGTATGTGTTTTTCTTTGTACCTCCTGTCTACATATTCATCTATCAACCATTGGAGAGCTGTGTAATCAACTGTAGATTATATTATTCGCCCACACACTCCACCAGAGCACCACCAACCCTCTGACAGACCTTAAACAACCTCAGTCAGCAAGCTGTGTGAGATAAACTCCGGGCCCAGACACTGAATGACACCAGCCCTTCACAGACACACACACTTGCACGGCCTCCTCCGCAACTTGAGGAGAGAAAGAGAGCCAGTTGCTAGGAGACACGGCCTCCAGTGCAAACACAGAGCCATCTGTCTGTGTAAAGAGGAGACATAGGGCAACTGAAAGGCTGGCACACTCCCTGGAACAACAGAGGAATGGAGAGCAGCCACCATCTTGTATTTTAAGCTCCTCCGTATTGAATTAATGCTCTTTTTGTTAGAGTGAGCTCACATCTGGATTTTCACCTAATTTACAGTGTCTCTGCTAATCAAGTTGGGCCTGAATTTAAAAATGTAAACTTAGTTTTAAGACAAAACAGAGAAATTTTTTTAATTCAACCAATATTCCACTCAAAATGAAAATTACTTACGTTATTTATGATAATGTCATTCCTAATTTTTAGGGTATTCTATCTTCCGTTGGACACAAAAGGAGGAGATTAGCATAATGTCCAAGCTGCTCTTTTTAGTACAATAAAAAAATAAATGGGAAATTGCGAATCAAGCTCTGTAAATGACCAAATACTACATACAATAGTCCCATATGAATTGCACCCTGTATTACAAGTCTTTTTAAAGGGATATTTCAACCCCCCCTCCAAAAAATAAAAAAAATAATTGTGACATCATTTACTAACCTTCATGTCCTCCCAAACATGCAGTGCCCTGCGGAAGTATTCGGCCCCCTTGAACTTTGCAACCTTTTGCCACATTTCAGGCTTCAAACATAATGATATAAAGCTGTAATTTTTTGTGAAGAATCAACAAGTGGGACACAATCATGAAGTGGAATGAAATTTATTGGATATTTCAAACTTTTTTAACAAATCAAAAACTGAAAAATTGGGCGTGCAAAATTATTGGGCCCCTTTACTTTCAGAGCAGCAAACTCTCTCCAGAAGTTCAGTGAGGATCTCTGAATGATCCAATGTTGACCTAAATGACTAATGATGATAAATAGAATCCACCTGTGTGTAAACAAGTCTCCGTATAAATGCACCTGCACTGTGATAGTCTCAGAGGTCCGTTTAAAGCGCAGAGAGCATCATGAAGAACAAGGAACACACCAGGCAGGTCCGAGATACTGTTGTGGATTTGGATACAAAAAGATTTCCCAAGCTTTAAACATCCCAAGGACCACTGTGCAAGCGATAATATTGAAATGGAAGGAGTATCAGACCACTGCAAATCTACCAAGACCTGGCCGTCCCTCTAAACTTTCAGCTCATACAAGGCGAAGACTGATCAGAGATGCAGCCAAAAGGCCCATGATCACTCTGGATGAACTGCAGAGATCTACAGCTGAGGTGGGAGACTCTGTCCATAGGACAACAATCAGTCTTGTACTGCACAAATCTGGCCTTTCTGGAAGAGTGGCAAGAAGAAAAAAGGGTTGTTTCAAGTTTGCCACAAGCCCCCTGGGAGACACACCAAACATGTGGAAGAAGATGCTCTGGTCAGATGAAACCAAAATTGAACTTTTTGGCAACAATGCAAAACGTTATATTTGGCGTAAAAGCAACACAGCTCATCACCCTGAACACACCATCCCCACTGTCAAACATGGTGGTGGCAGCATCATGGTTTGGGCCTGCTTTTCTTCAGCAGGGACAGGGAAGATGGTTAAAATTGATGGGAAGATGGATGGAGCCAAAAACAGGACCATTCTGGAAGAAAACCTGATGGAGTCTGCAAAAGACCTGAGACTGGGACGAAGATTTGTCTTCCAACAAGACAACGATCCAAAACATAAAGCAAAATCTACAGTGGAAGGCTTCAAAAATAAACATATCCAGGTGTTAGAATGGCCAAGTCAAAGTCCAGAGCTGAATCCAATCGAGAATCTGTGGAAAGAACTGAAAACTGCTGTTCACAAACGCTCTCCATCCAACCTCACTGAGCTCGAGCTGTTCTGCAAGGAGGAATGGGCAAAAATTTCAGTTTCTCGATGTGCAAAACTGATAGAGACAGACCCCAAGCGACTTACAGCTGTAATCGCAGCAAAAGGTGGCGCTACAAAGTATTAACTTAAGGGGGCTGAATAATTTTGCACGCCCAATTTTTCAGTTTTTGATTTGTTAAAAAAGTTTGCAATATCCAATCAATTTTGTTCCACTTCATGATTGTGTCCCACTTGTTGTTGATTCTTCGCAAAAAATACAGTTTTATATCATTATGTTTGAAGCCTGAAATGTGGCAAAAGGTCGCAAAGTTCAAGGGGGCCGAATACTTTCGCAAGGCACTGTATATGATGTACATATATGATGATGAAGAAAGTGTTTTTTTGTCCACACAATGCAGGTCAGTAGTAACCAACATAAAGGTAAAATGATGGCAGAATTTACATTTTTGGGTGAACTATCTCTTTGAGAATTATCATTGTTCTGTGAAAGGGGAAGAAGTTTAAGTCATTATTTAGTGGGAAAAAATATTTTAAATTCGATCACCTTCATGTTTGAGTATGTACAAGTGTGAATGAGATTTGAGGGCTCCTGTGAAAAGGAAGAAATGTAACAACTATATCCACTTAAAACGTTGGTCTACTGTACATTTTAGCCCCACTCCACTTCATTGTATGGAAAAGAGCAGCATGGACAGGCTAAATATCTCTTTTTGTGTTCCAAAAAGAGTGGGTTCCACAAAAAATGCATCAAAAATTGTGATTGAAACTTCATGAAGGTAAGTAAATCACCAAATACATTTTTTTGAGTGAACCTTCTTTTTAATGGTGCTGCATGTACAATATTGACTGTACTAAAAATAAAATTAATATGTTTGCAGATATTTAGGAAACGCGTTCACACACTCTTTTCTCTAAAAAACAATACTACAGCCAGTTATTTTACTTTGAAATGTGCGTTCCGTGTCGTAATGTCTTTTTGTTTTGGTCTGTGCGATAACGGTTGCCTGGATGCCAGCCGAACTTAGCCCCGCCCACAACATTGTTAGGTCAGGAAGTTCGGTCTGGACTTGATCCATAGAGGAGTGATTATGCCCGAACAGAAACTGTTCGGACCAATGAAATCATCAGGGCAGATAACACACACTGCTGCAATGGAAGCCAACAAACAAACTGGGTCAGAGATCACTGATTCTACCCGACCCTAAAAAGCCTCAGAATCCATCAAAAAATCTCCACAAACGGAAGGATATTAAAATGTGAATAAATCAACTCATCAACTTCCAGTGTGAGTTTCCCCGCCTTCCATTGTCAATTGCACTCGTTCCTCAAACTGGCAACCCGTGTGAGCGTCGAGTCTAAAGCGGGGTGGGGCAAACTATATTTTTAATTTAGACTGCAGTACCCATTTCATCCACTAGCTGCCATTACTACATACAGCACCTTTAAACAGCATGCAGTCATAAAAAGTGCCTTGAAAAATAAAAACATAAAGCACATCAATCAATATTTCAGTTTTATTGACATTTTATATCAATGTTGATGGGAGTTCCAATAATATCATAATCCTCTCATCATCCATTTATAAAATACACTACATTTGAAACTTCTTCCTGGAATACAAAAGTAGTAAATTTTGGTGTCCAGACATAAAGTGATAACAAATGCAACAACTTAGTCCTTGACACAAATGAAAATCAGTTATGGTGAATAAATACATTTATGCACATATATATATATGTCAATCCACATGTCAATCAAAATTTAGTTGAGCTTGTTTTTACACTATGCACAACCAGACATGACATTTTCTGCACCCAAGCAAAATAAAAAAAAGCCTTTTTTTTTGTTAGGTCAACTCATTAGCAGTTGGGTCTTTGGTGATTTTTGGAGACAGTGAAGTGTCAATTAGTTTTCTCAGGGTACAGAGGAGCTATGATAAATAGTATTTTTTTTCTTTTTTATATTTTAATTTTAATAACCTAATGGATAGGCAGTGTATGGTCTCATCTTATGTCCTTATTTCCTAAAGAGTCCATTAGCACGCAAGAACAGTCAGTAGAAATTAACACTGAAACTTGGACCAGCACAAACTGTTGGAACATGGAACACAGACACAAAGATGTCGGATAAAACACCTTGTAAACTGCAATACACAAAGGTTTACATTCATGTAATTTTGCGCATTTTTATTCCCGAATCAGTTAGATGGTCGTTTTATGCAAAACGTCAGTAAAGTTCACTTTTCGCTTCTTAAGGTGCAGTCACATTAGTGATATTTCAGCAAAATTTCGCTGTCAAAAAGGCTCCATTGACTTTTATCAATAGCGTAGCGATGTATGAAACAGCTCACACATCAGTCACTTCCTAACAAAGCAGTCTCCTGTTGGTCAGCGCAGTGAATTCACACGACCAACTTGAACATGAGGGGATTTTTTCGCCCTTATGTGAAACACATAGATTGAAATGACTGGAAATGACTTTGTCTGTGAAATTTTACCGAGCAACAGTAAATGTGAAAGCACATTTAGGTGGTTTAAAGGGTCAATTCACCCAGAAATGAAAGTTCTGTCATTAATTACTCACCCTCATGCAGAGGTGGACACTAACTTAGTACATTTACTTGAGTACTGTACTTAAGTACACTTTTTGAGTATCTGTACTTTACTTGAGTATTATTTTTTCTGGAAACTTATGACTTTTACTTCACTACATTTGAAAGACAAATATCATATTTTTTACTCCGCTACATTTCTATCTAGGTCGAAAGTTGTTTCTGTAGCAGCTCTGAAAGTCGGTGGATTTTTTTCCTTTTTTAAAAGGTTTTTTGCTGTTGTTGTTGTTTCAGACAGTCTGTCAGGAATCACTCTTATAGGGTCATATACATTTTCCCAACATTTTTTGAACACTGATCAGTTCATAGCAAAATGGAAGAAGACGGTTCTTAGGCACAAGTTTGTGTGCACCCATAGCCACACTTTGAAAGTATGTTTCAGTTAAAAAAAAAGAAAAAAGATTAGTTTAGTTGGCATACACTTGATGCATGTCTTATAAAATATTAAAAATAAAAACGTCAGGGAGAAAGAGAAGAGTAAGTTGGAGAATATCAGATGTGTATCAGTGTATTGGATCCGTGCATTTGGCCTTGTTTGGCCGTAGAGCAGCTTTGTAACTTTTCTACAAGTATTTAAATGAGTTTAAGTTAGCCATATGCTAGTACGTCAGATGGAGCATCACTGACCATGATGACAGTGTGCATTTATACAACAATAATAAAATAATGCATTGGTATAAAAAAGGAAATTTACTTTGATACTTAAGTACTTTTGAAAACAAATACTTTTGTACTTTTACTTGAGTAAAAATCTGTTTTTACAACTTTCACTTGTTACGCAGTAATATTTGACCAGTAGTACTTTTACTTTTACTCAAATAATAGAGTTGTGTACTTTGTCCACCTCTGCCCTCATGTCATTCCAAACCCATGACACCTCCGCTCATCTTCAGAACACAAATTAAGATATTTTTGATGAAATCTGCATTCAGCGCACCATTGGCCAATGCCGTTCGCATCGCACCACAATGTATGCGTGTATGAATGTATGAACTTTTTGGACATAAAATGTATTCCCGACGCTTCATATCATACAGTTTGAACCACTGCAGTCGAATGATTTTAACAATGTCTTTACTACCTTTCTGAGCCTTGAAAAGTGGCAATTAAATGGCTGTCTATGGAGGGGACAGGGATCTCTTGGATTTCATCAAAAATATCTTCATTTGTGTTCTGAAGATGAACCAAGGTCTTACGGGTTTTGGAACGACATGAGGGTAAGTAATTAATGACAGAATTTAATTTTTGGGTGAACTAACCCTTTAAGCCTCTGTGTTGGTCCGTCAGCGCTCCATTCAGACATCATGCCAAGTCTCCTTGCTTGGCGCAGATGGTCCTAACCTCAGCTGAATTCGGATAGGGCAGCTTGGTAGTTTCTCACTGACACAAAGAGGAGAAAACCCCATCAGCTCGGCAAACTCGTGACCATGATCATGCCAAGCACAACGTGCCCTCTGAGCCCTGCCTTATGTCATATACGTGTATGAATAGACCCGCTTGTGGTATAAACAGTCGAGCTGAGCTGAGCGTGAGATGCGGTATGCTGTTGTTTTTACACACATATGTCTGTACACCTTGTGTAAGCATTCATGTATCTGTGTGCTCCCATGTGCCAGGGTGGACACACACACACATATGCGCGCTCTCTCCTCCAGACACACAAAGCCCCCCGGGGCGGCCCGCTCTCCTGATTTCGGTCCAGCTAGAGGCGTGTGTGTCAGCAGGAGATGGAGGGTAGAAGAGGGTTTAAGAGGGTAATGGCAAACCAAAGTCAGTCATTCACCCACACATTCACCATCCACCCGTCATCTGCTTGCTCTCTCCAGGACGCTCAGTCCCAGCCGTTGTCCTTGATCATGTGGGCGAGCTCGATAATGAACTTGCCCTCCTTGTACTTCTGACTGCTTTCAAAGGCATGTTCCTGGGGGCAGGAGGAGAGCGAGAAACCATATTGACCGCGGGACTAACTTGGATGTGAAACTTGTCATCATATATGGGTCAGTGACAGATTGTTCACGAAAAACATGAAAAAATCTTTCATTGTTCATGTTGGTTTCATTTCGTTTTGAAAAACATTCATGCCATTTTTAAAGATCTCTAAAATGTCATGTGGTGTGACCATCAAATAAAATAAAAATTTCCTTCAACCGTGTATACGTGTGCACAAATCTTAATCATTATGATATATTTTTAAGTCACAAAATATCTTTACAAATATCAATAATTATTCATTTTAAATATATTGCGCTTTTTGGGGAGTCGCACCACATGAAATTTTACAACCCAACCCAGTTAACAAAAAATATGTCGTAAGAACGTTTTGCTAACATTCCCATTTAAAGTTTAATGTTGTCTGAATATTTTTTGTCCATTTTCTAAGTTTAGGGAAAATTCCAGTTCATCATTTTGAAAACGTTATGTGAATTTTACTTAAATGTTCTCTAAATATTCTGAAACGAGTAATAACATTTTTAAAAAGTTAGACGAACATCTGACTGAAACCTTTCAGGAAAAAGTGCCCTGTGAGCCATGTATAAATAATGTTTTTGTGCTAACATTTTGAGAACATTATTAAAGACGAGGGGTGCGTTTCCTAAAACCATAGTTGCTAACCTGTTAAAATACAATTTCCCATTGCCAACCAAATAAGTTGCTAACCTGTTAGCAACTTCGTTGGTTGGCAATGGGAAATCGCATTGCAATCAATAAAGTTGCTAAATTAGTTAGCAACTATGGTTTTGGGAAACGCACCCCAGATAATTTGTACTAACATTCTATTAACGTTACTGGAAGAACTTTGAGAGAACCTTGACAGAATTTTAGCCAAAGCTCTGAAGATGTTCCCTATTAGCTGAGCTAGACTTCATAAAAAGGTCAAATTATGTCCTCTCTTTCAAATAATTTCTGAATTTTATATATATTTTTATTAGTGCTGTCAAATAATTAATCACATCCAAAATAAAAGTTTGTGTTTACATAATATATGTGAGTGTACTGTGTATAATAATTATGCTACACACACATGCATGTATATATTTAAGAAAAATGTCATATATATTTCATCAATATATACATGTATGTATTTAAATATACATAAGTTATATTATTATATTATGTAAACACAAACTATTATTTTGGATGTGATTAATCATGATTAATCGTTTGACAGCCCTAATTTGTACGCATGTTGGATGCACCATCAATCTTGTTAAAAAAAAATGAATTCATTTAAAAGGGAATATAATGTATGGCAGAATAGCACTTCTGAGAGTACTTCGACTCAGCGCAGTGAAAAGTCTCGGCTGAAAAATCCTCCCTTACCTCTCCCCCTCCCTCTCTCAGTTCTGTCAATAAGGGGGACGGGGAGATGTGAGGAAGGATTTTTCAGCCGAGACTTTTTACTGCGCCGAGTCGAAAGTACTCTCAGAAGTGCTATTCCGCCATACATTATAGTTCTCCTTTTTAATCCGCGTAGAAAAGCGCCATGTTTTATTTTATGTCACCATACTTGATCGTTCAACTATTCGTGTAACTGTATTTAAATAGGGAAAACGTGGAGGTGTTTGGACTCTTCTAACTTGATCTCTGTTTGGTACCATAGTGAATGAACTGGGCTTAGTGGGCTAAGCTAAATGCTATCAGATCATCACCGTGCGTCAGAGAGATCGAGAGAGGTATGTATCAACTCGTTTTAGTTAAGGGAATAACAGTTTAATATTAAAAGGCTGTGAAGTATCCCTTTAATGAGGCTTTTTTCTTCATTATTATATAGGACAGTTTTATCTCTGACATTCATGACTTTATGCCCACCCAAAAATATCATAATTAATTTTAATTCAGTAATTAAAAACATGCTCATCATATAAGATGTGCATTCAAGTCACTGTATTTTATAAATTGCATTTTAATGTATTTTTTAATGACTAAATAGGTAGGACAAATGCTGTTTCACCACAGCATCTAATATTTGTCCTTTCTTTTTATAGCTGATGAATGCAGGCAGCAGGGAGACTCATCAGATTTCTGGAGAAGGGCACTAGGTCAAGCTTCTCTGAAACGTCTGCATTCACACTGACATAAATATCTGAGATGTTTATAAATAACCAGGCCTCTATGGGAACGTATACTTGTTTGTGTGCATTTTGGTGTTTGCATCGGTCCACACTCCATGTCAAGGGCGACCGGAAATCCATCAGCACCCAAAAAAAACAATCGGCATGCGGCACAGCTGCTGATTAAAAACGGACACCATGCAAAGAATGTGTCCTGCTTAGACAAGCCTTTATGAGCAAGCTTAAACGCGCAAAGCCGTGCATATTAACAATGTGCTATTATCCCGACGTGATCATGACTCTTTTCGTTCAATGTAAACATGCAAACACATTCAGTTTCTTCAGGTAAATGCCGCTACGAGTAGGCTATGTGTTGAGCACAGGGCTTATGGGTGTAAACGATAAGCTATAAAGGGATAATTCACCCAAAAATGAAAATTTTATGTTGGTCTCAAGTTGTACAAACCTGTATGACTTTCTTTCTTCTATTTTCTGGACCCTATTCATTATATGGCCTCAGAAGAAAGTCAAAGTTTTCATTTTTGGGTGAACTCCAATTATAATGTTAGCCAAAGTGTCTCGCACAAAATGTATAATTTAGTTTTATAGCCATCTTCCACCTGTCCGCTGTTTTTGCTACTGTACGTTTAAGACTACTATGTTTAAATGACCTGTGTTGTGAGGTGATATCACCTTTATGTAAATGTGCTTTAACTTTCCATGTGTTGTGTGTTCTTACATATTTCCACCCCAGTGTGGTTTTGCAGTTTTCGCAGTAGATGTCTGCCACTGCATGAAGCCCCGTGAGCAGAACCCTCTCCTCCGCAGGGCCACATCCCACGTTCACCCTGAGGAGACCAGTGAGACATAATCACGCACAGGAAGGTGACATGAACAGAGTTTATACACTACCGGTCAAAACGTTTTAATCACCAAGGTTGCATTAAAGTGATGAAAAGTGACAGTGAAGAAATTTCTAATGTTACAAAATACTCCTATTTAAAATAAATGCGTATCTTTTGAACTTTCTATTCATCAACGAATCCTGAAAAATGAAATTCATCATGGTTTTTACAGAAATATTAAGCACCACAACTATTAATTTTAACATTGATAATACTAAGCAATGTTTCTTGAGCAGCAAATTATCATGATAAGTAATGATGCTGAAAATTCAGCTTTGCCACCACAGGAATAAATGACATTTATCCTATATATTTAATATATTAAAACAACCATTTTAAAGTGCAATAAAACTTCATAATATTGAATATACTGTATTTTCATTAATTGTTTTACTGTATTTTTGATCATATAAACTTTTTCAACAGTAGTGCACTGCAAAAAATGCTTTTCTTACTTAGTATTTTTGTCTCGTTTCTAGTCCAAACATCTAAAAATTCTTCAAACAAGAAGTATTTACTAGACAAGAAAAAAATTGTCTTGTTTTGGGAAAAATAACCAAAATTAAGAGAGTTTTTGCTTAAAATAAGATAAATAATCTGCCAATGGGTTAAGAAAAATAATCTTAATTCAAACAGAAAACAAGATTATTTTGCTTACCCCATTGGAAGATTATTTTGCTAATTTTAAACCAAAGCTCTCTTAATTTTTAGTTATATTTTCCCAAAACAAAACAGTATTTTTTTCTTGTCAAGTATTTTTTTCTTAATGTAAGAATTTTTAGATAGTTTGACTAGAAACCAGACAAAAATACTAAGTAAGAAAAGCATTTTTTGCAGAGTGTATATGCACACATGTCAAAATCCTTCAAATAATATGAATGTACCAACAAATATCCATGTAAAAACAGAAATAACTTACACAGAGTTGAAGAGATAAGCTCGGCCCTGACTTCCTTGAAAGGACTAGAGAAAAAAAAGAGAATTGCATGTGATATCACACTTAAATGTTAATCTGAAACTGTGTTAAAGACCAGCTTTTCATCCGTGCAGAACTGATGTGACATTAAACAGCATGTGTTGATCTTCCAGTCTGTGTGCTTAACAGTCATGTTTGTTCATGTCCTGTTCCTGCGCCTGTTGTCAGGTGGTAATTTCTCAGCTCATTGATCACCTTGGAGATGAGCTCGTCGTGGTTGGCCAGGTGTGCTCTGCAGTGGATGCAGCTGTAGGTGCGGTGGCAGCTGGGCAGGTACGCCTGGAAGGTTTTGGAGCGCGTCATGGTGACCATGGGCCGGGTCGGAGGGCGGTGCAAGAAGGGGCTGCCGGCCCAGGTCGGCTCACATGGGAAGCACCGCAACACACAGGTGAGGGCCGTGGTGGGGCGGGGTGGGAGGTATACACCTGCACACACAGGGATGTCCTGAGATGAGTATCATAGCCAATATGAATTGCATTGCACTTTTCTGTGAGCGACCTGTTTTTTCCATCATTAAACTAGCAAAAATGGATTCGGAAGTGCACCTGCGACATGCGCTTCAAACCATGCGCTCAGATCACTGAAATACGGCCCTATGTCCTCAAATATTGGTGACCAGAAAAATATGCAGAGCATAAAGACACTCAGCACCTTGTTATGCTGCTGCCGTTTAAAAAAACCCATAATGCTCCCATCGAATACAGTAGTTTTGGAGGGGGAAAAAAAAGTTTTAGTGCAGTCAAAAATACTAAACGAATTGTTAATGAAAACGTTGAGGATTCAACTTTGGTAAGAGTAATCAAAAGTGGAACTGGTAATCATCATCTAAACTTTTCTAAACAGTTTATAGTAAATCAACAAAAACTTAAATCCAGTGTTGTTGATGTTGTTGTGAACTAAACTAAAGTTATTAAAATTCATTTTCATCATTGAAATACAAATGAAATAGAATAAAATATAAATATTAGGTGAAAAACTTAAACTCAAAAAACTTCAAAATATGAATAAAAACTATAATAATATATAAATAATACTAAGATCGCATATCCACCAATGAAAACGCCTTGTTGTGCGCGCTCTAGAGCATTTCGGCAGCGCAGTGTTTTTTTTCAGTTGAGACTTTGAGAAGTTTTACTAATATCTAATTTCACAGTTCATTTTTTTCTGTATTGTTTCTATATAAAACTGCTTATACAAGGTAAAGTATTTGCTCTGGCTTTGGTTTTAAATTATTGTTGACGTTGTACAAACAGAATGTGGTGGTTGGTTGGTGTTGTATTTGTCCCGCCCCATCTCCACTGTGATTGGACGGCTGGGTGAAATGTGACAGTGATTAGCGCTGCGTTTTACCAAGCGGCAACATCCCCCAGTTTCTGTTGAAGCCAATACAAAAGTGACTTAAATTGCAATTCATCAACTGGCCACTCTAGACAGGCTCCAGAAGGGAGCAGAATCTCCACCTTGTTAAAATTCCCAACTTTACAGGAGAAAAAAACATATTTACAGCCTGGTACAAATTGAGATTTTTGGTCTGAACGGCTAATTTTGCCCTTCATGAAAACTGTGAGGGGGGTGATTTTTTTATAACGCATTCGTTTATATTATATATAGCCTTAAAAGTCTGCATAATTAAGGGCGTGACCACTTTGAGTGACAGGTGGATGGCCATTTATCTGCTGTCTGTTAGTCATCGCGTCACCTGAGCTCCGCCCACGTCCCGCCTCTTTGCCCATTTTCTGTTATCCGGGCGTGACGTGCTGGCAAGATGGCAACGGCCAGCGCTTCTCCATTTTACGCTTCAGAACTGCTCTTCAGAATCCTATGGCTGACGTCACGGACGCTACGTCCATATTTTTTTTTACAGTCTATTCGTTTTACTCAAAAGTTGAACATTCAACTCTCGGCGACCAGTAAGAAAAACGCTGAACGCTCAGCATCTCGTTAGGCTCCAGGCGTTCTAAAAACACAGCGCTCCCATTGAAAACAATTAAATATGCCAGCCAGCTGTGTGAAATAATGCTTTGGTGGACATGCGGCCCAAAACAATACTGCTTAAATCATGTGGCTTGTTGAGGAATGGTGTGCTATAACTTTTCTAAGCAATTAGACACTAGATACTTTGGTGGCTCTTTTTTACTTGCCATACAGCAACGCTCGCAAAACAACTTAGCAACAGCATAGCAACTGCTTTGGCAACCACCCACAACACCCTGGCATTACTTTGACATGATCCCTTTTCCATTTAGTTCACTACAGCAGTGCAGATATAGCACACTTCCCCTTTAAGAATTTCCAGAGGTTAGCAGTTGTTTTTACGCACCAGTCTGATGCTTTATTGTTATATTACTCTATCAGTCAGAAGGCTCTGATGAGGCAGGGGTGAGCACGTCTTATGAGTCCAGAGCAAAAAGGCGGCTCTTGTGTTCTGTCCATTGTTTTCCCGTCAAAGCGTGGGGCTGGGGAATAAAGAGGCTACTGATGGATCGAAGCGCTTTCCCACACAAACACACAACCGTCGACTGGGGCAAACGCACACTCGTACTCATCCACAAATAAACTCTCTAGCATTCTGGTGACCGGCTCTCGCCCCAGTTCCACACTCTGACCCATGCGGGTATTTTAGGACTCTGCGAGTTTGCTCAGGACATGATGCTGAAAAGGACCCAAGGTGTTTTCTTACAGTTTACCGTCAACCAAATGATGCACTTTGTGACACTGCTTTAACTGCATAATAGATGAGATAATGGATTTATCTTTCTCTCCCACAAGCTTTGGGAGAGACTATGACTACTGGTTCTGTATATAATATTTAAATGTAATATGGTTTGTATGGAAACATCAATAAATTATCATAAGAAGAGTAGAAACCTAATGCAGTATTTCATGAGGGGTATGTAAACTATCCTTTTTTTTAACGCTAAAGGAACCAACGAGTAAGAAATGATCAAATCGCCTTTTATTCCTCTGGACTGCTTTTTCCAACATGTTTTCCTGGGATTTCGTGTTTGTATCCCTCCTTTGTTACTCAGCTGCAAATTGAGTCCAGGTTTTGTAGTGTCATAACAGGCAGATCGATAAAAGCAAAGGGAGAGAGTCTAGTATGGTTTCATCATGCAGACAAAAACATATTCACTGAGCTCTGATCCGAACGCTGATGAACCTTTAGGCACAAACAGTTCAAATACTGATCACTGATCCAACACTTAAACTGTGCCACAGATCACAAAGTTGGACACAAGCTGAATGGAGAGCAGCACATCTTATAAGAAGCCTTATAGTAATTGTATGTAGTGTTAAAGAGATTAAACTAGGGTGATAGAGGCCAGAAGATTCAATCAGATTTTTTAAGCTGGGGTTTTTAGGGTCTGCATAGAAAAAACATTACTAAAGATCATAAATACCAGCATTAAAGGAATAATTCACCCTAAAAATTACATAATTTGTCGTCCTCATGTCGTCTTAAACACATTTGCTGTTATTTTTCCATGGAACACAAAAATTGATTTTACTCTTTCCTTAACAACATTTTTTAGTGACTAGGTCTGTCATGCTCCAAAAATGACAAAAAGGACCATAAAGGTAGTCCCATTGACTTGTTTGCTATCACACTGAAGCCCAAGACTGGTTTCCACTGAAGCTAAGCTAAGTGGTCACTACCTGGACCTCCTTACAAAACTAGGTTGCTAGAAGTGAAGCCAGTAGGGGTGCTCACCCTGTGGTCTGTGTGGTCCTAATCAAGTGTGCTGCACAAGTCATGAAAAGTTAAGCTAAAACGTTTCCCCAATGTGCCAGGGCCCAGTATAGGTCATAAACCTGCCCTCTCCATGTAATCGAATGGGGCATGAGACAAACTAAATATAGGTCATAAACCTGCCCTCTCCATGTAATCGAATGGGGCATGAGACAAACTAAACAATCAATGTGCACTTCAAATATTTTTTTTCCCTAAGATAGTCTGTCATTTAGGTTGTTTTTATCATGTTGATGTAAGTTCAAGTGTTTTTTTTTTTTTTTTAATACGTTTGGTTTTAGTTATTTATTTGATGCTATAAAAATAAGAGGGGTGTGACATCATGCTTGACAGTTGAGATTGACAGCTTGAGGTACCAACTAACTAGCCTGGATGCCAGCCGAACTTAGCCCCGTCCACGAAATTTTTAGGTCGGGCAGTTCGGTCTGGCCTTGCTCCATAGAGGAGTAATTCTCCCCGAACAGAAACTGTTCCGACCAATGAAATCATCAGGGCGGGCTTTAGACGATGATGGACAGATGATCAACATTAACATAATCATCACGTCATCAAAGGGGCTTGGATTATATTTGTTTGAATCCTAAACGGAGAGCTTGTTTGTATCTGCATCACCTTCACAATTTCTCTCAGAAATGATGATCATGTTGGGTAAGTACTCTGTGTATCATTAAATTATTTTATTTTTTTACAACACCGGCAAAGATCGTGTATTCCAGCCTGATACCAGCGCACGTGCAGACAGGGTTGCCAAGTTTTTACAACAAAACCGCCAACTACTAGCCCTAAACAATAGCTTCTCGGGGGTTCTCCGGGGGAAAAATGGTGTTTGGGGGTAAAATGTGTGTTATTTTGGCAAGGTTGCCTGCTAAAATTCGCACTCATGGGTCTATATATCACATAATAGTCGCTTTAACCCGCGGAGATAGAAAACAACCCGCGGGGGGAAAACGAGGACTTGGCAACACAGTGCAGTTGAACTATGTTGACATTTGACAATGCGTCGCTTCGTTGCTCTGATTGGTTGTAGGTCTATCCAACTGATGTCTTTCCTAGTTCGGTTGAAACACGCCCCATAATCACAGCCCAATGGAGCAGTTTCAGACTCATATTCTTCTGACTAGAATTGAGTATGACCACGTCAGGCTACCAACTAACATTTTATCAGGAGGAGATTGGAGCTTTAACTTTAATTTTTCTACATTTCCGTAACTGTCTATTTCACAATCAGTCCAATATGTCACCATATTGGGACATTGGTGGCTTCATTTTTCTACAATGGAAGGGATTGCTTGAATGGTGGGTTCATTATTATTCTTAATGCAAAACACAACAACGTTTACACAGTACAATGACAAACTTGCTTAAATAGACAATTTTACATTTAGCTTTGAAACCACACCTTCTGCCATCATCTTGTCAGTCGAGTGAGCCAAAATTGGCAAAGCGAGGTGAAATCTGACTCCTGATGCTCATCGGTGCTGTGGCTCTTGTTCATCTCACGCTGCATTAAGCAGCCACATAAAATGTTTAATTGTAGTGTCTGTTCTCTAACTGAACTAAAAAAAATGTATTACTATAACAAAATCTAAACGACAGTGGGGGAGGGGGGCTTGTCGAAGTGGGAAGGTGATGTAACGGGGGTTGCGGCTGAACACTGTGTAACACAGCAAGCCTATAACTGTGCGTTCACACCGCCGGCGGCGAGAGCGTCAAGCTAGCCGGAAGTCATTCATTTTCAATGGGAGCCGGGCGGCGAGCTCCGGCGAGAGCGGCACGGCGCGTCTTGGACGATTTGGGCGTCGAGGAGAGTTGAAATCAGCTCAACTTTATGGTAATGAGCTATGACGCGGTTCGGCGGCAACCAGTCAGAATGTAGAAGTGCTCCGCTTGAGAGAAATCCAGAGAACGCAGGCCTGTAAACTTTGGTTCCGACCACATTAGTTCCCAAGCAATTTGTAGGAGAGGTTGGTCATTGCTGTGCGGGTTTCCCTATCATTTATGACAAGATCATTCATAGTGATGTGTAATTTGTTAAGAAGTCGCGCAACACTATTTTATAGGCGCTAGAACGCTCGTTGTTCAGCGGGTGTGCAATTCATTCTTACTTTCACATTTAAACGATTTCATGAAGTTAATTTATACCCTACTTGTGGTCAGTATATCCATCAACATGCTTGTTTGATTTGCGGCCTCTTTAAATACAGTTTAAAAAAAGAAAAAACATTCGATCTACGTCAGAGCGGCAGCACGTCCACGGAGCTTTCTACAGCGTCGTTGTCAGGGCGGCAAGAGCGAATTTTGATGCTCTCGCCGGCGGCGGTGTGAACGCACGGTAACAGACAACGCAATTTAATAATTGTGGTGCTTCTAATTAAGCAGATGCAAAAAATTATGTTTTACGACCAAAATTATATATGATATCTGAATTTTTCTCGTGATTTCCTGAACATGATGCATGATAATGGTATACGCTTAGCCTCAAATATTACTCTGAATCGCTATTAGAGATTAGTTTAGATATTAGTAACTTTATTTAGATTAGTAAAGTTTAGATTTAGTGTGTGTTTAGGGCCCTGAGCTTTGGAGATTTTTCTGACTTGGGACAGTCTTGCAAGTCTGCAAGTGTGGGTATTTGGACAGGCTCACAGTCTTCTGTAGCCATACTCTTTGTTTTACATAAAGAGTTGTGTAAAGATGTTTACTTTTGTGTTCCATGAGAAAAAAAACACCATATGGGTCTGGAAAGCCATAATAGTAAGTACTGTAAATAATGACGAACAGTATCCCGAGGTTACCGTAAGTCAGCCGCATCCAGTCCATATCCAGATCAGATGGTGGACCTGCACCTAGACACGACCACAACGCAGCCCTGAATGTCAGCCGAGATCCTGTCAACTAGACAATCCCCTGTGAAATCCTCGTCGACACGACAGCCATCGGCACAGATCCTCGGCAAATACCACAAGAACCAGACAAGTCCTCCATACTGGCGTGATGAATCCGATCTCCAAGCTAAAGGAACTGGATGAAATATTTGAATGCTACCGATCCACAATCTGACCTGTGATGCAGCCTGAATCACAATCACAGTGTTCGTTCGTTGGCCAGAGGAGAACTTGCCACTCTCGCTTCTGGCTTGCTTAGTTCGGGACACTTAATTCACATCAGTTTTATTGATTTGACTGCACTGACATTATTGGATTAAAACTGAACTGTGCTGGACAATGACATCGCTGTTTTCTGCTGAGCTGCTTTATAGATGAAATGAACTAATTTATCAATTGATGATCTTTACAACAGAGCTGAATCAACACTGAACTGACATTGGCTGAACAATCACACAGCCGAAATGAACTCTGTTTGCATCACTAAATTGCTTTCCTGTTATCACTGTAAAGTTCACTGTATAAAGCACTATATAAATAAAGGTGAATTGACTTAATGTCTTCTGCTGAATGCTCTTAGACATGTGTTGTGACAGAGGGCTTGTAAGCACTCATCACTTCAAGGCCTGTGCAACACAAGGACCTTTCTTATGTAACCAGCAGAGCAGTGCTGTTGGGGATAACAGCAGCAACAGAAAGAGGGGAAAATGTGTGTCCTTGTGTCGCGTCCCATCCTTCACTGGCTGTCCAGCCTTTAGCGTCTTATTTAACAGTCTTTTTGATGATGCATTTACTGTAATTACTTATAGACAGGATTCCTAATCTGCATTTCTGACATGATTTTTGCAGCCTTCCCCCTTACTTTTAAGGATATAATTTTGAGAGATGTTGTAATACGATGTTACATCATAGCAAATTATTAAACAGCCCCTGTAATTTCCTGAGTGGGTCATGCAAATTAAAATGTTCTGCTTTTTGTGATTATCCATTTCTGATGACCTGCATTTGCATTCATAAATGCAGTTTATCATGCGAAGAGTGTCACAGTATAATACCATAGCTTAAGACCTGCAGGCAATACTATTGAAAAACGTAATCCCCGGAGACCGGATTGGATTTGACGGTGTTTCAGAAATTACTTGTCAGCATTCAAGCTCTCTGAATTCGATCGTGTAAGAGCGAGAGAGCTTGTTGAAAATAAAAAAAGTAATCAATTCTTATTATTGCTTCATGCAATAGCTCAAAGTCTGAGTGCTGATTCACTGACAGCAGACACTATGTGGGGCTGGATTTCAGCCACACTGCACTACTGGCACTGTTTTTTTCTCCTGGAAGCGCAAGAAGCTTTAAATTTTGTCTCCTGACGTAAGTTTGAATTTTGTCCTTGTTTGTATTCAAATGAGCTTTTGTACACCTGAAATCGTTTAGCCTTGATGAAGGCCTGAGCACCAAAATGCGCTGGAAAAATAATGAGTAATATCTTTTCAGCTCCATTTTCGGACAATTTTGATCCCTCCATATGATTCATTGCTGGTATCGTCCCAAAACTATTTCGCTTTTCTTCCACACACCTTGTTGATCTTGTGAAGTTGCACCAGAACAACAACACAGAGCAATAGAAAACATTTATCATACTGGAGAAAATCGATACTAAACATGGCATTTGTTAAAAGGTGATACATCAGAATATCACACTTAAAGGTGCAGTATGTAGGAATGCCAGCTAGTGGTTGAAATGGGTACTGCAGTAAAATATAGTTTGCCCCTGCCCACTCCTCCTCAGACTCGACGCTCACACGGGTTGCCAGTTTGAGGAACGAGTGCAATTGACAATGGAAGGCAAGGAGACTCACTCTGGAAGTTGATGAGTTGATTTATTCACGTTTTAATATCCTTCCGTTTGTGGAGATTTTTTGATGGATTCTGAGGCTTTTTATAGGTCGGGTAGAATCAGTGATCTCTGACCCAGTTTGTTTGTTGGCTTCCATTGCAGCAGTATGTTGTGTTTTCAGCCAACTGGCAACCTGTCCTGTTGAAATACTATTGGGTAAACTGGCAACTTGTGCTGTTATCGCATAGACCAAAACAAAAACAGACATTCCACGGAACACACATTTCAAAGTAAAATAACTGGCTGTAGCATTGTTTTTTTCAGAGGAATTAGTATGTGAACATGTTTCCTAAATATCTGCAAACATATTATGGTATTTTTATGCTTTAGTAAAGTTAAAAACGTTCATACAGCACTTTTAAGCATGTTGAGAACTCAACCTACTGCTCAGTTCTGCAGTTCTGTCATCAAGCTCTATCAACTCAAACCCACCAGTACTGACTAGTTAGGGAGCTTACTAAGTTTTGAAACACAAGCAAGTCCAAGTAAAAAATTCAGAAGTCAAAAAAGTCCATGACATGTGCTCATGTTATTTGTGCTCATGAAGTGCATTGTTATGCTGTGGGTCAGTTATACTAAATATTCTATTATTTTTTCTGAATATTAAATATTCAAATAACAGATTTTTATTCGGTCTATATGCAGCATATACTGAAATGTATATTACATTTTTATTTTAATATTAAATTATTCATTTTATTTATGCTGAATATTCTCTAACATTTTATGACACGTTCTAAACATAAATATTACTGAATACCATTCATAAATAAATACATATTCAGTAACACTTTGTTTTGCACTGTCCTTGGGTGCATCTAGTTACGATAGCCAAGTAATAACTATAAATTATTAGCATAAACATACAACTAACCCTAAATCAAACCCTAGTCCTAACCCCTAAACCATCGTAAATACATGTAGTTAAGTAATATTACTCAGTACTTAAAGTTAGAATCACATTCAAGCAAGAACACTAAAATAAAGTGTAACCAGAAGCACTAACACTTTATTTTGCAGTGTCCTTGTTAGATGTTACATGCACTTACCATGGTGGTAAAAACAGTAAATTAAGCATAATTACATGCAACTAACCCTAAATTTTCCCTAACCCCAGTAAAGAACATAGTTACTAAATATTACTCAGTAGTTAAATTATATAATTACACTGTAACAGAGTATATTTAACCTTATAATAAAGTGTAACCTCAAATGCTTTATGCTTAATGTTTTTTTTTTTAAATATATATTTGTTTAATATACTATATTTAACAACCAGTAGGTCTGTGATCAAATACTCCGATGTTTATCTCCTGGAGAGCTCAGACGTGACGCAGACTGGATAAAGTGCACACTAATGCTGCGATGAATGCAGAGATGTCTTCATTTATGACCGAAAGCACTTAACGTTTCACGCCATGCAAACGGAACGCTTAAGGAGATCACTGTCAGAGATGACACATGTGCTACTGCTGATGCTGCAGTGATGCTGATGCTGGATGTGGCGATAGTGGAGATGTTTTGATAAACAAGCAGCAGCAGCAGCACCACTGCGGACCTGCAGCGCATCACATCACACCATCCAGCTGAACTACAACGCAACACCGTCAGCCTGACCTGATGCTCTTACACAGCTAACTGACACTATCAGTTGACATGGTTTACGTAAAGCAGAGGGACCATAACAAACTTGCATGTTGACTACTTGTTAAAATAACTCGCATTTACCTTTGAAAAGAAGAAAACGGGGCTGCTAGATGGTGGCACGCGCTCCTCTTCCGTTTAAGTAAATCAGGATTCACAGCAAACTTTGCGTGTGCATTCCTGTCACGACAAATCCCTTCTCCCGCTTCGCTCGCGGTCAGTGTGGACGTGGTGCATGTAAACTAAGTTTTGTATGGGCACGATCACACTGTACATCACCTACAGGGCGAATGACACCCATTTCCGCCAATCACTGAGACGCAGAGGCATAGCAACACTACGCTGATTGGTCAGAACACGAAAAAACAACCAATCGTAAATTGGGCTGGTATCTACCTGCAACTCTAACTGAGTTTAGGCAGAACTTGTGTTTGAAAATCTCGTTTGTTCGACCAGTAGTGTTTCCTTGGAAGTAAAAGGTACACGATATTCACTGACTGTATTCCGTGATGAAATGACCAAATACATTTATGTAAGTATATCGTTGATTTAAAACTTTGTAAACAATATGTTTAAGTGCACTGTCGTCATTGGGGAATAAATAACAGGAAACTATATATAATCAATTCGTTTGTAGAAAATGTACGGTTGTAGACGTCTTGGTGTTACATTATATATTTTGTTATTTCTTAGCAATAAAGTGATACATTTTACACGCAGTGCTTATTTCTAACACGTTGCATTGTTATTTATCATATAGCGCCCCCTTCTGGTAAAATTGTGTTATTTTTTTTGTTCCAGGTACAGGGACTTACCGGTAAAGGAACAGTTCACCCAAAAATGAACACTCTTTCATCGTTTACCCACCGTCAAGTTATTCCAAACATTAAAACATTCTTTGTTCTGCTGAACACAAAAGAATATATTTTTATGGTGTTTTTTCACCTTATTACGGAAGTCAATAGGGTCCATCAACTCCCTATATTCTTCAAGAAAAGAAAGAATTTCAGAAAAAAATAATTCATACAAGTTTGGAACAATTTGTGGGTGAGTAAATGATTACAGAATTTTGGGGTGAACTATCCCTTTAATGTGTCATGGAGTTGAGTAGTATTGTTTATCTGTTTGTCTACTGTTGGACGTTTTGAAGTTTAATATAATCTAATAATAAAAGTCCTTCCACAGACACAAAAGGGCCCATAGTTTGATAAACACCCCAAACAGTGTATGGCGTTACAAGCGTTTTATTGGGGCATTTAATTTATTTGAGAGCACATAATAACACAAGGCAAAATATAATTGTTCAAAATCAAATTCATTTATAAAATATCTTTAATAGCAGTATATTCACAAATCCAAAACAGAACTGTGCTGCTGAAACCAAATACGCTCTAGAACTAATCTTTGAATTCATCTTTGTATTGTAGCCTACTATCACTTCAAATTTAACAGTTCATTGAGTTCACACACAACAAATTAAAGTGGCTTGGAGAAAATATGAACAAGAAAATTAAACACAACACAAGGCTAAAAGCTACTATATCCCTATATGATTCACAAAAGGGGGAGAAACATTTGAGCTCCACAAATACTTCATCATTCAGGAGTGAATTACTGTCATGTAAATGTTGAATGCATCCCATATTTAATTAACTGTAAAACCAGCAACATTTTAAAAATTAAATATTTTCCTGTCCCAGCAAAAGTACATTCAAGTCACACGACCGCACACAACACTTGCCAGTGACCCAGTTACACGCCCTCTTTCATCAGTGCAAGACATACACAACCGGTCAAAAGCTTGGACACACTTGACTGATTTAGATTTATTGTATTATTATATATTAGTTTGAGTGGATATTAAATGAAACTTAAAGATGAGCTTTGACACACTTTAATATTGCATGTTACAATATGGCTGAAATAGTAATAATGGAGATTGAATTGGTGTCAAAAATTCTGACTGGTCATATATTAAGCTCAACGCATAAAGCAATAGTGAGGCATCCTATATTTATTATCTTAACAAATCTTGAAATTGACAATTCAGAAGTTTTGTAAACAAATTTACAAACACAAACTATACACGTCAATCAAACCACACAGTACCAAATAAACATTAAAATCTCCAATTCACGATGATTATTGGTCTCTCAACAATCCCATAATACACTCTTAAAAAAGTGTTTATTTCCAGTGCCTTTGAACAACTACAGTAGCTTGGGTATTGTAATTTTTAGACAATCAACTCTTTAGTTTTATTGCAGAAACTGATGCACAGTGAGTACCAGGATTTACATCCTCACGCTGTGATCAAACAATCAACTGCAACTCAATAATACAATGAAAGTGCCAATAGGGTAAATTTCACAGAAACGTCATGACAATCATGACATCACCCTAATATGATAATTCAGCATAGTTTCTAACAAGTCCTCCAGCTTTTTATGGAAACTGTGTATTGCTGTGAAATTAAAGCTACAGAATGATTTCATTCAGTGTGCTTTAAAACGGCTCTGATGCTGATTGCAGATTAATGCAGAACTGATAGCTGCCACTTCTACACTCATGGACATAAACATCAAAGTATGCTGGGTAATTTAAAGACCCATTCAGAGGTCAAAGGTCAGCGGAAAAGCGTGTTGGTTGTTTACTTTGGCCTTAAGTCTTATTTAAAGGTGGTAGCGTAGTTGTTTTTCTCCATGAACTCCTTTAGCTTGGTGGGGTAGTCTGTCATAATCCCTGTAGCCCCAAGGTCAAAGGCACGTTTAAAGTCCTCCTCGTCGTTCAGCACCCAGATATACACCTGTGGTTGGAAAGGAAAAGACCAGTTGAAAAGTCCCATGATGACATTCCAGACAAGAGCGAGATTCCATTCAAAGCTCCTGCTCACGCACATCATAGCACTCAAAACAATGCTTACTCATGAAGCACGTGTGTGGTGTATGACCTATATCTCATTTGAAGATTAGTACTCACTCACCTGTATTCCTCTGCTTGTCAGATGATCGAATAGGGATTTTCTCATGAGGAGCCTGAAAATACATCCATATTATCATTCATTTAAAATAAGTATAAGATAGAAAGAAGAATAAGATGGGCGGAGCTTTAGTGTTACTTTATTCTGTACTATCACTGAGGCCAGCATGGACAAAAACACTAAAGCAGGGGGGTTTCCAGACAGCAAGGTTAACTTACCGTCACATATACCCTGAGCCAGTGTTGGGAAGGTTACTTTGGAAATGTAATGGGTTACAGATTACAAGTTACCTGATTTAAAATGTAATAAGTAGCGTATCTATTTCAATGACTTTATTAAAGTAATACAACTGATTAACATTTGATTACTTTTCAACATTTCTAATGAATGTTTTCAACTGTTTATCATTTTCTTCTTACTGATATAAAAAATTATACCACATAAGGCCTAAAATTGATTTCTCACTAACAGAAGTTAGTGGTTAGTTCTTCACTAACAGAAGTTAGTGCTTAAGGTTAGTTCTAGTTTCATACTCACTGGCAACCCCAAAAAAACCTCCTCAGTCTACCGTTCATAACATGCATGGTCTTGTTTTGTTTTGAAATAAAAAACGTGTTTAAATGTTTAGACTTAATGACCAATCGTTGTGTAGTTAAATAGCTCTATTTTTCAAGTCAAAACAGGACAATTTCTAATTCGAGATTTGTCTCCTAGGTAGCGCTTTAGGTTAACATTCATCACAGGAGGTGTTCCCTCAGGTTTGAGACTGAAAACCTTCGATGGTCGATAGCATTTTAATTGTTGACAAACATATTTTGCTCTGAATTGTTATATTGTGCCCTTTTGTAATTCCTGGATTAAACGATTTTCCCAGCACTGGAACACATCATCACTTGCCATGGTGGCAACTCTCAGACAGGTTTTAGCCTAGCGCTTTCAAACAAGAGAATCAATCAAAAGCATATGAACAGGAGGTCAGCGTGGGCACCCTAACTGGTCTGCGGCTATGCAGCCCCATACGCAACAAACTGTGATGCACTATGTATTCTGACACCTTTCTATCAGAACCAGCATTAGCTTCTTGAGCCATTTGATCGGACCACACGCCTTTGCTCCCCACGTGCATCAATGAGCCTTAGCCACCCATGACCCTGTTGCTGGTTCACCACGGTTCCTTCCTTGGACCACTTTTGAGAGATACTGACCACTGCAGACTGGGAACACCCCACAAGAGGTGCAGTTTTGGAGATGCTCTGAGTCTGACCCAGTCATCTAGCCATCACAATTTGGCCCTTGTCAAACTCGCCCAAATCCTTACGCTTGCCCATTTTAGCTGCTTCAGCACATCAAACGTCACAAAATGTTCACTTGCTGCCTAATATATCCCACCCACAAACAGGTACCGTGATGAAGAGATATTGATCAGTGTTATTCACTTTACCTGGTCATAACCTTATGCCTAATTGGTGTGTATGTATATACACACACACACACACACACACACACACACACACACACACACACACACACACACACACATTTTCCTGCAAAGTCACTTATCAATAGGACACGCATGAGCTGAATACCTCTGAAGTAAACTAACTATATAATATAACCTTGATTAAATTAGGATTTAGGATTATCAATTTACTCTAAGTACATTTACCCAGGTAAGTCGCATAACCTGCTTTCTGGAATACCCCCCAGGCAGTTAACTACTTTTAAAAAACACAAACCCTGTCATGTAAATATTTAGTTACATGGCTCATTTAGGCTAGAGTACACATATACTCACGTGTCTGCCACCCATGTTATGAAGCGCTGACTCCGTTTTTGATCTTTGAGTCTACAAGAGAGAAAATATTCATCACTTTTTAAATTTCCCAAAAAATCTTTGTAAAAAAATGTCTAGCAAAGCACTAGTTATATGAGCAATGTTTATCCTCTGTATGAAATTAAAAGAGTCTGAATCTGCCGAGGCAAAATCTAAAGTTTTTTTTTGTGATGACTGGAGAATGTTTGTTAGTATGACAAATGCATATGTTCCTCACTTGGAAACGATTGAAGGCATCGGAATCTCCAAGAATTGTTCTTTGAGCGGGACGAAGGGCAGGAGGCCTGTGTAGAAAAGACCCAGTAACAGCAGCACTCTGTGCAAACTGAACAAGATTGGGATTTGTGGATTCTACAAAACACACAGGAAAACATCAGACATTGACATTTCACATACCATAAAGAATTTACCGTCAAAAAATACACATTTACTGTTACTAAAAAACAGTTTCACCTCTTTGAAACATTTCTTAACGATTTCATTGCTGGAGTTTCCCCAGACGGTCAAATGCTCCCTGTTGTATCGGATGACCAGCTCGGACACCTGACGGAAAAAAGGTCAAACTCTATTTTGCTTCTATTTTGAGAGACTGGTCTAACTAACCTGATTAATTTTAGTGGTGACAAACAGCTGCACAGACAGAAGATTCAAGGAAATTAAAAATTTGAGGAGGAACGCAGGGTCATCATACCTTCTTGATGAGGGTGTCATCGTTGACCTTGATGTCGATGTTTACAGGGGTTTTTGGGAAAGCTTCAAACACGTCTCTCAGCAAAGGGATGCGTTTGTCATCTCCTCCTTCACAGTAACACTCTGAAATACAGGAGTAATGTAATAAACTGGAAGGACATGCCATACATATCATAGTTACCATTGAATGTATACAAAACATGTAACAGTGGCTAGTTTCAAATGTGTAAAAGCATCCGTTTAGATTTTCTTTCCATTGCAATTTGAGTTAAAAAGTTGAACCGAAAAGTTAGGATTCATTCCATAATGTCTTACGTTTGCACATCTCCCTTTTGCTTTAATTACAGCTGCACTGTACTGCACGGTTCCACAAGTTTCTTATTTTAAAATCTTCATAATAATCATGTTATCCTGCATGGTTTTGAGCTTTAATAATGCCACATGCTTCGATCGGACCATCTATACATGATATTCACATGATCAGTTACAAATTTGCTCAAATTTAATTAGGGATATAAATAGTGAAGAAAGAAACATTTTCTTATTTGTTTTACATTATAGCAAAAAAAAAAAATACCCAAAAATCATGTTTGTTGAACACTCACCTCGTTTGAAAGTCACCCCAAGCTTACAGAGGTAAGGTGGAAGCTCCTAAGAAACACACATAAATACTTTTACATCACAGCATATATTTATATATTGACATGAGAGTTTTGTGTCTGCAACAAATTAGTCAAGAAGACTTGAAACGTTTGAAGTTTCTTCACTCACAGCGTAAGCCACATCAGAAATGTATGCGTTAATGCCAGTCGACCTCTTCAGGTTGGAATCATGCAATACCACCACCTGCTCATCCTTGGTCAAATGACAGTCCAGCTCCAGCATGTCAGTGCCCAGTTTTACAGCGCTGAGGAAGTAGAATACATACAACAGATGAGTTAAGAAAGCATCTGTCCATAAGGCATGTGTATGTGCATTTACTTACAGTGTACTTATCTAAGAAAATACTGGGTAATAGAGGGTATGCACGTGACGTCACCCCGGCATTGAAATCAGGCTCATATAAATGTGAGGAAACACGATTTTTGGCTGCATGTCAATATCCATGGAACACTATATGGAGTCCAAACTTTAGTTTAAACTAATCATCATTTATTTTACTCACGTTTTCAGTTTCCCCTATTAAATTCAGTCATGCAGCAGCTCTTTTGCCACTCAGTCCGGCTGAGGGGGTGTGTTCCAGCGGAAAATGTCATCAATGCATACCCTCTATATCCGGGGTTAAGGTTAGGTTAAGGTGTAGGTTCAAGGATAGTACTTAGTTATTACCCCAATGTACTTATTGCAGTAATTCATTACAATAACTGGGCCAGTTATTGTAATTAATAACTGTAATAAGTACATTGTAGGTACATTGGAAACAGGACTTTTAAATATGGTAAAGTGCTACCAATATGTTTGTACAATTTAGTCATCAACTGAAAATGCCACTTAGAGGAAGGATAAAACTTTTTCGGAAAAGAAGAAAAAATACAATTCAGATACTTCTGAAGTCCACCAGATCAAGTATATGAAATGAACTAAGCATGCTAGGTTTTAGTACAGTCACACTCATCAATGCAAATCCAAGCAATAAACACCAGCCCATTGATGAACTCACTGCTTGAAGGCTTCCATTGTGTTCTCCAAGTTCTCACCAGCCCCTGAAGATTAAGAAAATAAGTATCGGACAAAATGTATTTTGTAGCAGCAGTGCTCCATGTTGGCCCACAGCATTGATTTTGGTAGTGATATAGTTACTTTAGGTGATGTTTACATTCAGACTATATGTAGTTTCTACATTATCCCAGGGTTCACAGTCCACACTCCAGTGTAGTCAATAAAGACCAGTATCAATTCAATGATGAACCCTTTGAACCAACACTGACACAACATGAAGGTAATAGGAAATTTATCTTATATCCCTCATTTGACATAACCCAGATGTTCAACCAGGGATGATGGATGCTAACTTCAGGTCCTGGTGTGACAAGGGAGTGATAAGGTTCCAAGACGTCTTTATTGATGGTAATCTAATGCCATTTCAACAAATTATGGATCTTAAAAATGTAACCCCATACAAAATCTATTACATAGACTACATACACATATGAGGCATAACATTATGACAGGTGAAGTGAGTTATCTCTTCATCGCTTCACCTGTTAGTGGGTGGGATACAAGTAAACATTTAGTCCTCAAAGTTGATGTTAGAAGCAGGAAAAATGGGCAAGCGTAAGGATTTGAGCGAGTTTGACAAGGGCCAAATTGCGGTGGCTAGATGACTGGGCCAGACTTAGAGCATCTCCAAAACTGCAGCTCTTGTGTTGTGTTCCCGGTCTGCACTCTGCAGTGGTCAGTGTCTATCAAAAGTGGTCCAAGGATGAAGAACTGGTGAACCAGCGACAGGGTCACAGATGAGTGCTTTGTATATCCATCATGTAAGCTGATGTGTTGAAATTGAAGTTTGTACTTTATGGTTTTTATAGTCAGCAATCTTATGACCCCAAGGTTCATTCTACATTGTCAGCATATGTACAGTGTACAACAGTCCACTGGGTTTTGACTTGACTACAAATAAAAATAGTGACAGGATAAACAAAACAAATAAGCTGTAACGTTATATTGTCCACTCACCGCCGCGGTGTGAGATGTGTCTGCTCCGGAAGGTTTCTCTCTTTCGCCGGTGCAACAGTGAAGGACACTTCAGCAATAACGCCGAGGTTAGCACATATCCGGTAACCGTGGATAAAACATAAACCGCGGCGCTCATTATTACTATTAGCAATCGGACAAACAAGTCAGTCCTGTAAAGCAACTTGTATGACTACAAGTTCATTGAAAAGTGACGTAGAACGCGACAGTCTCTTCTGGAGTCAACATACACACCGGTAGGTCTCATCCAGCACCTCTGGCCAGCCGCCGTGCCGCCGCTCAATCAGCGATCAGAAGAATGCCGAGAGACGCACTAATAGTACTGGCAGATAGTATCAGATTAGATCCTGCCTTAGTTGCACTGTCATACATTTCTTTGCAAACCCACCCATAGTCCTGCAGTCCAATGTGTTTTGACAGGCCATCCCCCTGCGCAGTTTAAATATTGCTTGGGTCGATAATACTACGGTCGCATTAACGCGCATGCGCAAGTAAGAGCATCTTATGACGCAAGAGGATGCCAATGGACAACTTTCGGATCACATTCGGCTGAAAACGCAAAATAAACATTTTTCTTGATTAAAAACGAGGAAGGAGATCAAGAATCAGTGTTGCCCAGGAGGTCAAATATTTTTTTTTATAAATGTTGTTTAATTATAATTAATGTCTACACTGTAAAACAAAGTCCGTAAAAATATGGCACAATGTAGGCCTAACGTTACTTCATAAATATGAAGGAATTTTACGTATTGGCACTGGCAGATAATTACCAGTACAATTTCCGTTTTTATTTTTTACAATGTAGGACCGAAATATTATATATTTTTTGCTATAACACATATATGTATAAATCTAATTTAAATATAATCTCTCTCTCTCTCTCTCTCTCTCTCTCTCTCTCTCTCTCTCTCTCTCTCTCTCTCTCTCTCTCTCTCTCTCTCTCTCTCTCTCTCTCGTCCCCACAATGTAGGTGATCTCAGGTTTTACTATCCTTATTGGGACATTTGGTCCACACAATGTAATATAAACAATGTAATACAAATACACACACACACATGATATTTTCCAATATACTGCTATATTTTTGTTTCATAAGGGGTTTCTAGCTTTAGCTTCTAGCATTGTTTCTGATTGACTAAGAGAAAATAGTGTCCTTCCAGGTCGGGAGAAGGCGCCAGCTTGTCCCGAACAACATAATGTCACTCTCCCAACTCCCAAGGATACCTGTAATCCACCTTCAATACTAATCTATAGCGCACATACACATACAGCTTCTCCAAGGTTGGAGTTGGTTGAGCGTCAACCGAAAACAATATAGTTATTCAAAACATACGGATAACATGTTCTTCTCCCCAGGGAGAAGTACAGGCAATATTGCTCTTTATTCTTTAGTGTTTCAGTAAAAAGTAAATAAATCCATATTTCATCTCTGGAAGCTGGGCTGAATGAGTTAGCGGCCAGACCCCCAGTCACTCCCCAGAGACCAAATACTGACCAAGCAGCAGTGGATTTCAGAATACACACACACACACACACACACACACACACACACACACACACACACACACACACACACACACACACACACACACACACACACACACACATCTGGTTCACTATCTTTGTGGGGACTCTCAGTAATGGTTTTTATACCGTACAAACCGTATATTCTATCCCCTTACACTGCCCCTGCCCCAAAACCCTACCCATCACAGGAAACATTCTGCATTTTTACTTTCTCAAAAAAAAAAAACTCATCCTGTATGATTTATAAGCCTTTTGAAAAGTTGGGACCGCTGGCTGGTCCCCACAATGTAGGTGATCTCAGGATTTACTATCCTTATGGGGACATTTGGTCTCCAAAATGTAATTTAAATAAGGCATAGACACACACACACATAATTAAAAATATGATTTGAAAGTTCCTATAATACATGACCAGGCAGTTTAAATACATTATTGAAACAAATCCAAACCAAACTTATCCTTAATGCTGCTATAAGGTATGAAAGGTGTTATCTTTCGATCAAAGTCCAAGTTTTCATTGTTTCAGATGTTCTTTTAACATCACTGGAATTTATGAGGTATTATTGGATTATGCAATTAAGGCACGAGACTATAGTATATAAATAACTGAACTGCATTCTCTAGTATAATAATGATTTAGATGTGCAATGAAGTTTCTGTAATACAACTTCACATTATTTTTCATATGTCCGAATTCCCAGTGTTGTAATCATGAATATGTCGTTCCCATAAAGTGCAGGCAACCAAGTGTGTCAAAGGTCAGGCAAGTTGGTCTGTCAAAGTTCACTGCAAAGTTTATGCCTGTATTGCAATCGCTAAGAAAATAAGAGATACGGCGAAGATTGTCAATTGAATTGCTTCTAAACTCAAGCTCTCTTTAAAGACGACAGAAATCTTAATTTCTGTTTACATCACAGTTTGTTTTACTGAATTTACTTAGTTATACAAGAAAGATAAATCTGGTTAGTTTAACTGAGTAGTGGTAACAGAGTTTTACATGCCGCCATCACTCGCAACAACCCTTCAAGAATGCAAGAGTCAGGTGAAAGAATTACAGCAGCTTCAGGTATGATATTATCTTTCTGAACTTGTTATTGTCCAAAAGATTTAGACCATACAAAACAAACTGAACTTTTCTGTTGAAATCAAATATTTCTGTGTCCAGGAGACCCATCGACTTTACCTGCTGAAGTTAGAGGAAGTCTCCAAACTTCAGAAAAGCTTTGCTGCCTCCATAGCTCGACAGAAAAAGAATTTAAAGGAGAATTTAAAGTCTTTGACTAAGTAAATAAATGATTTTATTTTCTTAATGAGCTGTTATTCTGATGATTGTAGCAATTTCAAAATGTTTTTTCTGCTCTGAATTATAGATTTGATAAAGGACTGACTGAAGAGGAGAAGAATGAGGTTAAGGAGGTCAAAGATCACATTAAAAATATGCCAAGCCTAATCTTTCAAATGGAAGCATTTCTTCCGAAGAAAAATGGGTAAGATTATTAATGAGTCTGTTTTGCAAGGTTAGCTTCGTGGTTACAAGCTGCATGTTATTTTTTCTTGTCTTTTCAAGGCTTTATCTCAGTCTTGTCCTTGGGAGTGTGAATGTCAACCTTCCAAGCAAAGAGGCAAAGTAAGCACCAAAAAAGATCTACTGAAATATATTTAAAATATATGGAGTATCAATAACATGGTAACTTAATGCACGCTTCGTTTGAGAGTACACTATATTACCAAAAGTTTTGGGACGCCTGCCTTTACATGCACATGAACTTTAAGGACATCCCATTCTTAATCCGTAGTTGGCGTTCCCTTTGCAGCTTTAACGGCTTTAACTCTTCTGGGAAGGCTTTCCACAAGGTTTAGGAGTGTGTTTATGAGAATTTTTAACCATTCTTCTTGAAGTGCATTTGTGAGGTCAGGCACTGATGTTGGATGAGAAGGTCTGGCTCGCAGTCTCCGCTCTAATTTATCCCAAAGGTGTTCTGTTGGGTTGAGGTCAGGTCTGGAAGTCATGTTGGAACAGGAAGGGGCCATCCGTCACTCCAGAAAACACGTCTCCACTGCTCTCTTGTCCAGTGCTTTATTCCTCTGCATCCCACGCTTTGCATTGCACTTGGTGATGTAAGGCTTGGATGCAGCTGCTCGGCCATAGAAACCCATTCCATGAAGCTCTCTACACACTGTTCTTGAGCTAATCTGAAGGCCACACAAAGTTTAACCACACCAAGTGAGAAAATTCTCAACCCATTCTTTCACAGATGTTTGTAGAAAGTGTCTGCATGGTGCTTGATATTATACACCTGTGGCCATGGAAGTGATTGGAACACCTGAATTTAATTATTTGGAGGGGTGTCCTAATACTTTTGGCAATATAGTGTATGTCGCTATAAGCTATATTACACAAATAATCTTTCGCAAATAATGTTTATGTTACCAGTTAAAAAAATAAATGTATACATGTTAAAAGTCTGAATACACTTAGAATATGCTTAAAACTAAAATGTACACAATTGTGCTTCTCAATGTATCTTCTTTTTATGCCTGTACACTTTTTAATCTAGAGCTGAATACAAAGATGAGTATGAAAGGTTCAAGCTGTATGTGACCATGATTCTGTTCCTGCTGACCTTCATATGTCGCTTCTTCATCAGCTACAGGTGAGACAGAGTTCACAAAGGGTCTGTCTGACGAGCCTTTCTTCACATCACATTTCATGCCTGACTTTGTTGTGTGTCTGTAGAGTTTTTGATGCCCTTCTCAACTTCCTGTTGGTTTGGTACTATTGCACCCTGACAATCCGTGAAAGCGTCCTCATCAGCAATGGATCCAGGTCAGAAACTGTCAGATGAAACTGTAAGATTTTTCCGGTTTGAAGTTGCTACTGCTGCTGTCACACGAGAAAAGTTTGATCAATGATGGATTTAATAAGCTCTCTCAAGGACCTACTCTTTCTGGGTTGTGCCATGTCTACAACCGTGTGTGCTTTAATTTTTTTATTTTTAGGATTAAAGGCTGGTGGGTTTTCCACCACTACATTACCACCTTTCTGTCTGGTGTCATGCTAACCTGGTGAGTATTTTTAGACTATTCATTTCAGACTGACTCAAACATTGTCTCCAGTTACTGTGCTGTACTGTCCTTGTCTGGCTATCACCAGACCAAGCTCAATTTAAGATTGAACATTGGTCTGGGGAATCTGCTCTGTATATTCTACTGCACAAGAGGTGTGAACAACTGGCATAATTCAAATGACTCGGGCAACGAGCCATTTTTTCTCTATCTGTCATCGTGTTAAATCGCCAGTAGCTTGCCAGGTGGATAAGACAGTCTGTGATTGGTTCCTGCAAAAGTGTAACAGAAGCAGTAGAAATGAATGTACAGGTTTCCAGACTGAGATGCCGGGCGAAATCAAATCGGTGACAGATCAGGCTAGGTTTATTCAGGGTGCGTCTCAATCAGCTCCTCAGTTCAGTAGTCAGGGCACTGATCAGGGAGTCAGCCCTTTGACTTACGTCCTAATCAGTGCCCTGACTAGTGGACTAGAGGAGCTGATTGAGACGCAGGGTCAGTCTACTGTCCTTCAAGTTATCATACATTTCCATTCCCATTCTATTTTTGTAATGTGATGTGCAATAAAGCTGAAATAAAATTAAATATTACTGCTCATGAAAAATTAGAAAATAAGCTAACACTTACTTAAATCCTTTATGTGTAATGCATTATAAGTTATTCATAATGTACGTTATAATAGTGCTGGCAAATCGATTAATCGCATGTAACAAAAGCTTGTAAATATAAATTTGTTTGTGTATACAGTGTGTATATATATATATATATATATATATATATATATATATATATATATATATATATATATATATATATATATATACTGTACACACACATACATATATTCACAAACTTTTATGTTAGATGCAATTAATTGCGATTAATCAGTTTGACAGCACTAATTATATATTTTCATAAATGAATAGTGGTAACCAAAGTTAAAATTCATTATAATATTTGCAGATTTCTTGTTACATCTGAAATTGGTTGTTTGTCATGTTTTAATGCATTATATATTTTAATGGCACAACATTAAAATATATAAAAAGCATTAAAAAGCATTAAAAAGCATAACAAGTATTACAATGAGGTTACAATTCTACCATGCCATGCTCATAAGAGACCATACAGTGCATTAAAATATGAATTACAAGTATTATTAATGCATTAAAATACTTTTATAATGCATTCTATTTAAAATCTTTAAGTAAAGTGTTTTTATTTTATTTTATTGACATTAAACACTTCAATTAAAATGAAAATGAACACTGAAAAGCTAATTTAAAATATGAATACTACTCTAATATGGTACTGAAATAACACTACTTGTTTTATTTGGAATAACATAAAAACACTGTAAATCTTGAACAAGGAATTCAGGAATAGGCAGAAGTTTACTTTTGATATTAAATGCAGCATCACAACTAAAACAATGAATGATGATTTGATTTTTGATGATGAATGATTTATGAATCAGTGAATTGCAATTACAGTTGAACTTAAACAACAATAGTGTTATTATATATGTATATTTAGGCCAGATGGTGAAACATACCAGTCTTTCAGGAACCAATTTCTGGCCTATTGTTTGTATCAAAGTAAGTTACAAATCCTACAAACAAAACATATGTTGGTGCAAAAATACCAACACTGCAATATTGAGAAATTTTGAAGGCAAATTTATTGTATCACTTTTTCTTTTAGGCTTTGTGCAGTGTCTTCAGTACTACTATCAAAGTGGGTGTCTCTACAGGCTAAAAGCACTAGGAGAAAGACACAACTTGGATTTGACTGTTGGTAAGGGTTTCTGAGTTTAAGTAAAAAGCTGTATATCACTTTAAACCGCTTTAAACTCTTTTTGTTTAAACAGAGGGATTTCAGTCGTGGATGTGGCGGGGACTGACATTTCTTCTTCCCTTTCTTTTCCTGGGTCATGTAAGTATTTTTTCTTTTAATAATATGTTCAAATAATAATATGTTCAAAGTATAATCAGTCAGATTTTAAAGAATACATATTGAAAACGGACCAGCTTATGAAATGCCTTATGAACAGAATAATAATTTTAGTGAACCCTGAATGTTGTCTGGGTCACAGTTCTGGCAGCTTTGGAACAGTATTTCCCTGTTCAGAATGACTCAGCTCCCTGAATGTAAAGAATGGCAGGTCAGTGTTGTTTTTGCACATCTTTCCACAACATCAAAACACTAAAGTGATCAAATAAGCCAAATTCACTCACATATTTATGAATAAATGTGTTGAAAGTGTGATTTTGAATGATCTAATATCTAATATCTTCACATCTTTTTACTATAGGTGTCCATGAGTGGCTTCTGCTTTCTGATTCTGTTTGCGGGAAATTTTTTCACTACACTTGCAGTTGTTCGTCACAAGCACAAAACCCAGCAAAACAACAAGAGTCAATGATTTTTATGAGCGTTTCATGTAAAAATGTCAATCAAGACAAAAGACTCTTCCATAGTTTTTTGTGTGAAAAATAAGTAAATTTAAGACAGAAATAAAAAAATTAAGTATTTCCTTTTTTAAACAAAAAATATCTTTGACCATGCAGACTTTTTTTGTTTTTAATAAAGGAGTATAAAGTGGGATGTTGAACAATCTGTAATAAAGTTATTTGTATTTAAGTGGAATTTCTAAACTTGAATAAAACTGCTATGTATGTGAAATAAGATCATTAATTGATACAAACAAATCAACTTATTTCAATTATAATAATGATAATAACAGCAACAATAATTGTGGTTTATTGATTTTATATGATTACTGATTCAACCAATGAACTCTCTCGTGGATGATAATAATATCGACAATTGTAGTAGTAGTAGGCTAATAATAATGTATTGTTTATGATATGATTTAAATATATTACGTATTATGATTAATAAATCAACAAAATGCTCAAATGGGGAGTTAAATGACCTGAGATGACCTCATTTTCCCAGCATTCCTGTCAAAACAATATGGCGGCGTCCTTCGACATGCAGCCGTAAAGTGAGCCAGTTATTTATATGCGACATATGAAGTTGGACTTTTAGCTGGCTAATGTTATAGATTTATTAGCAGTACTGTCTTGTTTGTTAGACCAAAGAACATGTTGTTGTTAGCGGTCTTTTCTGGTTTGGTGTATTCTACAGTCGGCGCTGAGATGTCAGGTGGGTTTATTTTGAAGCGCATGGCTTATAATAACCAATATAATATGACTTATATTAAACTGCTAATTATATATAATAGTGTAGCCATTGTCTAAAAAGTGTGCACATGCACTTTTGCACGGTTAGGTTGGCCAAACCCTGTGAGCTCTCTAACTAACGTTACTTTATCAGTCTCTGCAGTTTTTTGTTTTGTTGTTTTACGCGGGTTAGGTAAACATGCTGTTTAGGTAGGCAGCTTAACGTTACTAGGTTTTGTGAGAGAGCCATTGTTCCATATCTTTTGTTTATCTCATCAATAACACATATCGCTTATTGTGTGCTTGCATTCCCGACAGGTTAAGTGCTATTAGTTTTCGCTAACTGTATTTGCTTGCATTCACAGATACTTTGAATGATGTTTGGGATTACACCGGGAGTTACCTGTTGTCTGTGTGGCAGAACAGGTTTTATGTCTATACTACTGCTGCTGTTCTCATAGGAGTCTGGTTTATTGTCAACATGCTTTTCAAACAGGTAATTGTGTTTACGCTAAAAAATATTTTCTTCTAATTAAAGGTATAGTTCAGCCAAAAATGAAAATTCTTCTGTCAAAATTCTGTCATAATGTACTCACCCTCAAGTTACAAACCTGTATGAATTACTTTCTTCTGCTGAACATAATTAAGAAGATATTTTGAAGAATATTTGTTACCGAACAGTCGATGTGTCCCCTTGACTTCCATAGTGGGGGAAAAAAGTGCTATGGTATGAAGAGCATGCTGTTTGGTTACCAACATTCTTCAAAATATTAAATTAGTAAAAGGATATTCATACACGACTTGGAACAACTGTAAGGGTTAGTAAATGATGACAGAATTTTCATTTATGGGTGAACTATCCCTTCAATGTCTTGTAGTTTCTAATAAATTAACATTATATATAATATTTCTTTTATAGAAAAAAACGGTCAACCCTGTTAATCCATCGCTATATAAATCTGCGAAAAAGCAGGAGCTTTCACCTGAAACAGAAAAAGACTTTCATGTGTCAGGGGTCAAAGTCTTCTATGGATCACAGACAGGAACAGCAAAGGTTTGTATACATTGTATACACACTGCAAGTTGTAAGAAAAAGTATGTAAACCCCTTGCAGAAAATGTGAATAATTTTGGCAAAACAAGAGATCATACAAAATGCATGTAATTTTTATTTAGTACTGTCCAGATTATGTTTGACTAAAAATAGCTGAATTAATTCAAATGACCCGTTCAAAAGTGTTTGTACCATTGATTCTTAATACTGTGTGTCGTGACCAGGATGATCACAACTTTTTTTTTTTTTGTGATTGTTGTTCTTGAGTCCCTTTGTTTGTCCTGAACATTTAAACTGACTAGTGTTTTAAGAAAAATCCTCCAAAAACTCTTCATTTTTTCAGCATTTTTTGCATATTTGAACCCTCTCCAGCAGTGACTGTGCAGTGACTGTATGATTTTGATATCTATCTTTTTACACTGAGACCAACTGAGGGACTCGGACACAACTATTAAAAAAAGTTTTAAACATTTCCTGATGCTCCTGAAGGACACATGATGCATTAAGAGCCAGGGGGTGAATACTTTTTGAATTTAAAGATCAAGGGAAATTGTGCTTAGTTTGTCTTCTGGGAATCATGCAGGATCTTCTGTTTCTTCCGAAGGGCAGTACTTGGACACCCCCTGGCTCTTAACGCATCGTGTTTCCTTTCAGGAGCATCAGGAAATGTTTAAAACTTTTTTAACAGTTGTGTTTGGGTCCCTCAGTTGTCCGCAGTGTGAAAAGATGGATATCAAAAATCATACAGCCACTGCTGGAAAGGGTTCAAATATGTGAAAGATGCTGAAAAACTGCAGACATTTTGGTCAATTTTTCTGAAGAATGTTGATCAGTTTAACTATTCAGGACAAACAAGAGACTCAAGAACAACCATCACAACCCCCCCCCCCCCCCAAACCCCCCCCCCCCCCCCCCCCAAAAAAAACAAACAAAAAAAACAGCCGTGGATCTTCATAAGAATCAAGAGTTTATAAACTTTTGAAAGGAGCTTTTTTTTCGTCTTGTAAACTGAATGTTAAAAAATAAGATCTTTCTTATTTGGTTACAATTATTCACAGATTCTGCAAGGGCTTCATATACTTTCGCGGTATGGCTGTTTTAAAAAATGACATGCAAATGTGATTTACTATTCTTAACTCTGCTCAGGGGTTTGCGAAAGAGCTTGCTGAAGACGTCAGCGCTCTGGGGATCCAGTGTGAGGTTATAGATATGAAAGAGTATGACCCAGATGACAGACTGTCCGAGGAGGTGAGCATAGCATGTCTACGGTGTTATTTCACTGCTAAAAAATGTGGTGGACTGGTCCCATACTGCATTTCAGACAGGCGGATGATTTTCAACTTCGAGGAAATAGAAATGGATCATTTAAACTTAAAGATTTGTCATGATTTTATGATAAATATCTCTTTGAATTAAGAATATAATGGGAATTACTGGGAGCCTCATATCTTTCAATTACCACTTACCACGGTAACATTTAAAGGGAAAATTGATATTAAGGCTGGCAGTTAATCACAGTACTTCTCCCTGAGCAGAATGGAAAACGACTGACCAGCATTTTATCTCTCCAGAACTTAAATAATGAAACCCTCAGAGATTAAAGAGCAAATTACCATAATTTAATTTAAGTTCCCTTAAAGGGTTAGTTCACCCAAAAATGAAAATACTGTCCTTAATTTCTCACCCTCATGCCGTTCAACACCTGTAAGATCTCCGTTCATCTTCAGAACGCAAATTAAGATATTTTTGTTGAAATCCGACGGCTCAGAAAGGCCTCAATTGACACCAATGTCATTTCCTCTCTCAAGACCCATAAAGGCACTAAAGACGTCGTCACAAAGCCCATCTCACTACAGTGGCTCTACAATCATTTTATGAAGCAATGAGAATTAGTTTGTGTGCAACAAAAAAAACTAAATAAAGATAAATACAGTGATGAGCTGATTTCTAAACACATCTTCCTGAAGCCTCGGAGCCTAATGAATCAGCGTATCGATTCATGATTCGGTTCGGCGTGCCAAACTGCTGACTGGCGAGGCGAACTGCTGATTGGATACACTGATTGATAATGCTCAGAAGCTTTACGAAGCTGTGTTTTGAAATCGGCCATCACTATACAAGTCGTTATTTAGTTTTTTTGCGCACAAAAACTATTCTCATCGCTTAATAACATGACTGTAGAACCACTGTAGTGAGATGGGCTTTGTGACGACGTCTTTAGTGCCTTTATGGGTCTTGAGAGAGGAAATGACATTGGTGTCAATGGAGGCCTTTCTGAGCCATCGGATTTCAACAAAAATATCTTCATTTGTGTTCTAAAGATGATCGGAGGTCTTGCGGGTGTTGAACGACATGAGGGTATTTCATTTCATCCCTTTAAAAGACTTCAGTACTGTGAAATAAAAGAAAATCCCTAACTACTACTAAAAAAGTTTATGTGATTTGAATTTGTCCATTCTCAGATTTAAGCTAAATCCATCCATCACAGTACCGCTCATAGTCTAAAAGACCAAAGTTGTTGTCCTTCCAGGAGCATTATACGTGCTCGATCATATACGTGCATCAAGAAGTTTAGGTGAATTTCAAAAACTGTCAAGAAATGTCCAGATCATTTTTACATAGAACTCCTGCATTATTTTTTGATAAAGTCTACTTTTAATGCCATGGAAGAAAAACATTCTAAGGTAATTAAAAAGTACACATCATGGTGGCACCTGTGAATTTCTTTTATTAAAAAATAAAAATAAAATCATTGTCCATGCAGAGAATTTTAATACTATATTATAAAAGGATCACATAAAACAAGTTTTAATTGTCATTAAATTTCATAAGTTCCTTTATAAATTATATTTATAAAAGTTATAATGGTTCTATAATAATAATATCATGTCAATTTAGTACTTGGTAATGTTACTTTAAATAAAAATTCTTCATGCTCACATGTCATTCTTCTCTAGTGTACAAGCAAGATGATCTGTGTGTTCCTGGTGGCCACATACACCGACGGACAGCCCACCGAAAGCGCCGAATGGTTCTGTAAATGGCTTGAGGAAGCGTCCACTGACTTCCGATATGGGAAAACGTACCTGAAGGGAATGAGATATGCCGTGTTTGGGCTGGGGAACTCCGTTTATGTGGGCCATTACAACACCGTGAGACACGCCTACATTGTAACATCTGTTTTTGATTGGATTGTGTTGCATTAGTCTTGCACTAAAGACATTTTCTGTTTTCAGGTCAGCAAAAACATAGATAAGTGGTTGTGGATGCTGAGTGCCGCACGGATCATGACCAGAGGAGAAGGCGACTGCAACGTCGTAAAGAGCCGACACGGCAGCGTGCAGGCCGATTTTCAGGCCTGGAAAACGAAGTTCCTGAACCGGATGCAGGCCCTGGCCAAAGGGGAGAAGAAAGCTTGCTCTGGCAAGTGCAAGAAAGGCAGCTGCAAGAATAAGAAGAAACATAAGGAAGAGGCAGAGGACAGTCACTCGCTCTCTGAGAAGAACAACTCTGAGGCAAGCCGGTCCTCCTCTCTGATGTCTTTGAACACATGTAGTCATGGTAACAGCTCTCGCGCTGCACACCCAGAGAGCAGATTGTTCCCCTGCAGTCTGTGGTGCACTCATGTAAATGGGATCTGAACAGCAGGGGTGACATTACAGGCTTCTGAGGAGATTGTCTTCTCTTACATGCCCCTCTCATATATTTTACTTCTAGGAAACATCATTCTCACAAAGTTAAGCTCCTATAATTCCCTTTTCTCACTGAAAATGTTCAGGTTTTCATGGCAAAAGGGGTTTGACTTGAACACTTGCCTGCGCTTCCATTGATTACAGAGCTAAGCAATGACGCAACTGACTGCTACTACCTAACCTGTCCACAAATAAACAGAGCGCATCCCTGTTTGTTTACAAGTTTGTTTAAAATGCACTATTTATTAAAATGCACTATTTATTATTTACTAAGTTATTTCATTCAGCTTTATGCAATCATCAAGTTCTAACTAATAAAATCCATAGCTATAAATTCATACAAAACATTTGACTATTTTATTTTAGACATAGTTATGAGCCATAATTTAACTCCGGTTCTTTATGCAATTTATTAACTGCATTTATCTGGACCTGAACCACATTTATAAAAGTGGCAAAAAGACTTGCAATTTTTGCAGAAGGTGGGATTTGAGCCGTATCTAGACACAAGAATATAATAAAGGCTTTATTGACAGAAATTCGCCACCTGGAACACAGGTTTCAGCAAATAATAATACATCCTATATTTGATCCAACCAAATCTTGATGGATAAAATTCTGCCCAACATTGCCATTGCCATTTAAATGTTGACTTTTAATATGATGTAATTCACTGATTTCATCTGAGGGTGCACATAAGGGATTTTTTTGTTAAAAACGTCACAGAACAATACATGCTATAAGTTGAAATTTTTCTTGTTTGTTTTTCAGGAGGAGCTGATGGAGTCCAGCAGTGATGCTGAGTCCTCTGCTGAGGAAGAGAAGTCTCATGGCTCCGTCATTGACATGGAGGATCTTGGGAATGTAATGAATCGAATGAAGAAAGCCAAGGTAAAACAAAAACAGCCCCACTTTGTCTACTCACAAGATTCGAGTCCAAATCACAAGCTTGCTATTCTGTTATTGACTAATTTGGATATATATCAGGCACAGTACATTTTCTCAAGAAAAAAAATCTCTTAACTAATTCGGTAACTATATAGGGATTCAGTTTACATTACTATAATATTGAAGATTAAAAAATTAACCCTTAAATGCATGACTGTTTCAACATTCTTACATATTCGGGGCGTTAGCGACCCAGATCTATATTTAACATGGATATACCTCTACCTGTCGTGATAATATATAAAACTACTGATATTAGAGTAACACTTATAGAAGAATAAAACCTATACCATCATCATCTGTCCTCGTCAGAGCTCGTTTACCAGTATATTCAGCATCTGCTCATATTCGCGATCTCCAGCATATTCTCCAAACTCATTTTCAATGTCTTCAAAATCAATATTTTGATCACTGACAGCTTCTTGACTACATCCATTATCAAGAGACAGTGACACTAATATTTGATTGTGTTTAGTACTTGTTCTCTGCTGTAAATCACTGAGCCATATTCAAGTTTTGCAGATTATAATTATTATTGTTTCGTTTTCTGTCAGAGGTAACTTTGAGTGAAACGTCACTTCATCATTAGGTATCAGACATTGCCACCTTGTGGAATAAAGGTTAATTGCACCGTATTTCTTCATTATAGATTCATTTACTTTTGTGCAAAAAAATATACGTACAATCCTACACACCTCGGGTCGTTAGCGACCCTATACAATTTTGACAAAAAACTAGTGAAAAAACAGGCATTCAATTATAATTCTATTTTTTTTTTTTCTTGTTATATTGTTTAAAATGGATTGATTGAGGAATACTAATAAGGTTGATGTCTAACTTTAAAAAATGAATGAGGAGCAGGGTAGTGAATGACGTCTCGGGTCGCTAACGACCCGAGGTATGCATTTAAGGGTTAACTGATTTGTTTACAAACACTTAAAGTTCCCGTTCTTCGCGATTCCATCTTTCAAACTTTAGTTAGTGTGTAATGTTGCTGTTAGAGCATAAATAATAGGGGTGCACCGATCCGACTTTTTCAGTCCCGATACCGATGCCTGGGCTTTGTGTATCTGTCGATACCCGATACCAATCCGATACTATTGTTAAATTAATAATAAACTGTATACCTTCCTTGAAGAGACTAAAGGCACCAGACTTTACTAAATAAAGATAATAAGACAAAATAACAGATGTATGCAAAGTGTTGAATTCTTATTTATTTAAAAAACAATTGTGCATTCAAATCTAAAATATAATTTAGAGCTCGACATTAAGCATGCTCATGTCTGTCCTTCGGATAAGTAAAATGGTCATTCACTTGTCGTGCTTGTCCGGGAAAAAAGTTAGATTTGTGTGTGTGTGTGTGTGTGTGTGTGAGTTGTAAATATAACTTATTCTGAAGCAATGTTCTCAGTGTTCAATCAGATTTGACATTTTAAATCTGCATATTAGTGATATTTTACCTTTATAAAGGGCATTTTCCCCTAATCTTATTAAATATAAGCTATGCTTCAGGTTTTATATTATATTCTTAAATTTGATCTATACATTAAATTTAAATAAGACACTATAGGGATGTTACCAATCAAATTAAATTATGTACCCAGAAAAATTACTACTGCATTAAATGATGTTATGAGATTTGTATTTTTGAATAAACAAAATAAATGTTAAAAAATATAGGAAACTAAACCACCAGTATAGGTGAGTCTTAATGAGTGAGTCATTGAGTCATTAATTCAAACGATTCATTCAAACGACTGATTCCTTTAAGAATGAGACAGTCGTTTACGAACAGGTTATTGAGTCTTTGATTCAACCACTGAATCATTCAGAACACGTGAGACATGTTATGGTTCTGCTTTTTGGAACTTTGTTGCTTGGAATCTTTGTTTGGAACTATTTTCGCAGCTGAAATAGAACAAAAAGACTCAATATTGCATCTAAAATGTAAGTAACTAAAGTTAATGATTGTTTATGGAGCTGTCATAGGAAATCAGTGACATTTTCAATCGTGATGGTATTCAGGGAAATAGCACATTTGGTTGTGTGAAGTTGTTTAACTGTATCATATGTTATAAAGATAAAAACGTAACATTTTTAATGTTTACCGCAATTACTATGTGTGAGTGGTGCTTTTTTGATTTCTCCTCAAGATGCGCGAGCGTCAACAGCGCGTTGTTACCGTCAGTTCATTACATTAGCATTATCGACTATCAGTCACCACTTACACTAAATTAATTCTTTGCATCCTGCAAAGTTAGCTGCTGGGCTATATTGTCCACTCCTTTAGTTTTACTGAGCTGCAGGAATGCAGCGTGCTCCTTAACATGGTGTTTCTGGATTAAATTGGTAGTATTATTGCCGACAGATGAACTAGTTGGCGTGGCAAGCATAAAATATCTCTACACATCCGACTCTCTGGCTCGCTCCATGTTGCTTCCAGCACGCGACACACGTGAAGCTGACGAATGACGTAGGGTTCTGCTGCGATTATATAAAAAAAAAAACAAAAAAAAAAAACACCTGGATCGGCCTGTGGATCTGTTCATTTTTCCGATCCCCGATCCAGCTTTGTCGTCAGTATCGCAGCCGATATCCGATCCTAATATCGGATCGGTGCACCCCTAATAAATAATACCTATAAAATTATAAAGCTCAAATTTCAATGCCAAGCGAGATATTTTATTTGAAAGAAGTTCCCTTTCAAAGCCTACAGTGAACGGCCGGTTTGGACTACAGCAGGAAGTGCAGGGATGTAATGACATCATTAGAACCGTTTGTTGACTAACCCTCCGCCCACAAGAACACGCAAAAAATGGGGTGTGGTGTTGTTACTCTCCCACGTGGAGAAGAGCGCGCATTCAGCGCTTGCATCTCTCCGAGGCGGGACCTTTCCGGGCAAAGTGCGCTAAGCTGCTGTCCAATCACAACACGGGAAGCGCTGGCCCAATCAGAACTCGTTACGTATTTCTGAAGGAGGGACTTCATAGAACAAGGAAATCATCAGGCCGTTTTTAGGACAGAGGAAACAGCGCTGTACAGATAAGTAAATTGTGTAAAAAATACTGTGTTTTTTTACACGTGAAACATGAACTCATGTTATATTGCACACTGTAAACATAATAAAAGCTTCGAAAACACGCGAAGAATGGGAACTTTAAATTAGGGTCAAGGACGGTTTTCTAAATATAAAGCTAAACTTACTTTAAAACTAACTTTATAATTACATAATTATGTTTCTACTCTAATTTGGTGGCTGCCATGAGCTTGAACAGACTGGCATTTCTGAAATAAATATAATTTTCCAATCTGTCTTTCTGTGGTTGAAACACTGTTCGAGCAATTACAGTGGTGGTCAAAATTGTTGGTACCCCTGGTAAATATGATCAAATATGGCTGTAAAAAAAATTAATCTGCAGTGTTTATCCTTATGATCTTTTATGAAAAAAAAATCACAAAAATCCAACCTTTCATTGAAGTAAAAAAAATTGAAAATGGGGGGTAAATCACATTATGAAATAAATGATTTTCTCCAAAACACATTGGCCACAATTGTTGGTACCCCTAGAATTTGTTATGAGTAAAATATCTGTATTTTAATGTAAAGTATATTTACATTAATATTATTATTTAGCACACCAGGGTGACAAGGAACATGAAATTGTCCAGCTATGATGTCTTGTTTCACAGGAGTATAAATATGAAGAGGCATAAAGGCCAAATTCCCTTAATCATTCATCACAATGTGTAAAATTACAGAATATATGTGCAGCAAAAGATTGTTGAGCTTCACAAAATAGAAAGTGGCTGTAGGAAAATAGCCAAAGCATTGAAAATCCCCATTTCCACCATCAGGGGCAAGAATCTCCACTCAACTAAAGATGTTACGAATCTGCCTAAAAGAGGACACGTGTCTGTATCGTCCTAATGCATGCTGAGGAGAAACGTTTGAGTGGATAAAGACTCTTCAAGTATCACAGATGGAGAATCGCAGAGATTTGTTGAGTCTTGGGGTCAGAAAGCCTAAAAAAAAAATTCTAACAACCCTTACATCACCACATTAGAGTGCGGATCGGGCCGCATTTTTCTGTCCGAGCCGGGCCCGTGTCCGACAGAGCAGTAACCGAATCCGACCCGAGCCCGACAGGCATTCAAATATTTATGTCCGAGCCCAACCCGAGCCTGACAGTTAAAATCTATTTTTTTTCCCTCAAATACTAATGACACGTACGTTTGTTTGTGTGGAAAGCCCGCTTTTATTAAGCAACTGTAGGAAGGCATTCTGAAATGTTTACAGACGAGCGTGTCAGCACGCGCATGGGGCATCAAACGTTACACAGGGCCCAATCAAATAGACAACTGAAATTAAATGAACAAAGGTCTGCTAAAAATGGCCCAAGCTAACAGAACAAAACATTAACGTAACACTATTGAATTGAAAGTCATCTTACCAATTTTCTCAAACTGTATGGTTCCTAAACTGCAACATGGGATCTATTTACATAATCTATCCATCAAAGTTTAGGCTAATCGAGGTTTTACGCAGAAAAAGGATTGCATCAACTGTGGATGGCTTCAAGGCTGTCCTGCTGCCAACAGCGCTGAAGTTGCGCTCACTGGAATGACAAGGATGCCGCTGGCAATATGCAAAACAAATTTCCGCATGCAGGAAGACGGATGTTAGGGTAATATTTTACATTTATTTTAATCACAAAAACAAACCATTGCATCAAGTTAAACAGGCCCATTGGCTACTTGCATAATAAGCAGTTTTAAATTTAAAAGTTTCAATGCGTTGAATTTGTTTATCAAATGTTTATTAATTTTTTTTTTAAAAGCCTAAATGAAGTTTCTTTATCATATACATTGATCAGGTCTCTTAGGAAGAATTTGATTAAACCCTAAATGAATTTCTCTACGATCGCTATATAGACTTTTTTGAATTGTCAAAGTTTTAGGAGAGTAGACTTTCAACGGAGAAAGGGAAATCTCTTTGGTTTCATTTAAAAATATCTTAATTTTTGTTTCAAAGAAAACAAAAAAAGTCATGGTTTTGGAACGACTTAAAAAAAGAATTTTCATTTTTGGGTGAACTATCCCTTTAAATTTCTATCTTTTCCTCTCACAGAGGACTTGGAATATAGCCTACAATTAGCATGGACCACTTTGAAGGTACTATTTTTGAGCATTACGTTGTGTGACAAGAGCTGCTTAAAGATGCTTCAAATTTATACTTGTGTTAGACTGAAAAGAAAAATGTTTTGGACTGACGTGAGGGTGAGTAAATAATGACAGAGTTAGGTGAAGTCTTCCTTTAAAAGGACAGAGTGCTGGACAGTCAACGGCGGTGGCTTCATTGAAGGAGACTGAGTGGCAGATGGTTTGCTACAGCAGCTCCAGCAGGCGCTGGGAGGACTTACGTAACCGTGAACTGTGATCACTGACGCCCACTCTACAGGCCTGTGCGCAGGAGTGATTCATGAGACCGAAGCACAGACAAATCTTCCCATACACGCGCATACACACTCTCTCACATCCTATTCGCTATAGAGAGGCTGTGAACGTGAAGCCGAGAGGATCCAAACCCACTTTAATCCAGTAAGATCCCTTTATGGATGCCTTCAGGTGTTTAAACGGCTTCAGGAGATGTGTTTGGAAATGAGGTTTGCTGCTCAAGCAATCAGTCAATTGTGACGTTCCCGATTGCATAATGAAATGCCAGAAGTTATGAATTTGTATACGCTGGCAGTCAATTACAGGAGAGAGCAAATAGGGTTATGAGAGAACCTGATGAATTTAATACAGTTATTGATCTATTTACGGGGGCTGTCAGTTTAAATGATTAGTTTACTTTAAAACGAAAATTTCCTGATAATTTACTCACCTCAGTGTCATCCAAGATGTTCATGTCTCTCTTTTTTTCAGTAGGAAAGAAATTGTTTTTTGAGGAAAACATTTCAGGATTTTTCTCCACATAATGGTCTTCAATGGCAACCAATGGTTGAAGGCTCAAATCAATGCGGTTTCAAAGGGCTTCAGAGACTCTGCACGATCCCAGCTGAGGAATAGTGTTAACTAGTGAAATGATCTGTAGTTTTCAAGAATAAAGTAAAAATTTATATACTTTTTAAACCACAAATGCTCTACTTCAGTGTTTTGATTCTTCACGGCGTGTCATGGCATTACGCCGAAAAGGTCGAACCGCAACTTAAGTTGCAGTACCGACCCAGTGTTAAAATGAGTGTGCACAGACTTAATCAAACATTATTTACAAAAACAAAGGTAAAACAATGATGATGGATGATTTTAAAGTTGGTGGAGTTTTTCTGCATTGGGTCTGTACTTCCACGTACGTCACCTTGTGTGACCTTTCTGACGTCATGTGCGGGGACGCGCATTTGTGGTTAAAAAGTATATACATTTTTCTTTTTTTCTTGAAAATTATTTTACTAGTGCAAAGCCCTTTGAAACTGCATTTAATTTGGAACTTCAACTGTTGCTTGCCATATGCCGTTGAAGTCCATTTATATGGAGGAAAATCCTCAAATATTTCTTTTCGACGGAACAAAAAAGACATGAACATCTTGGATGAGATGGGGGTGAGTAAAATATCAGGAATTTTTATTTTGAAGTGAACTTATCCTTTAATGTAGTAAAATTAGTCATCAAAAATAAAAGCATTTGTGTTCAGAAATACTGAGAATTGGGGGGGGGGGGGGGGGGGGGTGAAATGCTGTTTCATGCATACTGAGCTTTTTATACTGTTAAAGACTTGGATTCCCATCCTAAACATAGACAAAGTTTCAAACACTAAGTTGGGCGTTTGATGGAGTATTTCTGTGTCAAAAATACTCCTTCCGGTTTCTCACAAGTTTCGGAGAGTTTTTTCCGAGTATGGGTCGGCTTGACGTCGAAAGAACGGAAGGTCCTTGTATGGCGCGCGCGACTAGAACGAGAGACGAAACGCACGGCCATAAACACTGCTCTCAGGTGCAGGTCCACTCGTCCGAGCAACACTTCTGTCGCGCCGCACTTCTCTTTATTCCTATGGGTGACGTCAAACGACTTTTAATGTGCCCGCACAGCATTCCGGGAAGGCAGCGCTGCATTTGAACCGATTTGAACGCAGAAATGATGAGAAGCGTCACATCACGCTTCAGTCGTGTCTCAAAAGCGGATCTCCACGGTCACTGCTGTCACAGGACTTCACGAAATCAACAAGAAGTGTGTTTTTGATGGAGCGGTCCCAGCGATAAAGGTTCACGTTTGTGCTTTGGAAGCAGGCGGTGCGTAAAACTGCTTCAAATGTCTATGCTGTTGGCTATCGTCGCGTAAGTAAACATCAGTAAACAACACAACCGTGTATAATGCTAGTTAATTTATCAATGGAGCATGCAATGTATGGTGTGTTTAAATACATTTGTTTAGCTTACCAATATAGGTGTCAGTTTGTTTATGGGGACGTTCTCACAAAGCGTGCTTCTTCATTCAAATGCACGTTACTCCATTGTTTTTTTATATACACTAGTCTGTCGTGCAAAACCGTTTTGCTTGCTACTGCTAAGGTTTAGTCGCATACAATAGTCCATAAACCAAATCATGTCATCATATACCACGAGTAAACAAACGCAAATGTTGACAGGCCACTAAATACAGTACATACCACAGAGACGGACGTCCTGCTGCTGCTGTTTCTCCTGTTCAATTTATTTCATCCTCCGGATCTGATTCTGGATCATATATGTATTAGTTGAATCTGATTGATAGCCATGGTTTATTTAGGGTAACGTTTTCTTTTCCACGCTTGACGATGTCCGCTTTCAGAAGCTCTCGTGCAGTAGCTGCGCGCTCGTCATTCTTTAGCTCCGCCCACACGATACGCCTCCAGCCGCTCGTTTTTTTCCGGAAAGACTCGGTACAGCCTATTTTCTTTTATAAATATAATAAAACTAAAGACTTTTCGGCGATATGAAGGATGCAATACTACTCTATAGGTACTCAAGATTGACATGAGATTGACTGAAACTGAGTGTTTCACCCCCCCCTTTAAAGGGGAATGCTGTGCTTCGAGACATATTTTACAAGGTTGAAATACTTTTGATGTAGTATCCCTGGGCATTTTCACAACTAGTTTGTTTGAGCACTCCAAAAGTGGGCTTTTTTTGGTTCCATTGAGTCTCCTTTTAAGTCCAGTTACATTTGTGAACAAAACATTGAGGTCACTTACAGCTAGTTACCTTGCTGATTCATTTTAATTGAACTGGGTTTAGTTAATGTGCATGTGTATGTAAAAACGTCTTTAAAAACACTGTGCTTATGGCTAAATACTGATGCAACGGTCAGAGATCCTAAGGTCAATTTGTTGCACGTGAATGCTGAACTGAAACAATCCAAAAATTGGCTTATCGAAATATTTTACTTAGCAATTTTTGTATGCACATCATTTTATTATTTGAAGTAAAGTAGCTTATTTTATTAAACTGTTTAGAGTAGGAGACCTGCCACATAAGGTATTTTAACACAAGTCCATAAACTAGAAACAAAGTTGAAGTGTCTTAAGTATTGTTGTATACCTTTTACTGTTTGTGTGAGTCACTGCCCAATGCTCCACCAAAAATCACAAGCATCTTATAACCCTTAGGTTCAGCAAATGCCCTTAGTGCTCTTATGTTGATCTAGATAAACTGGTTCGTTTAGCTGTGAATTTGTTTCATCTTCACGCTCTTTCAGGACAGTTTAACTCAGAGAAAAAACATGCCATCACTTAATACTCAGGTAACATAAGGAATCTGTCAGTCGCTCAAGTGTTCATCTGCTTTAATTTTGCTGTAGTTTATCATTTTTGTCATTTAGGAGCAGTGGATATATTTTGAAAGAGTTCTTGCTAATAATATAAAGGATCTTAGCAAATTATTTCATGTTAGATAATATGCAAGAAGACATTATATACATGCATAATTCATATTAGTAGTGAATAATTATTTATTAGTGACACTGGAATAATGACAACTGTTGTGAAACACAGAGTGTCTAGTTTGTGTAGATATGGGTCGTGCTTGTGTAGAATTACTCCGCTTTGGCTCCAGATGGCATTAGAGACATATTGTATCTTGGCTTTACTAATGCAGACTCCTAACCCTGCATTCCTTTATTATCTGCACTGCTTTAGTTGTGCCGTTTTTATAAAATGAACTCCCATTATGATTCCTGTTCCTATGTATTTCTGACCGTAAAGTTAATACGTTTAATTTATAGTACTTGGTCATACCACTTTGAGGTGCAAGACGATGTGCAAGCCATTCATAGGCTTGTGTGTGTGTGGCTCTGCGGCAGTTTATGCATTGCTTGTTGGAGTGGCACTATGTAGGTTACATTTGGCTCAAACACTGGCATGAGTTTCGAAAGGTTTGTTCTACCAGTGGCAACATTTTTGTAAAAAAAAGTTTCTTATGGTGCTGCTAGTGGTGCAGAATTTGCTCACTGCACCTTTTAAAGATCCCCCTGATCTATATTTTTTAATTAAAAAAAGGCTGCATTTATCAGTATCAGCAAATCTGTAATATTGTATAAGATTACAATTTAAAATACGTTTTCTATCGTACTATATTTTAAAAGGAAATTTGTGCGATGGCAAAGCTGAATTTTCGGCATTCTGATTCGTTGTTCATGAAACATTTTACATTAGAACAGTGTTTATTTGAAATAGAAATCTTACATTATAAATGTCTATACTCATGTTTTATCAATTTAATGCAAATTAAGTATGAATTCCTTAAAAATCTTACTGACCTTAAACTTTTAAACAGCATTGAATATATTTGAAGTTTTATGTTTGAACAGTTTTTTAACCCCCAGGAAAGTGGACAAAAAGTATGTGATATATCTTGTAGTCCTTATTTCTACACAGTTAAATGCTCTCTACAATTGAGAATAAACCCAAATAAGTGACACTTGACTTCTTTCCAATTGGACTCACTCCCACTCCCAACATCTATGAGCCTCCTATTAAAGGGATAGCTCACCCCCCCAAAAAACTAAAAATCACCCTCATCCTCATGTTGCTGCAAACCTGTATGAATTATTCTGTAAAACAAAACCATTTGATCCTTTTTTTTTTTGAAGAATCGTTGACCAAATCTTTTCCATGCAACTGTAAAAGTTATCTCCAAAAATCCTCTTTTTTGTGTTCTAATCTGGAGCATGACAAAATTCCACTTTTGAATGATGTGTCTCCTGTGTGAGACATTATCCTGATAGTCCGCTGAGTCTTTGCAGATTAGTATACACCGATAATTCTTAACATTATGACCACTGACAGGTGAATTGAATAACACTTATCTCTTCATCACGGCACCTGTTAGTGGGTATGATTTATATTAGGCAGTAAGTGAACATGTTGTCCTCAATTTATTCATTAGAAGCAGGAAAAATGGGCAAGCGTAAGGATGTGAGTGAGTTTGACAAAGGCCAAATTGTGATGGCTAGACGACTGGGTCATAGCATCTCCAAAACTGCAGCTCTTGTGGAGTGTTCCCGGTCTGCAGTGATCAGTATCTATCAAAAGGGGTCCAAGGAAGGAACAGTGGTGAACCGGCGACAGGGTCATTGGTCGGCCAAGGCTCATTGATGCACGTGTGGAGCAAAGGCTGGCCCCTATGGTCTGATCAAGCGGATGAGCTACTGTAGCTCAAATGGCTCAAGTTATTGCTAGTTCTCATAGAAAGGTGTCAGAATACACAGTGCATCACAGTTTGTTGTGTATGGGGCTTCATAGCCACAGAGCAGTCAGGGTGCCCATGCTGACCACTGTCCACCATTGAAAATGCCTAAAGCATCACACTGTTCATCACTAACCAATGTTCTGCTGGGAAACCGTGGGTCCTGCCATCCATGTGGATGTTACTTTGACATGTACCACCTACCTAAGCATTGTGGCTGACCATGTACACCCTTTCATGGAAGGGGTATTCCCAGCTGGCTGTGGCCTCTTTCAGCAGGATAATGAATCCTGCCAAAAGGCAGAAATGGTTCATCTTTGAGGAGCACAATGAGTTTGAAGTGTTGACTCCGAATTTCCCATATCTTAATCCAATTGATCTTCTGTGGCATGTGCTGAACAAACAAATTCATAGAGGCCCTAACTCGCAACTTACAGGACCAAAAAGATCTGCTGCTGACATCTTGGTACCAGATAACACAGCACACCTTCAGGGGTCTAGTGGAGTCCATGGCTTGATGGGTCGGGGCTGTTTTGGCAGCAAAAGGGAGACTGACACAATATTAGAGCATAATGTCTGATCAGTGTATACACCACATTAATGCACACATTTCAATGTTAAGCATATATTTAGTGCAGTTTTGAGGCAGTATTTTCAGTGTGCAGTATTAGCAAGGTGGGAAATGAGATAACGGCTCAGGGATAGGCATTGTCCCGCAGCCACATCAGCCTGTGTGCGGCACATCGGCGGCAGCTAGAGCGGCTTGTCATTTTGGCTGGCTGTCAGTCTGAATGTATCAGCTGCTCAGCCTGAACTCTGCAAGGCCACTGCCTGCATTGCCGCTGTCACTTGCATGGGTGGTTTGTGGGAAATGGAGCGTTTCCAGCAGAAGAGAGCTGCTTTAGTTCTGTCTGTCTGAAAGAGGAGGGGTGCAGAGAGCCAGTGCTCTGCAGTAAGGAAGCTTTGGATCATAAAAACGCAGCGACTGCGAGATAAATCTTGCATGACAGATTGCAGCCTAGTCAACTCTACGTTGTGCATGGCAGTTCCACGACCGATCTCGCTGTGAAAGGGCATAATGTCAGCTTGCCAACCCAACCCCACCTGGTGCCTTCCACCCGCTCTTGTTGTTGGATTTTGCTCAAGGGACATTGTGTACTCAAATAAACAAAGTCACAGAAACACAAACACTGAAACACAGTGGCTTGTTTAGCACCTGTCTCTCAGACCGGATGTTGAGGAACCCTTAAAGTTTAGAGCAAGAACAAACCAAAGCAGCGATTATGATGGCGGAGAGATGTGGCACTTGTAGGAAATTTAAAGGTGCTGTTCTGCATCTGAATGTGCTTCTTTTAGTTTTTTTTCTTTAGATGTATGCCAAGGCTTTTAAGGTCGGGTAGAATCTGTGATCTCTGGCCTAGTTTGTTTGTTGGGTTTCATGGCAGGCAGTTTTTTTTTTTTTTTTTACTACACCAACTGGCAATCTGTGTTGTCAAAATACTTTTGGGTAAACTGGCAACATGCGGTATCGCACAGACCAAAACAAAAAAGACATTCCGACACGGAATGCACGCTTAAAAGTAAAATGACTGACTGTAGCATTGTTTTTCAGAGAAATGAGTATGTGAACTCAACATGTTTCCTAAATATCTGCAAACATATAGTATTGTTATGCTTTAGTACAGTCAAAAATGTACATACAGCACCTTTAATATGAGTAAGAAGCCCCTGTAGGAATTGAAGCCCTACATTACAGTTGAAAAAGGCATTAGGTTTTGATAGGAGTGCATGTTTGTTTATATAAATGGTAAATGGACTGCATTTATATAGCGCTTTCAACAGACCCTATGGCCATCCAAAGCGCTTTACATATTGCCTCACATTCACCCAATCATACACTCATTCATACAACCTACGGCGGTGTCTGCCATGCAAGGCGCCATCCAGCTCGTCGGGAGCAGCTGGCGTTTGGGGACTTGCTCATGGACACCTCGACACTTGGTCAGGTGGAACCGGGGATCGAACCACCAACCTTCCGGTTTGTAGACAACCTACATGAACCATTGAGCCACTGCCGCCCACAATATATGAACATGTTTGAATGATCATTGGTGAGAACAGGCTTAAAATAGTTTTTTGTTCTTCTGTTTTTTGTTTAATATTTTATTTATTGAAGATGAATAAGCTAAAATATTGATACTATGTCTTTTTTTTTTTTTTTTTTTGGATGTATATTGATGTAGATTGTAGGGTATGGTAAGAGCAGAAACTGTGTCTTACATTGATTAATTGGTGTGTTTTTTAGTTTTTTGACAACCTGTTTTATGTACTGCACATTTCTTACAGATCCTTTGAATGCACTGTGACATGCTGTCAGGGTTAGAACATCTAATATGACCTATGGAGTACAGCTTATTCTCTTCATCTGCCATATGCAGCACTGCATCTTTGACTCAGTGTCTGAAACTGAAATCCAGACTGTCTCTGACCTTTTAGAGAGGAAAAAATTGCAAATACCAACATCATATACTTGGTATGAAACATTTAGGGAAAAGCAGCAGGAGCTATAAGTCGTCTTTGATTTCCAGAAATATGGAATGGTGACATTCAGGGAAAAGAAGCAGGAACTATAAGTCAGGGTTGATTTCCAGCTGATTGTATATTCTGGACTGTGTGCAACCTGGAATCACAATAAAGTTCAATGCAGTCTGTTCACATAAGAGTGTTTCAGTGTTGAAGGTCAGTGATGGGAGTCCAAGACCTTCATCAGTGTGGCTCATCAGAACCATATGGCTGTAAGTGTCATATCTGTTTAAATCTTCCCATTGGTGCAATAATTTTCAAAGCAGCTGTTTCCTAGCTTTTTATTTATGAAATTAACTACAGGTCATTATGAAATTAAGCTCTGTGGAGTTTTTAAATTTGTTGTGGGATTATATGACCAATGGAAAACCTCATTTGTTCCCTAAAATATTGCATGTTTTAAGGCCTGTTTCACACTGGATGCATAAGCAGAGTGTATTTTTTATTTTATTTTGGTGCTCATGTTAACCGATTAGATCATTCCAACTGTACACCGAGGTGGCGTGGCAGTACGCAGCCGAGCAGAAGCAGTAGTGCTGTGATCGTTTCGGCGCTGAGTCTATTTTTGCTGTGCTGTTTGTGCTGATTTAAAGCCACAGTGTTTTTTGGGGTCAAAATAGTTAACATGAATAGTAACAAATTTCACCATAACATCAAATAAGTGAGGCGTTCCATGATTCACAGTCACCATATTACTTTTTTCATGTAAACTACTAGCTTTAGGTACCATTCACATTTTACCCTTAAATTCGGTAATACTTTTTTTTGATTTCTTAGTGATCTTTGCCTCAATAACTGGCTACTAGCTACTTGATTGAATTTATAAATCAAATGTATTTTTTTTATTAAAATTAAATTTCTAAGAACCCCCCCCCAACAAATTCTGTGTTGTGTATTTTTTTGGTATTTATTTTATCTCTTATTCATATGAAATTAAACAACTTTTTGTCAAAACAACATGCTGCATAACTGAACTTTATACTGTTAAAACATGGAGTGAAAATTGTGATTATTACTTACATTTTTGATTTCATGTGCTATCAGGATTATCATAACTAGTTTCCTAGTTAAAAATTCAGACATGAATGCCCTCTCAAGTCAAACTTTGAATGCAATGAGCTTGTAATCAAGACTTCGGAAGTGTTTATGATACGAGTTGAAATGAAACGGTAAAATGCTCATGAAGTGACTGGAGATGAAGTTCATGCATTCATATCCTCATATGAGATGGCAGAGATTGAAACACCTGACCATCGCGTGTGCGTGTTGTTCCGCCTTTTGTTTCACTGACACACCACCTTTGGTTGTGTGACTATGAATGAGGTTTATTTTTCCAATATGTGACTGGTTTTCTGTCTTTTTTTCTTTGTGATTGTATGTGCTGCAGAGGATGGAGGGAGATGAAGAGGAGTCCCAGAGGGTGAAGCTGTCAAAGCAGAATGGAGTGAGGAAGAGCGAGTCAGAGGAGGAGCGGAGAGAGATGATCACTCCTGCCTTGAGAGATGCTCTGACTAAACAAGGTACAGCATGACCTTAACCCGGCTGTGTTATTATTCACTCGCGCAAAGAAAGATGTCTGTGACAGAATGAAAGTTGTTGTACGGCAGATATTTGCACATGTACATACATGCTTTTTTCATCTGTCTGCTTTGCTTTTAATTCTACATCTGATTAAAAAAAATTATACATTATTATATAAAAAATATTTTACATTAATATTACTTTTTTTTTAAATAAATGTTGCACTATCGTTCAAAGTTTGGGGTCAGTGATTTTTATTGTATATATATATTTTTAAAATAATGTATTAAGAAATTATTAAAAGGATGCAGCATAATTTATCAAAAGTGACAGGAAAGACATTTACATTTACATCTATTTCAAATAAATGCTGTTCTTTCTATTCATCAAAGAAAGTCTGACAGTTTCCACACACAAATATTAAACATATTAGGATGATTTCTGAAGGATTATGTGACACTGCAGACTGGATTAATGATATTTTAATGTCATGTCCATAACACATGGTGCGGAGTTTGCAAGACTATGCACTAATTTTTAAAACATGTGGTTAAGGTTTGTTCACATCCCTAACCTAAAATATGAGCAATAGAAATTAAATTAAACTAGTTTTGCAAGATCAACAGCTATAGCTTTAAATAAGCTTCTGTATCAGTTTAAGCACACAAGCTCCACAAACGCCTCACTGTTTACTGTGTCCCATTTCCCTGATGATGGACAGTTGTTTCCTGTTTTTCTAGCTGCTTTAAATGAGTACGTCTGAGATGGTTGTTTTCATCTATTAAAAAAAAAAAAAAAAAAAATGGATGCCAAGGCCCTGATGGTAATTAGATCCTTGGCGCTGACAAAGTGTCACCCCGTTGTTGTAAACCTAGTTCCATTTATGATTGTTTTTCAGACTTTTGACAGTTTCTACTTTCCGTAAGTGTTCTCTTACGTTTGTTATTAATAAACTGGCTGTGGAGCTGCAAGTTTTCTCCTATTGTGTGCTAAAAATTTCACCCCGTCTCCTGGTTTCTGATGGAGCCTCTGATGGTGTGACTGTGTCTAACGGAGCTTAATGATGCAGCAAAGCCCAATTACTCCTCTCCTGCTGCTGGAGTTCCCTTGAGTTTCTAGCTCCACACCTTTCATTAGCACAGTCTGCCTCCAGCCACATACACACACTGCTCATCAGAGGCTGGCCAGCACTCACATTTCCACCAAGGTTGTGTGTACTACCAATCAGTGTCCACTGTGCTTGCAGCAATGTGCAACAACTCGGAGCATGTTGTTAGTTTAACATGCTTGATATTGCAAACTCACAATCACTAGAGTCCGCGAGATCTCCACAGTACGAGATGCGCATTAAGCAAATATTTTCCTGTTTTTCGTGAAATCTTTCGTGAGTAATGCAGTTTGTTTTATGGGGAATTTTTCCCAACCTGTCTAGAATGTGTCCAGGGGCCTCATGTATAAAACTTTCCGTAGATTCCTTCCTAAAAGTGTGCGTACGCAAACCATAAAAACAGAGCATGTCACAGGAAAAGTCTTCAAAAGCAATTCAACTTCAAATATTTATTCCACACCGCTGTCTCCACTGTCCTTTGAACGTTTGCTTCCTGCTTCTATGAAGCCCATCCCTCAAACGCAATGGTCTTAGATTGGTAAGATGGCCAAATATAGTTTCCTGTATTTTTATCGGCTGAAGTGCCAAGCACAGGTTGTCCGGAAACACCAGGGCCCTTACCATTACGGGCAGAAGTCAAATCTGTGGAGACTAGCAAGGGTTTATGATGTCACCAACCCAGGAAGAAGCGCGCTGTAGTCCAAACCGGACGTTTTTGTAGGAAATAAACTGCCTAACTTTAAAAGACAATATCTCCGTTTGCATTGAAATTTCAGCGCTGTAACTTTGCAGATACTGTTTATGCTCAAGCAGCAACATTACACACTAAAGTTAAAAAAGTGAAATCGCATGCAACAACCCCTTTAAAATAGTCCATGTGACCACTGTGGTTCAAACATAACTCTTTTCCTGCCAAACACAGAAGATGAATGAAGGTCTTATGGGTTTGAAATGACATGAGGGTGAGTAATTAATAACAATAACAGTTTTTGGGTGAACTAATCCTTTAAATCATATTTACTTTATTACTTCACTCACTCTAGTAAAAGAATGCATATTTACACCTAGTTTATTTCTTATAAATCCCAATGTGTGCGTGGAAAATTGCTTGGACACACTTCTATCCCCATTTTTTTGCATTTGCAACATTTATACATAAGGCCCCAGGTCATTTCTTATCCAAAATGTATAAGGAACAAATACGTTTCTTTACTACACAGTTCTCTGCAATACTTAATTTCTAATTATTCAATGACAGCATTTTGCAGTAACATTTTTGCTTGTTTAATTTTTCTCACATAACTCCATAATTTCCATAGCACTAGAGATTTTTTTTTATTAATCAAGCAGTCAATATTTCTAATGATAATTACACTTTTTTACATTTAGACAACATGAAATGCAAGGCTCACTTAGTAAAGTAGAAAAAATGAATAATCTTAAATGTAAATTTTATGAAATCTCAAAATGAATACGCCGTTCATGCTGTACATTAATGTTGTGAGATGTAAATTAGCTTGAATCATTTAGTAGTAAAATTATTAAAAATTATATATCAGCCATTTATCTGTTGTCTGCTATAACATGAACATAGCTGGGTTTTATATCATAATGGAAGATAATAAATGTACAGTCTGTTTGTTATTCACACAAAATAAACCCTCACCGTGTGATTAAAACACGGATATAAAAAAGGGGGTTTCGTTTCATATTATTTATATATTATGAGTCACATAATAGGTGTTTATTTACATATTAATATTTGCATATTTGACTATTAGAATTTTGTATCCCTTTTATAATATATACATTTTTTCTATTTTATTTTGCAAGGAAATATTAACCTAGACATTTCATCGTAAGATTCACCCTAAATGAAGTGACCTCCTGGAGGTTGTGAAGTTGTGAACTGTGGACGCACATCAAATGTGTGTAATTCAGCTGATCTTGCCTGCAGTCTAGAGAAGGTTTTGATTTGAGATTATATAACACTCATTTCCTGTGGGGCTGACTGGTAACCTCCTCTCGCTCGCTGTTATTTTTGCTCTTTTAATGATAAACTGAAATGATTCCCTCCGGCATTATTAGCGATGATTTAAAGATGAATGAGGGAGAGAGCTAAGAACTCTGAGATTGCTTTAATTCACTTCCCTTAACAGCAGAAGAAATGCTGCAGCTAGAGCAGAAAAAGAGGGCAAATGTGTTTGGACAGAGTGATGGAGGCTGGTGGATTTTTTTTCTCTTTTTTTTCTATTAAAGCCTCTTCATTCACCTCACGCCATAAATAACAGCTTGAAATAAATAACCTGAGGTAATGAAACTAAAATCATCCCATAACAGTGCGTCACTGATCTTGTGAAGTTGTTTTTTGGTGCTGTTCGTCATCATTGGTGTGACGTTTTTGTTCCTGTTAGCTTCCTATGGTCCTGAGAGAGAATAAATTGTAAGGAAACGCTGCATATCTGGCAGACTATCCATGAACTGTGCCCTTGTTTATGTATGTTTAACCTTTTTTTTTTGGATTCTTTATTTAAACATTTTACGTTTTATAACTGTTTACATTAGAGCCTAAGATGAAAAAAGGGGGAAGCATTATTTACAAGTGTAACTAGTACATCTCAAGATTTCAAGAGATCTGGTGGAGTCTCAATAAGGTCCTACCAAAATTGTACTGTCCTTCTGGTGGTGTCATGCACTTTGGCTGTGGTACACAGAGGGCAATGTCCAGCAAATAGGACATCCAGGTAAACATGGCGTGGGTAGCTCCAACCAGAGTTTCAGGATAACCTGTTTGGCAGCACACTGTATCCTCATTTGATTGACAGACAGTGAAAATGAAGAATTGTCCAACAATAAAAAAAAGCAGTGGGTCCTTTTGTATCCGAGTCTTAAGACGATCAGTCAATTTGCCTTGCACCGAGGACCAGAACAGCTCGATTTGAGAACAGTCCCAGAACATATGCATATATGTACCTTGACTTGCGCTGTTGCAAAGGGTGGCAAAATGGATCAGGCAATCTTTTTTTTATTTTTTATAAACGGGGTGGCATATGCCTTATGGATTAATTTATAATGAATCATTTGGTAAGCTGGGTTTTTTGAGGTAGCAAAAATATTTCTCCAAACAGTGTCCCAGTCAATCATAAGTTCTCTCTCCCAGAAGCCCACAGTCAGAATATTTGAGTACCACATACCACAAGTGATTAATAAATGATACTCACAATTCCTCAAGAATCCATACTGGAATCTATCCAGTTTATCATAGGATGAGGAGTTGGTTTAGTCGACCACGGTACAGCATATTCTTTCAGCGCAATCTCAATCTTAAGTCCAAGAAAAAGGAGGATATGTCTGGTTAACCTTGATAGATTAAACTTATTTAAACCGGACAGAATTCCTTTTATGGATATATTGTAAAAAGTAGTCAGCAATTTATCCCCGAATTTCAATAGGATTTTTTTTGTAGGTGTTGCTCAGCATACTAACTCCAAAGTAACCCCATTTGCTATAACACACTCCTGGTCTTATTGTGCATTTTACTCCAAAGAAAATGTTTTTCTTCTCTAAAACAATTGTGCTGGTGGCAAAAATAGCTTTATTCATTTAGCCAAAAAGCTGTTAAGTCATTGTTTTAGGCTGTTGCTGTTCTAGATAATGAAGCTTTAAAGGGTTAGTTCTCCCAAAAATGAAAATTACCCCTTGGTTTACTCACCCTGAAGACATCCTGTGTGTATATTACTTTATTCATACAAATGCAATCGAGGCTATATGAAATAACGTCCTAGTTTTAGCTTTATAATGGCAGTGAATTGAGGATTAGATTTTAAAGCCCCAAAAAGTGCATACATCCATTATAAAAGTTATCCACACAGCTCCAGAGGATTAATAAAGGCCTTCTGAAGTGAAGTAATGTTTTTTTTTATACTGTTGTCTGAGGTCAACTTATGATGTTTGCATGGTTTTTACATTCAAAACATCATAATGAATAAGTAATAAGCTATTTTCTACCCTGGATTTGACTCTCTCTTAAGAAACGCGTGCCATACTGAAGACTTGGAAGTAAACGCTCACTGCTATGATTGGAAAAGCTTTGCATATTTAATCAGCTTCTGCTCCCCTGTCAGTGCATGTGTGAACTGTTTTGGTAGCGTGTGGGGAAATGGCAACCGGAATGATTCTCTCACTGGGCTCGCAAAATGTATTTCTTAAACAAACAATGATTTATCTCTCATTCACCCACGATTGATTGGAATGTTATTTTTTATTACTTGGCCCATGCGAAAAGGGGCTATAAATGCAAACTGTGTAATCACACACACATGCCTGCCCTTCAAGTCAAGACAGTGAACAATGATGATCAAGAATATCATTTCATTATGTAAGAGAGATCATCAGCAGGCCAGGCTTACGTTTTGGTAGCCATCTGAAAAGCACATATCCCCGGGAAGCTGGACTTTGCGAGCCCTGACAAAATGCATGTCCGAGTCTGATCCAGAATTTCAATGAACCAACACCACAAATAAAGGATTCTTCAGTATTTGACATTTCAAAATCATTATAAATACTATGATTTGTATATCAAATCTGATCAAAAGTTTGGAAATCTTGAAGTGTAATGATTTCTAGCTATATCACCTGGCTGTAAACTCAGTTTTTAAGGGTCACTGATGTGCCACGCTTCAGTTTTTATGCACATAAATCCTCAGCATGTGAAGATTCAGCATGTGTTGACTTTCAGCTGCCCAAATATAGAGCCTTCATAGCTGAAACCAAACCTCTCTGATCCCGGCTGTATCCAAACAGATGCGGTTCTTCAGAGAGAGACAAGCGAGCGCCTCCCCTACATCCTCAGCCCCAGCGAGCTATTTGCAGACATAAAAGACAAGAACATGTGTTTGATGTGGAGTTTAGCTAATGAACATGGGAGAGAGACTCAAGATTGGGATCATTATTATGGTGCTTCTTTCCTTCGGTTCTTCTTACCACTTGCACTCCTTAATGCACCTTTATGCAAAAAACTCACCAGAAATGAAAATTGACATTGTTTACTCACCCCCAATTATATTTACTCCTTTCATCACATACAAAAGATTTTGTAGAGAGAACAAAAGTGGATGATAATTTATTAACCCACAAAAAAGAACAACAACTAGTTCTTGTTGATCTTGAGACAAATGTAATGAGGTTTGGTGAATAGTGACTTATTTAGGTCTGTATGCATCACAAATTATGATATTTAAAAAACTGGGTAAACTAGCAATGCAGTGCCAAGTGGTTTTAGGAGAGGTTTATTTCTCCTCCAACAGGAAGACTCGTTTAGGTGTGATGTGAACTCTAATAGGCCTTTCAGCACAGAGCGATGCCTTTATATTGTGCAGTTTTATTAAGACTCCTATAGGGAGTGATGGTTTCCCCAGTGATGGCCCTTACATGTGGATTAAAGTCTAAATCGAGTCGGATTCCCCAAGGGGACGCACCGCAGTTGTGGGAGAATGAGGCTTTGCACCTTAGAAATGGGCGTCAAGTGCTTAACTGGAAAAGTGCAGGCTTAAGCACATGTGGCCTTCCAGACTGCTTAGATGTATTGAAGAGCTTTGTTGGAAAATTTCTGCCATTTTTCCTGCCAGATGTTTAAGAGCCTGAGCAAACTTTAGAATGGAATGATTTGTGCTAGTACAAGGTGTACATTATAAATGCACCTTTTTTTTAGGCTTCCTATTTCATTGCTTTCCATAGCATCTCTGATGCAAAATATGTTAAATACTGCTGTTTTAAGCTACTGCACTTTTGTAGATTAAAATAGTGTTGATGCTTTCAAATGTTGAGTTTGAACATGGTAAAAAAAATATATGTATATATATTTTATAATATTTTAAAATGTAATTGATTTCTGTGATGGCCAAGTTTAATTTTAGCATCATTACTCCAGTCTTCAGTGTCACATAATCCTTCAGAAATCATTCTAATATGATGATTTGCTGCTCAAGAAACATTTCTTATTGGTATCAATGTTGAAAACAGCTGTGCTGCTAAATATTGTGGAAACCGTTATATGTTGATACGTTTAAAAAAAAAAAAAAAGATAAGTTGTTTGCAGGACCTAACCAGCATCCCAAAAGTCCCTCCTCTATTATCATGAGCACTTTTTTTAAAATTCAAACAGCACAATCAAAAAGAAAGAATGTATCAGTAATTTGTTTTTATCCATGACATGAAAATAATAAAAAGAAAATTGCATTTTAAAATGTTATTATGATCAATAATTGGTAGCAATAATTGATATATTTTCCCAGACAATAGGCCAACCATATTAGTGAGATTTCCTAACTCTAAACTCGATCATGTTGGTGACTAATTGGTTAAAATACTAAGCATTTTTTAGACAAGTGTTTTTGTATTTGATTTCTTTGCAAGGCACGGTAAGATGTCTTTTTTATGTTTATTTAGCTCAGTCAGTACTAAGAAAACTTGCTAATGTCTACATGCCTTGTTTCCAGGGTATAAACTAATAGGAAGTCACTCTGGGGTGAAACTCTGTCGTTGGACTAAGGTAGGTTGTTTTCTTTTATTGATTTGTTGTCAAGACTCTTTAGCAAGTTTCTGTTTTAAAGCAGCACAATCTTTCCAGGCAGGAACAGTTTTTCTTTGTATAAATGAAACAAATGTTGCCCTTTGTTTTGTGTTAGTCAATGCTGAGAGGGAGAGGAGGCTGCTATAAACACACCTTCTACGGGATTGAATCACATCGATGTATGGAGACCACGCCGAGCCTGGCCTGTGCCAACAAATGTGTTTTCTGCTGGAGGTAGTTTTTCAAATTCAGGGTTTCAACTAACCCCTAAGTAATTAAGTGCATGTTAATTAATATTACTGTACTGTTATGTACTATAATAGTATAATATTAATACTATTATGCTGTAACTAGGACACCTTACAAAAGTGTTTGTTTTGTAATACAACATGAACGCAATAAGTACATTGTAACTAACAAATCCCTTTTTAAGTAATTTGGGACCTAATATAAAGTGGGATAAAAAAATGGGTTAAAGGTTAAAAAGTCACACTTTTTAAACTGTAATTCAAAATATCAACCTGTATTATATGAGATGCCTGAGCAAACTATGATGTCCATCTGAATGAATTGTAAGTGCGACGTAGATGCACTGCTGATTCATAGTGACACTTGTGGAAAGAAGGTAGTATTCAATATTCCTGTCATTTGGCTGTGAGGTTTTATGTTGGAGGTAGGGGGGAGATTTCATAGAGCATCAGCGCACCTCCTCTGAAGAGTGCATCTGGGATGATTTCCACTGTGTGTGACCCTTAGTTGCCCTACAGCACAGCTTATGACAGAGATGGACTTGATTTAAAGACATCACTGTGAATGTGACACAAAAAGACACCAATAAACTAACAGGACACTGTGTCTGTCCTACAGCTTTTGGACAGGACATACTGGGGAGGGTCTCCAATAATAAAACCCAACTGCTGTGTCTGTAGTTTGAGCTGCGCTGTCAGATTAACGCAACAGATTGAGGGTGTCTCAGAGACTTTGACTTTCCTGCTGTTGAATAAATCTGTCATTTCCCATTCAATTTCCTCATTGAATCAGCTGATTTTGAGGCGTCATGGGACATTATGAAGAGAAATCATCGTTTTGAGATTGTCAGTGAAATCTATTTTTATGCCCTTGTGTATGAGCGGTGTATCGGATCTCGTCTTTGGCATCGTGGGTTGTGTTTTGTGTTGTGCCGCTGTGACTCAGAGCGTTGCGCTAATCAAATTTTGCATCCGTTTCGTTGCCACATGCTGTGAGCGTCCTCAAATGCCACACAGTTAATGACATAATGCAAATAAATGTGCTGAAGAACTTTAAAATGCGGAAGTCGTTTAGTCCTCCGCTTTCATGGAATGTGATGGAAATATTGAACTTTGCATAAGGGGAGTAATTTGGTTAAAAGTGGCACTTGAAATTTATGAGTTTGAAGAGGCCTCTTGATATGAATGGGTTGGATAATTTAGGTGGTATCGCTTGAAACTGAGCAAAAGCATTAGAGGAAAAGCTCTTAAAGCCATCTCAAACATTGGCTCTTCAGCCCAGGAGCCCATCTTGATAAATGCACGAGGGCAGAAAGATCAAGTCTGTTTATTGTTAATACTGCTAGACCAGGATTTGCTATTGGTCTTAATTTGTCTCAGACATCATCAGTGTGTTTGGTTCTTGGCACTGATTCATACTAATGATAATATTAATGGTAGTTTTTTGTTGTATTATTATAATATAGATGTATATATTTATATACAATTTATATATAAAAAATAACATTTATTTTAAGTTTTATTTTTTACATATTTTGGTTTCTACAATTTGATTTTATAATGGATACATTTTTTTGCCTCATTGTTTACATAGTGTTTTCACAAATTTTGGATATGAATGTCACTGTGGCCTAATTAGTAAGGTTATAATTGTATGCATGTACTTTTGTACAAATATAATGAAATACATACAGGGTGTCCGCGGGGTTTTAAAAAGTGATCAATCAAAATTGTCAATTTTAAGGCCATTAAAAGTGTTAAATGTGGTCTCAGAGGTATTATTTTTTTCCAAATTAGGTATTATTTTTTTCTAACTATCAGGTGTCCTATTCTGATTTAAATTCTATCTGCGTTTGCGTTAGTTCGTTTAAATATGGGCTTTAGCATATCTGGGCACATAATCAAAGATCTTTCGTCTCCGTCTCAACGTATGTTTGATGCTGACGTCATATTCAGCGGTCGTTCGGCATCATCTCAGAACACTGCGCGCTCAACAGAAGTGGCTGGCTTACGTTTTATTTTAGACTTGCTTCAAGGCATATCTTCAACGACTATCCTCATAAGAGCAATCTTAAACGATTTATATATAGTCTAAAATGAACAAAAAGAGTTGTGAGAGAATGAGGCGCGGTCCATAGACAGTATATAAACAGTGAGATCCGTGTGTCTGTCTGCTCTTAAAGGGACAGAAGCCAATAAAGCTTCCTGTCAGTAAAGTTAAAGAACAAAGGGAACAGAGAAAATAACTCGCTGCTCTTGACTAAATAACTTTTGTAGCTTTAATAAGGACTTTAATAACTATTTAATTTATAGTTTATGCAGTGCAGACTGCATATAACTTTGATAACTTTATTAAATTTCTGTATATTTCCTAACTGTTAAGACAGGAAGGGCAGGAGTAAACATGATATTTATTATGGGTTTATGTTAGCATTGTTTTAAGTTTACTTAAATTAAAACTGTTATATTTTTGAAGCCTAATAATGAAGGTAAAAAAAAACATCAGTTGCTGTGTTAATATCAGTAATACTGGCCTTCGTTCATAAAAAGATGCATTTACAAGTATTTAAAATATACTGTCTTTATGTTGTTTCTACATTAATTTGATTAACTGTGAAATTATTATATAAAAAAATGTATTAAAAACGTACAAAAACATTTTTTTTATTGCCATTAATCACAGAAAAAATGTGTGATTTAATCTAGTTCAAGTTTTTAATCGATTGACAGCACTAGTTTTTAGTATTTTGTTAAATTCAACTTATCACAGTTATAGAAATGTAATATTTGACTCAGGTTTTGTTGTTGGAAAAGAACACTAAATAATTTAATTGCTGAATTACCAATTATTAATTGAAATTAAATGTGTGTGCAGTAAAGCTTCTCCTTAACCAACCTTTGTGAATGTTGAGATCTATTTTACTGTGTCTGAATGATAACAGATTTCCTCCTGGTGTTGATTCTAAATCTATTCTTTTTTGTTTGTTATATATGTCAAAATCTGTGTAAATAATAGAAAGGTCGCTGATTAACACTTGCAATTCAGTTTCGTGATGGTTTTAAAAAATATTCTGAAGGTAGTAAAAAAGGTATTAAAAAGTAGTAAATTTACCTTAAGGATTGCTGTATATACCCTGCTATAATAAATAATAATATAAATAAATTCTATGGTATTGTTTTATTATATTTTTTAATATTTTCTACATGCTTAGGTTTTATTTATTGATCATGGATGGATGAAGTCACGGGGTTTTAGAGTTATAATCTCAGTAAAAACAATGCTTTTTTTAAAGCTTTTTTACTCAGACATGTTTAAGTTTGCCCTGACAGCATTTATTTATTTAAGTGATTTTTTTAATATATTTTTTTACTATAACTAAATACGCTTGCAACTGAAAACAAATGGAAAAAATACAACCTGCTTGTGGGCTAGTTGTTCAGACAACCCACTGAGTTGTCAATTTTAAAAATGTAGTTTTGCACATCCTCATAATAGGATTTGGCTCTACCCCTGGTGAAGTGAAGAGATATGGCGTCACATCCAGCATTTTCACATCTCCTGTTGCTATTTATGGCAGGGGAAGGAAGTAAAGCCACATTGCCTGGCATTTATGCCCTTTTATGTGATGTGAGAGCTGTTGAAAGGGTCACAGGATGCTAATTTGCTGGCAGTGGGGGTGCAGGTGTTGTTCTCAGGGGAATGAGACTGTGGTCCAGGGTGTGTAATTCTGTGACTGTGCCGTGCTGACAGGAGCTGTCCTCTCTCATTCTCTCCGAACAGACACCACACCAACCCAGTGGGCACAGAGTGGCGCTGGAAAATGGACCCGGCCGAGAAGATCATTCAGGAGGCCATGGAGAACCACAGGAACATGATTCGGCAATTCAGAGGTAATGGCTCCCCGGAGCTCCACTGTCTGTTACCTTCAGCTAACCTCTCCTGCTGCCTTTAAACAAACAAGGGAGGATTAAAAGGCCATTTAATTATTAAAAAAAAAAATCATATTGTTAATTTAGTGATAAAAGTGCCAAATTTTGCATGGTGTTTCCTTAGGGTATATAGTGCAATTTTGTCCTAGGAGCCCTCAGAAGAAAACTTTGTAACATGTCATATTAGAAGAATACCATTATCAATGAAATATGCTAAAAAAAAAAGTGATTTTCAAGTTTCTGCACAAGATAGTGTCCAAATGAATCAAATTAAACTTCAAATTAAGTTAACATTTTATGTTTATTTATGTTTATTAACTTTAGTACATTACTAAAGTAGGGTTGTGTGATGTCCCCTAAATTGGCAGTTGATGATGTTTACAGTAAAACGTTGCGATGGACGATGATATTGTCGAGACACAATATCTCTTAACATTAATACCATTTTCTATTGGGGGTAGGGGTGCGTGGAGAGCACCTTGCTCTATGCCACCCTCACAGAAGAAGCACATTCGAACATCCAGTCGTTGGCGTTTCATTGGCTTTCCCCCTCCAGATTCAACAGAATTCTGTATGTTTGTCACTTTCATATGCTTTGAATTGTTCAACTTAAGTTGGCAAAATTTGTACTAAGAAGCAAAATCAGTAAGTCTAGCAGTTTTATCGTTCCCAAAATTGACTTTAGTTGGAAGATTTTCAAATGCCCAGAATTGCTCGACATTAGCAAGAAATTATCTATAGGCATCAAATTTCACATCACTTGTCCCAGGTGTCTGTGAGGGACATCTTAGGGGTTCACAGGTGTCTTTCTGGCAAATAATACATAGAGCCCAGTTCAGCTCCATGTTGATGTTTCAGAAACTAATGTTATGCAAGCTTAAAAGAACAAACAAATCAAGACATTCCGACCTGCAACAATAGGAAAAGAAAATAACTGAAAGTACATCTATAAACCTGATTCCAAAAAAGTTGGGACACTGTACAAATTGTGAATAAAAAAGGAATGCAATAATATACAAATCATAAACTTGTATTGTATTCACAATATCTAATATCAAATGTTGAAAGTGAGACATTTAGAAATGTAATGCCAAATATTGGCTCATTTTGGATTTCATGAGAGCTACACATTCCCAAAAATTTGGGACAGGTAGCAATAAGAGGCCAGGGAAGTTAAATGCACATATAAGGAACTTATTAGGTCAATTGGCAACATAATCCCTGATGTGAACATAATGAAGAGCCTCTCAGAGTGGCAGTGTCTCTCAGAATTCAAGATGGGCAGAGGATCACCAATTCCCCCAATGCTGCGGCGAAAAATAGTGGAAAAATATCGGAAAGTTTTTCAGAGAAAAATTGCAAAGAGTTTGAAGTTATCATCTACAGTGCATAATGTCATCCAAAGATTCAGAGAATCAGGAACAATCTGTGCGTAAGGGTCAAGGCCGGAAAACCATACTGGATGCCCATGATCTTCTGCCCTTAGAAGGCACTGCATCACATACAGGAATGCTACTGTCATGGAAATCACAACATGGGCTCCAGAAAACATTAGTGAACACAATCCACCATGCCATCCGCCATTGCCGGCTAAACCTCTATAGGTCAAAAAAGAAGCCATATCTAAACATGATCCAGAAGCTTGAGACGTCATCTCTTTCAGGGAAGACTTTGCATTTTCCAACATGACAATGCCAAACCACAAACTGCATCAATTACAACATCATCATGGCTGCGTAGAAGGATCCAGTTACTGAAATGGCCAGCCTGCAGATCTTTCACCCATAGAAAACATTTTTTTTTTTAATCATAAAGAGGAAGATGCAAAAAAAGAAGACCTAAGACAGTTGAGCAACTAGAAGCCTGTATTAGACAAGAATGGGACAACATTCCTATTCCTAAACTTGAGCAACTTGTCTCCTCAGTCCCCAGATGTTTGCAGATGTTATAAAAAGAAGAGGGGATGCCACACAGTGGTAACATGGCCATGTCCGAACTTTTTTTTAAATGTATTGATGTCATGAATTTTAATTCCCCTTAAAATTATACATTATCTCAGTCTAAACATTTGATATGTCATCTATGTTGTATTCTGAATAAAATATAGAAATTTAAAACTTCCACATCCATGCATTCTGTTTTTATTCACAATTTGTACAGTGTCCCAAGTTACTAACTTTTTTGGATTCTGTTTTGTAGTTATGTACTGTCACACACAAATAAGATTTAATGTGATGTGATGCAGCCTAAAATAAAATTAATGACCAAACTAAGAACTACGTAGATATGAAAATAAAAATAAAAGAGATCCCTTAACATTTAAAGCTGCTCTCCGTAACTTTTTTTTGTGTTCAAGATTTACAAAAACGATATAATGAGACTGTACAACATGAATCCATTTTTGCGTTTTTGTCTTACCCTGAATCATTATGTTACACTTATAATAAGTGTTTATATTGGGATTATTTCTGATCGGTTTGATAGGAACCCTTGCGGAGGAGCATAGTCCCTGCGTGACTCGCCCATAGACATAAACAGAGAGAAGTAGCTCTGGCTGCAATGTTCTTCCACAAGACGCATGCAGCTCTGTTTATTAACCGTGCAAAAAGTAACGGACGGCAAATGTAAACATTTTTGCTGCGTTTTTTAATAATTTCGCCTGTTATACTGGGCTTTTTGAGGTGAAACAAACAATATTTTTCTTCATGAATATTGTTTTTTAAGTGATTTGACACACAATTTCAATATTTCAGCTGGGCTCCTAGGCTGAAATCATTCAGGAGGTCCTAAAGGAGCCTCATGTAAAATGTTATGCTTTTATTACCTCGGTAACGGTATTATTTAATATGTGCACTACCCAACTGGACTATTCATTTTCAATTGCATCTAACCAAATCAAGTTTTATGTAAATAAATTACAAAAGTTGTCTTTGCACCAAATCCCAGTGAATTTGTGAAATGTGAATTTTCTGGTCCTTGTTTAGTTTTGGTGTACATGTGAAATGGACATTTTTTGGAAACCTGTCAAAAAACTGAGCGGAATATTAAGGCATGATGTAAATAGGCCTTCATACTGTAATTGTACTAAACTAACATATATTTTTTTACAGAATCTATAAATCTTTGTTAATGTTAATAATTTATTAATAAAATTTAATAATTTGTTAATAAAAATACAGATGTTCATAGTTTGTTCATGTTATTTCACAGTGCATTAACTAATCTTAACAGATACAACCATTGATTTTAACAATTTATTAGAAAATGTAGGAATTAACGTTACCTAAGATTAATAAATATAAAATTTCATTCATTACTGATTTATTCATTACTTTTAACCTTTTTCCATTATTTTTTATTTTATTTTTTATTATTTGTATTATTATTTTGTGTGTGTAAGTAATAAATAAGTAATAATAATTTAAAAATAAATGCCATAAATTGTCTGTGCACCAAATCCGATGTGAATTATTTTGGTCTCTGTTAGTTTTTAGTGTTTCTGGAAAGTATACTCTGGAAATATTGTGCCAAAAACCTGAGCAGAAAATGTACACCTGCTGTTAATAGGCCTTTACACTGTAATTTTACAGAAATAACTTTTTGTTTTATTTAAATCCTTTTCCTCAGAGGCACGTATCCAGTTGGAAGCTATTCAAACATTGTGTGACATAACACCATGTTGACGTCTTTACACTCTGAAAACCCTCCCAGATTCAGAGATTGTCCAACAGACACCAGGGTATATTTAGCTGTCACTACGGTTTGCAGAAGGCGGTAACAGGACAGGCTCTAAGTGCAGTTCGACTGGGTCTAATTTATTCATTTGCACCCTGTCACTTTCTTTGCCATCTGCTGCATCAGATCAGTAGTGGATCCATCAGCTTTCAGCAGCATTAAGGAGTCTGGGTTTGTGGCTGGATTTGTTTGACAGGCAGAGATCTGATGAAAAGGGTGTTTTACTGAGACTTTCTTCTTGTAAAGCAACAGTTGAGAGCTTTTATTTGCTTATGTTGCAGATAATTCCCAAAACAGCATACAGAAGTATTAAGGGGACATGGACTCCGGTTTGTTTTGTTTGGTAAAGTGAAAATTCTTTAGCCCTATTTAGATTTCCTACGGAAAATTTATTTCACAGATGTGTTTTGTGATTTTTCTGGTAACATCTGAATCAAACAACCTTGGTAAAAACAATGGAGCAAATGATCTAGTGTTTTCATTCTAATCCAGTCATCCTCTGAGAAATCTAATTCTATCTGGATAGGAATGCTTGTGATTGTGGTATTTCATGGTGGTACATGTTTTTTGACCTTGATCAAATACCACAGCTGAAGATAAATCAGCATTTGCTATCATTGAATTGCCAGGGTGTGCATCTTCATCATGAGTTTAGAACATTTTGCAAATACTTTCCTTAATTAGACATGTCTTTTTAGAATATAATCATATATATGCATCTTTATTTCAGTGGGTTTTGTGACTTCACACATCCCGATCATAAGACCTCCCGTAACTTGAATTTCCTGAACTTCAGTTGAGGTCGCAGACAGGATGCAAAATTGTCAATTGAGTTCAAAGAATTAGAATTTAAATGGTAAGAAATTGATGTAACTGCTGTAATTTTAATTGTAATAATACAGCTCATTACATGAAAGTGAGCCAATTCCCAAACCCTGACTGGTTTGTAAATTTATTTGGATAAAAGCATCAGCTAAATGACAGATTAGTAAATTAAACGGTGGAATAAATCATGCTGCTTTTCAAATGTTTTACATGTTACTGCCAATAGAAATGTTTTGTTTGCAAATTCTTTGTAGAAAATGATGTCCTCCACTCTTAGGACTATTATTGCAATGACATACCAATACTGTGTTATAAAACTCTCTAATGCCAGCAAATTTCCTCCTCCCTCCAAAATGTGCCCGTTGGGACGTAACGCATTCCTGTCTCTCATTTCTCATCTCCACAATCAGGTGACGTCAACTCATAATGAGTTGTGATTTCACTGCCAGTTCCAGAGTTCAACTTCCATCTCAGTACTTTGGTGGACATCTGGATCAGACTTTTTTTTAGGATTGAGGGGGCACACCAGATGGGTTTTCAAGAACCTTAAGATGGGAACTAAGTCCTTTTGTTCTTTTTCTTAGCGTTTGAAGCGACTCCCTTAACATCCTTGGTTTTGTTTTACCTCACTGCTTTCGTATTCCAGAATATGGGGTGATTTGGAGACTGTTTGTGGCTTTTTTCCCTTTATCTGCAGTAGTCTGAAAAATGTATCAGAGATGTCTAGCATAGATGGCTACAAAACAGATCTGCAGCAAAGAGAGGGAGTTTTCTGATGATATCTGCTGGGAATGCTATTAGGTGGAGTGGAACAGTCCCAAAGTCAGTTTGATTCGATTTTATCATTCGTAAATCAAAGTTTCTGCTTTTTGAAACTTAAGACATCGGTCTTTGATCATTTGCTTTAAGTACAGATGTCAAACTTTTGTATTTTTCTGAAATGAGCATTGCTCATGGCCTACTGTTCTGGTTGAATTATTTTTCAGAAATCTAATAATGTTCCTGTCTAGCAACTTTTTTCCCCTTTAAACTTCGAGAAATGGACATGAAAATGTTTTGATAAAGCAGTACATATTTTTTGGGTCTAAAGTTTCGCACTTTTAATGCACCTGAGCCAGAGAAATCGAGGCTCCTGATGGAGACTGTAGGTTTTGTTCCAGTGTCTGAGTTAGTGCCAGATGTGTATGTGTGCAAGTTTGTGTCTGTTGCACCACCTCCGCATCCTCGTCTTGGTCTCAGCGTCCTCTCTGGCTTGGTGGCACAGTTGACATTTAGCAGTGACATCACAGCTCCTTGTAGCAGAAGTAAGCCATGATGACCCAGGTCTGAGTAAACAAACGCACTAGCAACTGAACAGAAAGAGCGGATGAAAGGCCAAGAGGCACACTGTGCCGAGGGTACAGAGCATGGAGCCAGACTCCCGAGTGATCAAGAAAGAGAGAAGAAAATGTTTGGCTACTAGAACTTAGATGGTCAGTTTAAGTGTTTTCTTGGTAAGATTAATAAGTTTGAGTTTGCATGCAGTCCTTCCTGTTCCTCCTGAAATGTTTTGGCAATATATATTGAATTTATGACCAATTTTCTGTATCTCTTTGGTCTTAGAATTGAATAAAGTATTTACATTTCTCCATTTTTTTTATTTGCACAGACAACTTTTCAAATATTTATTGATCAGTTGATTTTCTTTAAAAATGTAAACACTTATTAATTGGTGCTTTAAAAACTTTTCCATTTGAGCAACTCAACCTAGAGTGTGTTTCCCAGAAAATGATATTTTATTGTTACCAATATAGTTGAGCAATTATGTGATTTCATGAAACCATTGTTCCTAAAAAAATAAACATTTGCAAACAACATCGCAAAGTTTTGTGGTTGGAACTACATCTCTCAGCCTGTGCATAGTATTCCAGAAAGCAATGTTTACTTAACATCACAGATACCCTGAAAAGTGCTGTACATATAAATGTGAAAAACTCTCGGTTGATTAACACGAACCTTGCTTACTCCAGGTATACTGGTTTCAAAAATGCATCCGTGAGTAAGTTCGGTGAACCCAGAGTATGTTCACAGTGAAAACACAGATTTTCACAACATAATCCAGGAGTCCCAGTTGCGTTATAATATATACATGCATATGTACTCTCTCACTCTCAATTGCAACTGAAAGTTTAGGTTATCCGCTTGCTTGTCCATGAACTTACCTGGGTATGTGGCATAACCTGCTTTCTGGAATACCCACTGGCCTTAAAGCTACACTGTGTGATATTTTCCCCCATCTATCGGTGAAAAGGTATATGACCATCCAGGAAATATTAGTTTCGGCGGCGGATTTAGTCCAAGATTAACATGGCAATCCCCCTCTTCACATTCAACACGGTGCCATTGAGTGTTAAAACGTGAAAGGTGAAGCTTGAATTTATAGGTCTGTCCCTGTTTGGCTAATGTACTTTCAAGATGGAGGGGCAACATGGCGACCAGCATTCAAACCCCTCACCTGTATGTATTTTCAATGGCATATTATAAACTTAAGAGAATACTTTATTACTTGAAAGAAGTAAATATACATTAATGAGCAGATATATTTTTGAAAGAACTAAGTGTTTTTAGCTAAGAATAAGCTAAAAAAGTTACGCTGTGTAGTTTTAAATAATTTTTTTGCTTTTGAGCAAAATAAGCAAGCTAACATGCAGTACACTCCTTATGTCATTCTGTATATATACAAAATGAATCTCATATTTTAGTCTGTTTGGAGAATGAAAGGGCCTTGTTTGAATAGTGCACATGTGAATTTGCTCCAGTACCATTGACAAACATTGGATCAGACATCTAGAAATAAAGCAAAAAACTAAATGTATTCCTCACATTCTTTGTTTATCACAGCAATAATCTGACATTAATTTGATCTTGAACCGAATTAGAAGTTATTACTCTGTCACCTATGTGACATAATTAACCACAGTTTGATATCATTTTACTGACATGATCTGAAAGAATGATTTGTGATCAAGTTACAGCGCTTTCTGGAAACCGATTTGTCTAACAAGATCATTTTTCCAACAGTGTATGCAGTATGGGAAACGCACCTCAGCCTGGGTTATCTGCTTTGATTTGCCAATGGAATATTTGGAAATGTATATTTGCAATACTGTTTGTGGCTCTAGTTGCAAAGAATTTAAATACTTAAGCTTTAATAAACGATCGGACCACTTTAAATTTGAACTTTGTGGTATTTTATCACTTGACAGGAGTTCCAGGCGTACGTCCCGAGCGTTTTGAAGAGGGCCTTACAGTGAAGCACTGTGCTCTGTCTCTGGTGGGCGAACCTATCATGTATCCTGAGATCAACTCCTTTCTTCGACTGCTTCACCAACAGAACATATCCAGCTTCTTGGTCACTAATGCCCAGTTCCCTGAGGAGATCAGGTGGGAGTTAAGAACCATATATTCATGATCTTGGAGATTAAATGAAGAATCAGTTTCTGAAAAACCCATATCAGTCAACCACTAATCTATCTTAATATTGTGGGGCCACATTCCCCTCAATGTCTATGATGTTATGACCCTGATTGTGAGTGCAAGCTGTTGTTATATGTTTTGTCATATATCATTCAGTGATTCTGATCTGGTGACTACAGACAAAGGCTGTTTTTGTATGCGTTTGTTCTCTGTGTATCAGCAGTAGATGTAATTGCTGAACATCCTCCAGCTTTAAGTTTTTCCCTCCGTCTTTTGAAGTCCCACTCGGTCTGTAACAGGACTGATAAGCCATAATCAGGCCCTGAATTGCAAATCACAGTTTCTTTGACTCCCAGCTCCTCCAATTCCTCTAGAAGGAGCAGCCAAAAAGCTATTAACTATCTCTCTCTTTCTGCTCCCCGGCTTAATGCAAAATACATCCTCACCTCATTCTTCCGAATGCTGCATGCTGAATCCTCTCACAGATCGGGCAGGTTATCCGAGGGTGAGGGGACGTCACCTCAGCTGCTGGAATATTGTGTTGGCAGTGTGCTGAGGAAGTGAGAAACACTTGTCAATTGTTGTTGTTTATCTCGTAGCTGCAAGCTTCGTCACGCTGCTCTGCTGAGGCAGGCCTTTTCTGATGATAAACAAACCAACTAAAGTAAAAAAATATATTCACTCAGAGCCTCAATGATGAACCTCACAGCATTGAGCCTTCTCTCAAAAATTATTTCTCAAATGGCATTGTAATGAGATCCCAGACTTGCTGCTTTACTCATATTAATATGCTAATTTTGTATTGTGTTTGTTTCTGGAGGAAAGGATGAAATGGTACACAGACACAAGCCACTAACAACTCAAAACATTACTGATTTAATGCATTTTCTCATCATCTTGGTTGGTTTTATATTTCAAGAGCTTGTATTTGACTTTAAAGAGTTTAGTATCACAATGCATGACACTGAACAACTGAAACAAAGTAAAAATACAAAAAAAATGTAAACCATGTGACAAAAAAACTGTTAACTAATCTCATTAGTTAAACTAATCTCATTAGTTAACATCAGTTAATGCATTAACTAACATTACCTAACAATTAACTATATATATATTTCTTACAGTATTTATTAAAATCTGTTCATGTTAATAAAAAATACAACTGTTTATTGTTTGATCATGTTCACTCATGACCATTGCATTTTATTAACAGTTACACCTTATGATTTTAATAATGTATTAGTAAATGTTGAAACTATGTAGTTAATTTTAATAAATGGAACCTTATTGTAAAGTGTTACCAAAAAGATAAAATGGCCACATACAAAAAAGCTAGAGAAATAAGTACAGGCCCAAACAAGATAAAATAATTGCAATCACAATATTGAGTTAGATTCATAAACATTTTTAAATAATCCTGAGTAAAATGAAGAGTTTTAATTAGGTTTTGAAAATGGAGAGCAGTCTCTTAACCTGGGAACTGTTAATAATTAGACAGAGGAGGAGAGGACTTGAATCAGATCACCTTCATGTTGTGGTGCAAGACCAGTTTTATGGAAGTGGAAGAAAGGACATTTGAAAATCACACCTTGAATGGTATAGTGGGTAAAGCCTTTAATACAGAGGTGGTGAACTCCGGTCCTGGAGAGCCTAAGGCCATGTCCACACTAATACGTTTTAATTTGAAAACGTATATTTTTCTCTCCGTTTTGGCCTTCCGTCCACACTGAGACAGTGTTTGAAATCAATGATAACGTATCGTTTTGAAAATGATCTCCAAAGCGAATACATTTGAAAACGCCGTCTTCGCGTCGTAGTGTGGACTGTGAAAACAGAGGCATTTTAATACGATAACACATTTTTAGCCATGTGATGCAGTCATATGACCAATTCAGCCAAGATGGTGAAAGACATTGTACAGCAGTTGTTTTGTATGCTTTCTGTTTTGACAGCCTTGTTAAATATTTCAGTTTGTACATACTGTTAAAAAACTCCTTTTCTCGACATTGCCGCAAAATGTCAAAGTTTCAGCAGATTAAATTTTTTTGTAAAACGATTGAAATGATAGTGTGTACGTGGAGCGTTTTTAGACAAAAACTCTTTTAAATTTATCCGGATTAGTGTAGACGTAGCCTAATTCCTGCAGAGTTCAGCTCCAACCCTGATAAAACTCACCTGTCTGCAGCTTTCTAGTAACCCTTCAGACCTTCATTAGCTTATTCAGGTGTGTTTGATTAGAGCTGAAGCAAAATTATGCAAGACTGTGGCTGTCCAGGACTGAAGTTCACCACCCCTGCTTTAATAAAACTTTTAAATACACAAAAGTGATTTTTATAGATTATTTTTTTCATGGTTGTTTTAGCAGCCACACACACACTTTGATTTCATGGATGCAATGGTATAGGAAGAGAAAATAGCAATGAAATCTGAGTACGTGGCACCAAATTATTTGCCCAAGGAAAGGACCCAGAACAGTGAGCAATGGCAGCAGAATTAAATGTTATTATTATTATTATTATTTTCAGTAGAAATGTGTGCCTTTTTATTGAATGATAATAACCAGTGGAGAACAGTGTCAGTGATGCCAAATGCTAATATGTGGAAAATATTCTGGCAGACAGGATTTCCATTACAGATTTGCACACAACTTTTGCAAAATTTTCTAAAAGGTGATATAAAACTATTGCGAAATGACAGCATTTCCCTTAACCAATGTTATGCAACCAAAATGTAATACATTTTTATCTCTCACGAGAAGTCATTCCAAACGTCATGGCAACAGATGTTGGTAGGTTTACGTATATCACAGCACCGTACTACACTCAGGTAAAAAGGTACATTGCTGTCACTGGGGCGGTACCCTAAGGTACAAAACAAAAAAGGTACTAATATGTACCCCTAAGGTACTACTATGTTCCTTTAACGTACTAATTCACACTCTTAAAGTACTGATATGTACCTTTTAAGGTATTAATATGTACCATTTAGGGGTTAGTAAGGTACAAAGAGGGCGGCAGTGGCTCAGTGGTTCATGTAGATTGTCTACAAACCGAAAGGTTGGTGGTTCGATCCCCGGTTCCACCTGACCAAGTGTCGAAGTGTCCATGAGCAAGACACCCAACCCCAGCATGCTCCCGATGAGCTGGATGGCGCCTTGCATGGCTGACATCGCCGTCGGTGTATGAATGGGTGAATGTGAGGCAAAAATGTAAAGCGCTTTGGATAAAGGCGCTATATAAATGCAGTCCATTTACCATTTACAAAGATGTACCGTTTCACTTTTGTACCTTAGGGTACCGCCCCAGTGACAGCACTGCACCTTTTTTTCTGAGAGTGTAGCTATTACTTTTAATCAAAGGCAATTAATGGCAAGGAAAGCCCCTTATACTTGGTAAATTGTTGCATTTCTTTGTTGTTTTGAATCCAATATTCTCGTAATTCTTTTGTCTTTTATGAGTTTAAAGAACTCTCATCTTCTGTCCAAAGATACTGCGCTATCTTTAAAGAATGATCGACTTTTACGTATGCAAAGTGACCTGTAAATGCAAGAGAAAAAAAACTGTCCATTGCAGTTTTAGGAAATATTCGAACATTCCCTGAAAAAAAAAGTTTTTTGCAAGCGGGTAAACTTTTTTTTTTTTTTCTTCTTCGAAATTGACGTGCTTCCTTTGGCCGTTTTTCCAATTCGCAATTTCAATTTGTACATTTTGAAGGGTAACGGGAACGGGGCTAGTGTTAAAAGCCTTACAAAGAGGATTAAAATAACTAAGTATATCTCTAATCTCAATAGCTAATAAATAACTAATCTCAATATTGTCTATAGGGATTTATGTGTGAATCCACTCTTCAATATGTTTTGTAGGATGACTCCAATGTTTGAAGGACACAAAAGGTCAGCTTGTCCGTTCTGAAAACCAGTGGGTGTATTGACTCGTTCTCTTTGGCCATAGGGAAACCAAAAAAGTTATCACTCAGATACTTTCCCTTCGTACTTCATAGTGGGCGGCAACATTTACACCGTGGACACTGACAGCCCCTCATTAGAAATGCCATATCTTGACTAAAATGATAGGGTTGATCTGGTTGGACAGTCTAGAGCTGAACTGAGTGATTGAGTTTTTTATTTGGCTAATGCAGTTTTGGCAGTTGTTGGTATGGCATTGTCTGAACACGCATTATCTAGTCCTGGCTTAACTCCAGTTTATATATCGCATCACTCAGCTGTGTATTGCTTTGTGTTGTACACATGCACAGTGACAAAGAACCCCATACAATAGAGCCAGTTGCTCTGGCTGGCCAGAAATGGGTTAGATCCTGATGCTTATGCACTCAAATTTTCTTCAGTCTTGTTAATATGTTAAAAAACAATAGTTTTTGTGCTCAATGTTAATTTTATTCTCCCTCCAACTCTCTCTATTTATAGGAACCTTGTGCCTGTTACGCAGCTTTATGTCAGCGTTGATGCCAGCACCAAAGACAGTCTGAAGAAAATTGACCGTCCCCTCTTCAAAGACTTCTGGCAGCGCTTTTTGGACAGTCTCAGAGCGCTTGGTGAAAAGGTAGGTCCACTGTGCCATAGTCCAGATGAAACAAGACCGTGTTAGAAATGTTTATTTGTTCTAAGCTTGTAATATTGCCATCTCACTAACGTCAGATGGGGGAAAACTATTGTCCAAAATTACTGTCCTAGACTGATAAACAAGGCATCTTTTGCATTCTTAGTCTTTTTAGGACCAACTGTTGTTAACAATCACCAATTCTGGCCCTTGCTTATCAAGAAACCCAAATATAACTGCAATTATCAAGAGTACTAGAACCAGGGTAACATTGTGTTTTTCTTGTGGTCTTTTAAGGGATTGTTCACTTTAAAATTAAATGTTGATATGTTTTAGCTTACGTCATGGGCATGCGAGATGTAGGAGTATTTGTTTCCCCAGTAGTTTCAATTTTGATCATTTTAGGTCAAACCGTTCTTGTCTGTGCCTCACATAATGCCATAATGACTATGGTCACCACCTCAAAGAGCATACACAGAGAAGTCCAAATTAAACAATCCCCCATCGTAAGTACACACTGATGGCCTAAGACACGAAACGAGCAGTTTGTGTGAGAAAACGAACAGTATTTATATCGTTTTTACCTTTTGTACACCACTACGTCCGACTGATCCGAGGGAGCGCATGCGTGTTTCCTGTTGTGACATTCGCGCATTCTGGCTTTAGTCTGCGCAAGCGCGGAAAGCGTTGGAAATTTCTTGCGCGTGTACGTCTCTCATTGTTTACACAAAACAGAGATTATAGGTGAAATGTCTAATAGAAAATGGTACTAATTTGTGCTTATCTTGGATGTTTAAACAGATGTAAAAGAAAACAATTACGTATGCTTGCGTGAACTCATCCGGGAGTGGTGAGTTTTCACAAATTCCCAATTTATGAGGGTGCTTTCTTGGAGTTATGGTTGATTGCTCTTTGGCTGGATATCAACACGCCCATAAACGTACTAAAGTTGTGGAGGGTCTGCAGCGATCATTTTTCCTCTGATGATTTTACAAAGCAAGGAGTGGATCGCATAGTACTGACATACCTACCTACAATCATTGCAATAATAATAAAAAAAAAATATTTAATTTTACAACACATTACTCACTCTATTGACAGCGTGCCATTGGGTCCCTCTGGCCTTGGACGTCGCCTCCAGTTTGTACATAGCAAACTAAACACAATGTTCAAAACGCTGCGACTCAACAGCGGAGAAAACTCAGGATCTTCAGTCAGGCAGGTGTGTGATGCGATACTGTCAATGTCCTCGTCGTCGTCTTGTAGTTGTGGCATTGCTATGTTCCATTCGTGACAACATATGCTCTCCACTTCTGTTGAGTAGCAGAACACTTGCTACAAGAACACCCCCAATTTTGAAGATATCTCTGTCTCTCTGAGGCTCGAAGACGTGCAGATGCAGTGGATGCTTCCGCCATTGCTCTGAGTTCTTGATCAGTGTATTCTGGTTCAAATAAATATGGTTGTGAAAAAAATTCAACGTTGTCTGTTAATATCGAAATCTTCCGTTGCGATGTCCTGTACGTCTAAATGTGTTTAGATCTTCACAGTGAAAGGTAACACTTCCCAAATTTCTGAGAATGAGAGACAGTACACGCGTGAGAGATTCACTTCCGGCGTTTTCCGCGCTTGCGCAGACTAAAGCCAGAACGCGCGAATGTCACAACAGGAAACACGCACGCGCGCCCTCAGATCAGTCGGACGTAGTGGTGGTTAAGAGGTAAAAACGATATAAATACTGTTCGTTTTCTCACACAAACTGCTCGTTTCGTGTCTTAGGCCATCAGTGTGTACTTACGATGGGGGATTGTTTAATTTGAACTTCTCTGTGTATGCTCTTTGAGGTGGTGACCATAGACCTGCATTATGTGAGGCACAGACAAGAACGGTTTGACCTAAAATGATCAAAATTGAAACTACTGGGGAAACAAATATCCCTACATCTCGGATGCCCATGAGGTAAGCTAAAACATAAAAATTTAATTTCAAAGTGAACTATCCCTTTAAGTAGTGTACAGATCTTAAGGAATCAATAACACCATTGCCCTTAAATTACTTTAAATGGCTTATTTATCTCTCACATCTACCAGATTTAATTACAATGCATTTGTTTCTGGCTTCTATTTGTCAGAGATAAATAAGACACAAGTATTATTAATGGCCATTTTATTCGCACCATTCATCACCATACCACTTATATTCCTTTTTTCCATTCTCCCTGTAACTACACCATTACGTCCTTGTTAATTTTGTTGTTAGTTTGCATTCTTCTTAATTGTTTCAGATATTGGCCAACTTTTGACCCTCTCTTAGCAAGAAACCTAAATAGAACTGCAATTACCAAGAGTACAAGACCCAGGGTAACATTGTTTCTTGTGGTCTTTAAATGGTGTACAGATCTTAATGAATCAGCACATCAACACCATTGCACTTAAATTACTTGTATTGACACTAATAATCATTGTGTCTTTGCACAGGCCAGGTAATGAAGACAGAAAGAGAATGTGGTATTTCTTTCAGAAATCATTATGGTCTCCCCAGTCGCCAGTCAAAAAGTCAACATTCAGTGTTTTACAAGGTTAATAGTTCTGTTGTGCATTGCTGCGTGTAAAACCTCAGTTGTCGATGGCCCTAAAATTGATTGTTTAATTGCCAAAATCTGTTTTCCTCTCCCTTTGCCTCATTCATCATTTTTCCCGTAATTCATATCAGGCTTGTACAAAATACTCTGGAAATCCCTGCTATCGATTATGTTAATTCTAAACATGACCACAAAGCTCCAGGATTGATTTCATCTTAACCTAAATCCTCTGATTTATCTGAGTAATAAGAGCAAAACCTGCTTTGTCTCTAGCAATGTCTTTTTTTACATCAGAAATGGGTGTTGAATAAAAGTTGCCGGATGCCCTCAAATGTTTTAAATGTGATATTAAGGTGAAGTTTTGTTAAAAATGCTAGCCCGATGCGTAGGTGCTGTCCATCAGTGGCCTTTAATCAGAGTTTAGAAAGCTGTGATGACAAAAGCCGTTTGTTACACGGAGGCCTTGGCATTACTGCTTAATGATTTTAAGTGCCATCATTCAGAGATGATTCACTGCGTCTGTGTGCTAAACTTCTGTAATGACTTCCCTGCATTTTCCGCTGAACAGACCGCTTGGTCTATGTGTGTGTGTGTGTGTCTGTACATATGTGCATATGTGAGTCATAAGGAAGACACGAAAAGAAAGTGCTCTTCTGTTTTCTAATGAGTTGAAATCACCTGCAGTGTCGCTTTCTGACTGAAGAGAGCAACTCAACAGTGATGGCACTGTAGACAGCAGGATTGTGAGGCATTCAGAATTGGGCTTTTGTTCAAAGTGACAAATAAAAGAAGCAATGAAACCGAGGGAATAAGTATACATTTGTTTTTTCCATTCCTGTTTCCGTGAGAGATTTGTGACCAGAATAAGTTGCAGTTTCTCCAGACTTTATGCTGATGGTGAAACTCTGGCTCTGTGAGACGAGAGAGAATTTGCCAGCCATTATGTATACTAATTTTTCTATGGCTTATTCATTTCACATCTACAAGATTTAATTACAGTGGATTTGTTTCTGGCTTCTATTTGAGTCAGAGATAAATGTGACTCAAGTATAAAAACAAAATCAATGGCTGTTTTATTCTCAACATTCATCACCATAACAGTTAGATTCCTTTTTTCCTTTCACATGTTCAATGTCTACAACATAACGTCCTTGTTAATTTTGTTGTTAGTTTTCATTCTGCTTAATTGGTTCTTCTCAGATATTGGCCAACAGTCTGTATATACTTTAATCTTGTTTAGATTAATTGTGTTGTTTTTTTCATGTTTTCTCTGCACTGTGGAAAACTAAAACCCGTTTGTGATTAAACATGCATGAATAATTTGATATACCTTGACAATTGCGCTGCCAGAGATGCATGTTCTCCTGTGTTACTTAATGACCCTGAAAAGGAATTAGTAGATATTATTTAGTAGAATATTATATGCGCACACATATATACACTATATTGCCAAACGTTTTGGGAGGTCTGCTTTTTAATGCACATTAATTTCAGTTACATCCCATTCTTAATCTATAGGGTTTAATATGGAGTTAGCCCTCCCTTTGCAGCTATAACAGCTTCAACTCTTCTGGGAAGGCTTTCCACAAGGTTTGGGAGTGTATTTATGGCAATTTTTTTACCATTCTTTGAGAAGCGTATTTGTGAGGTCAGGCACTAATGTTGGACGAGAAGGCTTGGTTTGCTGTCTCCGCTCTTATTCATCCCAAAGATGTTCTATCGGGTTGAGGTCAGGACTCTGTGCAGGCCAGTCAAGTTCCTCCACACCAAGCTCGCTCATCCATGTCTTTATGGACAATGTTTTGTGGACTGTTGGCAGTCATGTTGGAACAGGAAGGTTGCATCCCCAAACTGTTCCCACAAAGTTGTAAACATGAAATTGTCCAAAATGTCTTGGTTTCCTTTCACTGGAACTAAGCGGCCAAGCCCAACCCCACACCAGACAGAGAAGGATGATTCGTTACTCCAGAGAATGTCTCCACTGCTCTGAGAGTCCAGTGGTGGCATGCTTTACATTACATTCCATGAAGCTCTCTACACACTGTTCTCAAGCTAATCTGAAGGACACAAAGTTTAAGGTCTGTAAATATTTTATCTGCAGAAAGCTGTTGACATCTGCGCCCTCAGCATGGGCTGACCCCACTCTAGCCCCTTTCACACTGCACGTCGGACTCGCAATATTCCCGGAACATTGCCGGGTCGCCTTCTGTGTGAAAGCAACCACGTCCCGGAATTGATTACCGAATTGAACCCGGGTCGGGACTTAGTAACATTGCGGGTTTCGATCCGGGAACGAGCTCTCTGTGAACAAAAGCCAAAACTAATGCCGCAAACTGTACGTAGTTATCGTGCAACTCCAAGAGCTTGTTTTTTCAATAATACAACCCTGCAGTGCCAGAAGAGCTAGTCGGTGTTTTAAACGCAGAGAGTGTTCTTATACAAAAGAAACTAAAATTAAACAAGCAGAAATGTGCGCAAACTGGACACAAGTCGAGACCACGGAGCTCCTTACTATCCGCGCTGAAGCTGAGATCGCTCGCCATTATACGTCAAATCAGGATCCGAGACCGTTACGGGTTGTGTGTGAGCGCACATATTACGGTATTTCGCTGGCTGTGTGAATGGACCAAATATAGTGGCCCGGGAACAAATGCCGGGTCGCATTATCCGTGTATTTGCCGGAATCGCAGTGTGAAAGGGGCTTCTGTGAATTATTTTTTTAACTTAGCCTACCACTTTATGGCTGAGTTGCTACTGTTCCCAAATGCTTCCACTACTAATACTACTGTTCTAATACTACTAACAGTTGACCATGGAATATTTACTAGTGAGGAAATTTCACGAATGGAATTATTGCGTGTATGTTAAAAAATGTTTCTAATCAACGTTAGTAAAAACTTGCAGATAAGTAGATTAGTACAGATTTGATTTCAAAATAAGAATCTTATCATGATCCTATCAACATCTTTGGGGATGTTAATAGTTTCTATGTGTATAAATATACAGAAAACAAATTTATGATGAACCACAAACAAAAAAGGTTTTTCATAAATAATTCTTATTTTTTCTTGCTCAGAAAGAGAGAAATATGAAACTAGGGCTCTGACCCTAGTTAATTAAGAAATAGGTAGAATCCTTTGGGAGATGCTGGAATGGACATCTTTGCATCCGGTCTCTGACACTTCCTTTGTTGTCTTTTTTTTCGTTCACATAATTTCATCTAAATGTGCTGCTTTGTTGCAGAGCAGGGAAACATGACTAATTTGATTTTTTTGTTTTTTTTCTTCTCAATGAGTGCCTTTTATTGTGTGTGTGTGTGTGTGTGATTGTCTATTGGACACATGTACATGTAGATCACAGATGACACTATAAATAAACTGCAAATCGTTTATAATAGTTTTATTTCCCCTGAATAAAGACCTTATGGTTTTCCAAATTTGTAGAATAAACCATTGCTGACTGTAGTACACTTGTGTTAAAGCGGCTTGTTGGAGATTATGTACTATGAAGTACAATGAAATTGATGAAAGATTAATTTGTTATTGCACATTTAAATAGTTTGAGCTCTCACAAATGCACAGAGCGAGGTGTAAAGCAGCAGTTTGCAGGGAATCAGATAGTGACTGATCGACTTGCTGTAGTTTTAATATGGGACCTCTGAATGATGGAAGTCAATAAAGCTGGCTTTATGGGGTCATTTGTCTTCAGATGTGTCAGATAAAAAATTTAGTACCTTTATATTTGAAGTCAATACTAAATGTCATTTGCAGCACATTACTGTAATGTGAAATTTATTTAAATGACAAAAAATATGATGCAAGATGTCATTTTATTCATAGGGAATCAATTAGATTTTTTTCCTTTTGGAATGGCGTAACCCATTGAATTGTGAACACTTGAACATTTATTAAGGAAGTGATTTTTAAGTTCATATCGATTTTAATCAAACTTCAAACTTTATGGATTAGTTCTCTTCTGTATGCAGCATGCAGTGTTTTGCCTTGGCTTAGAAAAGTAACAAATAAAATGTATGAGGTAAAGTATAATGAACTTCATCTTACTTCACATGCAATTCTGTGTTTAGTTGGGGACTAACATCAACATCAATACTGAAATGCAAATAAGTTATTTATTCTTAAACAGAGTCTTCAATATTTAATTAAGAAAATCCATTGGAATTCATCTCAAGTACTCAATGTCTCTACAAATCGGAGACAGGGGTTTGTGTGTGCCCTTGCTTGGTTGAGTGGTGTAGGGTTTAGTTAAGGGCACATAGACAGAACCCTTCCCTCCATACTAAGTGTCTCCTTGGGATCTCTAGCATTCATGCTTGATAAGTGCATTTTGCGTTAAAATGCATTGCACATCTCTCTTGTTTTCCAAGGAAATAGTATAAATACAGCACATGACAGATGAAGAGCCATGTGCTAGAATTATATACCAGGGTATTTTGGACAGTTACCACAGCATTGCTATATAGTTGCTAAGATGTTCTGGGTCGTTTTAGCCTATGTTTCCATCCAAATTTCACATTTAGTTTATGCAGACTATTAATTCAGAATATTAACAATTTTTAAGCTTTTCTGCTGCAGTTAAGATATCAATATCACCACTTCACTTGGTGCAAAATTTAACTGTCAAACAACGTTGAGGGAAAGTAACATTACTTTTATTGTGCATGTAGACATTTTGTCTTGCTGAGAAAAATAAATCCCCTTGAAGTATCCTTGTGTATATGTAATTGTGTGTGTGTGTGTGTGTGTGTGTGTGTGTGTGTGTGTGTGTGTGTGTGTGTGTATATACACACACACACTATATTGCCTAAAGTATTGGGTAATGTCCTGTAGAAAATCAAAGTCTTATACATACCATATAGACCAGTGGTTCTCAAACCTGTCCTGGGGACCCCCAACCAGTACACATTTTGCATGTCTCCCTCATCAAACACACCTGATTCAAATCATCAGCTCATTAGTAGAGACTCTAAGATTTGAATTGGGTGTGTCTGATAAGGGAGACATGCAAAATGTGCAGTGGTGAGGGGTCCCCAGGACAGGTTTGAGAACCACTGCTATAGACCATAGTCGACTTGATAAATTTTACATGTGTTCTGAAGAGAATACACATTTAAACAAACGTGCTCCAGTCCAGGATGGTCATTCATATATCTGTCAGTCTGCTCAAGCTGTGGCATCCGTCTTTTCATCTTTATTGCAATATGCAATAGCATGTCATAAGAGCAAGATGACAAACTAAGTTATAACTGCAATTAAACTATACTTGTTTTATGTCCATACAGCTTATAATCTCTAACTTTGTAGGCTTTTTACAAAAGTTCCTACACGAGTACCTGTACAGCGATTTATAGATTATCATGAAGGAACATGCTAATTGATGCTTGAAGAGCTATCGAACTATCTTAAAGATAGTTAACTCCTCATCATCTACATATATTCATCGATTAACCATTCAGAAATGTCCTGTTGCATTTCCCATCATTGTCTGACTATGAACTAAAAGCATTTACATTTAAAGGGACACACACAATGGTGAGTTTTTCCTTACCCCCATTTTTAGCATGCAACAAAAAATAATTTGTGGGGTATTTTGAGCTGAAACTCAACATACACACTCTGGGGACATCAGAGACTTATTTAACTCTTTCATTTTCTGGGGACATCAGAGACAACTAAAAGTTCCTTTTGATTTAATTTAAAGACGTGTCAAATGTCTCTGAAGCTAAGCAGCAAACCATATCTAGGGACCAAAATATACATTTCAAATGTCTTCATAAAGTCTAATTAGTGTCTTGTGTATTTTGTAAGCATATTTGATATTTATTATATGATGTGGACAGGATATCATAGAAGTGGAAACCTAAAAAATGCCCTGACACTTTTTTGGTTGATTTTAGAACAAAAATATTTAAATAGAAGACATTGCTTTAATTGATTTCTCCAAATATGTGCAATAATAATAGTGAGGCTTGGCTTATTGTGAAACCTCAGGCTATGTGTCAGCACTTCTTCACGCTACACATACAGCAGACTCTATGTTGGCATGCTTCTGTTCTGATCTAGCATGTGGCTGTCTGTTTTTACGGAGACCTGCTCACCTGCTCCTGATTCAGTCTCAGGTATGGGACAGATGAAGATCTCTTGACAGGTCTAAAATGGGTTGCTGCTCTAAATACCCTCAACCGCTGCCACATCACTCCAATTATCCATCTCTCATGTCTGTCCTCCTCTCTCTGGTTCTTGCACACACATTCATGAGCATACCTGTGAAGGCCAGATCCTCCGTAGCTTTTGCTGGCTTCCATCCCTCCTATCAGTCCTTGCCTTGCAAATCAACCAGTTAGCATGGATCAGGAACAATGCTGACTGTGCTGACATCTGTACTACGGTAGAAACCAACCAATCAAACATACAAAGGCATTGGGACGGACATGGTTATTCTGAGCAATGTCAGACTGTGACAGTCGGACTGTTTGATTGACAAGGTGCAATAACAGGAACGGGAGGCATGAGCGTCCATTATCACTCGCTGTGTTTTGTGTGGTCTTCCTCCCCTTAGGGCATCAGTGTGTGAATAACGATGTGGGCCGGAGCACTTCCAACTCCAGGACCCCAGGGCCAGACACCGGAGGCTGGAGCTTGGAGAAGCTCTCTTATTAAAATGTCTTGCTCCTTCTCTCCATGTTCACCTGACTCTCTTGTCAGTGATAATATTAAGCACCATCAGCAAGATTACATTGATGCAATAGCTAGAAATGGAGAAATCTCACTTTAAGCTCTGAATTATTCGTCAGTCTTGAGATGTGCTGAATATCTTACCTTTATTACATCAAAAGTTTAGCTAGGTATTTATTTCTTTTTCATTCCAAGGTGTATGCTTTGGCTGTGACCATTAGTACATTTTGGTTGGTTTATATGTTTAATTTTTTTTTTTTTTTTTTTTCAAGAACTTTTCTTGAACTTGTATTATTATTATTATTTATTACAGTGCATCCGCATCCAGAAAGTATTCACAGCATTAGGGATGGCGCTATAATATATCTTTTTCAAAAATAAAATATCTTAAAAAATCAAAAATATCTTTTTGCAATATCGTTTTGCGATATACTGGTAAAAATTCTCCCCACGATAAAAATTGGTCTTCCTGCAATAATAACAGTAAAGCCTAGTTGATGACGCGACCCATTTGAAGCTCATGTGCAGAGCAAAAACAACTATGGCGGAAGCTGCGGAGGAGTTTATCACTAAACGATGAGTTACCGCTTCAATCTGGAACCTGTACAACACACATTTTTACGCGCTGAGCGCTTGAGAGACTCTCTCTTTGTCAAGCACACCATTTCAGTTCACCTCAATGAATGCACAGTGTATTTGATGCACAGTAAACTATTGTGAGGCGCACAACCTGCTGTCAGTTTGAAAAAACGAATGCGCAAACAGCGATCTCATTGGCTGCTGTTCATCTATTACTGTCCATGTTTTGATTTCAGCAAATCGGTTTGAGTGAATTCTGACAACATGATTAATATCCATGAACCCATCAACCTTAGTGCGGTTTATTTTTATTAGTAGAAGAATTTGTTGTATTATCTTATCAGTATTATTATTATTATTATTCTTTTTTTTTTATGGAAACACTGAATGACGAATAATGTCTTAAGCACCACCACCAGTCCTAAATTCAGTTAAAATGACATATGCATTCATATGTTTTTATTCGCACATGATTACCAAGTTTTAGCTCAAATTACCTAAATTCTAGCATTAAATCATTATTTGCATTTTTATAAAAAAAAAAAAAAAATAATAATAATCTGAAGACATGGTTGGGATTATTAATTTTGCTCTCTGCACTACTTTTGTAACGGTTTGCACCATGAGAATATGAATAAATGCAGAATCTGTGTTTACATGTCAAACTTATTGATTTGAATTATCATTGTTTGTATTGTGTTGTATAATGTTAATGTTTTTCAGCACAGTTGCACTATTTAAACATTACTTGCACTTTTACAGAAGAAAAGTATATCTGCAACTTTTCCATTTCTGAAAAGGCTGGTGTCTGGATTTTTATTTTAAAAAATATTATTATTTTATGTAACTGGTTTATTATAGGAGCCTTTTTGATGATGGGTGTGTTTTACTGTAGATCACTTGTAGTCAAAAACAATTTATGTCGTCATTGATATCGTTATCGCAATAAATACCAGAAAATATCATCATATCGAGTCCATATCGCCCATCCCTACATACATCGCTTCACTTTTTCCACATTTTCCACATTGTTACAGCCTTATTACAAAATGGATTAAATTTATTAACCCCCCCCCCCCCCCAATTCTACAAACAGTACCCCATAATGACAATGTGAAAAGTTTGTTTGAAATCAAGCTGTTATATCCCTAAATGTATGATTTGTACACCTTTTTTCTACATGTTTGGGTAGAAAAATACACATAGGTATAAAAAAAAAAAAAAAAAAACGTTTATTGGGTAATATTTTACATTTCAGCAGTCTCTATTTCTGTAATTAAATCATTTTATATCGATAATGCAGCCACTGAGTCTCCCCAATATTTTACTAGTAAATCCTTATCTTAATAATTTTAAAAGAATGTTCTTCAAACACATCCCTTATATAGTGCTTCATTAATGCATGCTATTCCAAAAGAAACAATTAGTCTCTGTATTATTTTTGTGAAAGATGATTCTCCCCCCACTCCCCCCCCCTTTCCCCCTTTCTTTTCTTTTCTTTCATTGATCATCTGGGTTCGCTCAGACATTCATCACATTACAGAAGTGGGCTGCATATATCATTTGGTTTTCTCAAACCCAGGTGTTGGATTAATTTAGCAGTAATTTGACAGCTCCTCCTTGTGTTTCCTATTCTAGCAACAGCGCACTGTGTACAGACTGACCCTGGTGAAGGCCTGGAATGTGGATGAGCTGAAGGCCTACTCAGATCTCATCGCCCTTGGCCAGCCAGATTTCATCGAGGTCAAGGTATGCTTCTCACCTTCCTAATTCAGGCATCCGCTTCTAATGAGGGTCTCTGAACCCTTTTGGCTTTAATAGGTAAATCTTTATTAAGCTTTTGATGGAATCCCAATCATTTCCTCCTAATCCTTTTTGCAGAAAAACAAGGTAATGACCAGGCTAATTAAATTCGTTCTCTGTCCTTCACTGAAAGCCAATGAATCTAGATTGGATTGATTTGATCTCAGATGAGATTTACTTTTTTTCAGCACGTGCTACTCCATAAAATGTTGTGACTAATGAAACATTTGTGCTACAGAGATTTTGACTTGAATGCTACATTATTAAAGGATATTAAACTTTAAAAATATCTTCTTGGAATTGCTGTATCAAGCATCCTTCACAATTTTAGTGCATTTTGTTATGAAATGTTGCATAATATCTATTTTCTCATTTATAATTAAAATAGTTCATCTCTGTTCAGTTTATGCCAGTTAACTGAATAGTTCACCTAAGAATGAAAATTGTCTTTTACTCGCGTTGTCATTTCCAAACCTGTATGGCTTTTTTGGTAGAACACAAAAGGAGAAATTTAGAAAAATGTGCTCATCACTCTTTTTCATTGAATTTCAACTGGTACTGAAGCTTTAAAGAAAATATTCAAAGGCATCACATAAGTGATCCATGACTGGGTTGTATTGCAAGTGTTTTGAGGTATGATAACTTTATGAAGAAACTCAAATTTAAGTCATATCCCCTGATTTAAAATTAAGTGAGCTGTTAACCGTTGTGATCAATGAGTTCAACGAAAGCAGATTAGTTGTGAGTTCATAAACAAACCATTCAAAGCATTTGAAGACTTGGAATACATAGTTTTTTTAATGAATTTGCCTGTGAATCTCTACTTCTGTAATGAAATCTCATGAATGTGAGACTGGCACAGAGAGCAGAACACTGACAGGCCAGCAGAGAAACTGTACCAGGCACAGCCAGCTCACTGTTCATGTTGCATGAAATATAAGACGGAAAGTATAAATATTGCATTTGCAATGGGGGTTGGAGTTTATATGGATGCATCTCTTAAGGGAACTGATTGTCTTCAAAAAGTTTGTTGGCTTTTTCTTTTTTAGTTTTGCGATGAAATAGTCGTAGTAAAAATGTGAGCATGCGCAAATTCTAAACCACAGATAGCACGATTTTTCCACCTGCCCCCTCAGTGTGCAGCAGAATGTAGCATGGATGAAACAGAACAAAGTGGGTTTACTGTTACGACATGGAAAAAAGCACCGGATCCAGGGAAGGTGAATTCAGGGCAGCATAAAGGATGGCATTTTAATACTGGAGAGATGATATATTATAGAGCCAGGTAATTTGCAGGACCTGTCAAACTTTTGTTGCAGCAAAGCGGAGTATAGGGCACACAAAACGTGATTTTGAGGTTAAAAACACAAGATGCAGACACGTTTTAACTTGTTTTACTTTGAGTGCTGCATAAAACACCGTAAGGCGTGAGATGCTACAAGAAACAAGATTACAAAAAGTTTACAAAAACAATGGCACATTCCGAACCAGTTGAACATAAATAATAATAGAATAAAAAGGTATTTGCAAACTGCACAACATATGCAAAAGTAAAAAAAATGCATGAAGTAACTGATGCCGTCACATACAATTTGTGCAAGAATATGGTGCCCGCCATTACTGTTAAATCAAGTGTGAGCATTTTCATAGAGCTTCTCATCAACCTGCTAAGGGACTACAGATGAACATTTGCCAATTTTGTCTCATTTTACATATTTTATGCTTTATTACGGTGTATTGACCCTGATCAAATAAACAAATAATAAATGAATATTGTTTCAAAATCATGATTAAATTGATAATATATTGCACTTTTTATAAAAAAAAACATTATGGTATCTTTTTTTGTCCATATCACACACAGCCCTAATTTAATATAAATTTTCTTCTTTAATTTTAGTAAATGAAGAGCTATAAATCATTACGTTCTGATTCAGAATGCATTTTACGTTTTATTCCATTTATATAATGATCCATGAAGATCAAGGCTGAGTCAGTCCTCCATGAAATGCCAAGATTGTAGCTTTTAAATAGTCAACTAGTGATAATGGCTTTTTAATTAAATGTTAGTTAGTTTCTTTATCAGCAAATAAACCCCTTCTCTTACTTAATCAACCTGTCCTCAAGATTAATGCAGTTGATTAAATCTGTCCTCATCTCAGTCAGTTTTTCTTTGCCTTAATGCATCTGGAGTGTGTTGACCTGTGTAATTACACAGTCCTGGTTTAATTGTATATGATAACTGATTCACTCGTGCGTCCCAGACCACCATGGCGTGAAACCTGCTCGGATGAGGGACACATATTTTGTTAAATCTCTAAGAAATGCGTGCAGTTTCTCCAGATGGAAAAACGCAATCTTTCATGTTAAAAAGAAAAACAATCTTCCAAAGTTAAATTACAGTTTTATTCATCCTTGTTTCTCCTCTTTTCCCTGTTCAGCTGCAATTTGCATTAATTCTTTCAGGTATTCTCTCCTGCGGTCTTATCTTCACATTAGCAGGTTTTTTTTTTTCGAACGGAGGAAAGAGGGGGGCTGTTAAATAGAGGAGCACAGAATTGCCCATAATCTCATTACGAGTCAACAGCCAGTCATGTGACCGGTGTGCACCTGCCCCATAGGGAGCCCGCCTCAGCGCATTCACATTCAAAGCAGAGCCACTCCAAAGTAAAGCCGACTTCAACTATGACATGCTGTTACCTAGCAACAATAATCGCCCACTTTCATAGACCGCAGAAGGCGAGGATTTACGCCGCCTTCTATGGGATAAAATAAAGGCTATGAAAAAGTGTGAGGAAAATATTGCAGTTTACTCAAACAGAGGCAGGCTGGCTTAAATCTCTGAGCCTGCACTCACATTTTAATCATTTGTCAGCTCTGGGTTAATTATCTTAACTAGACTTCTGCTTTCAAGTTGTTGTTGTTGCTTTTTGGCATTTGAGCTTCATTACTGTGGGGTAGTTAGATGTAAACTTGAACGGATTGTTCTCATACTAGGTCTAACAGTAAGATTTAAATAATAATAATGAATAAGTAATTTAAAGAGATCGTTTGTTCATTTTTTAAAGGGGTGATGAATTGAGAAATCAACTTTCCCTTGAGCTTTTCATATATAAAAGTTCATGATAATATAAGATTATCCTGTAAGTTTCAGAGCTGAAAACGTCCTTTTTAGTCAAAGAAAAGCTTTTATAGACACCAGGCCCAGAAAACGATCGTGTGCTTCATTCTTACGTCATAGCGCTACGAAACACCGGCTCTACAGAACGTGTAATTTAGTAGCCCCGCCCACCGACTCATGGAGCTAATCGGTCGATCACGAGCCAGCAGCAATGAACATGTGGAAGAAGATGGCAAGATATTGTGGAAGAACACGGGCGCTGCATAAGCTTCCTTCGGATCATAATATTAGGAATGTGTGATTCATTTATTTTCAATGAAGTTCCAGCTTACGTGGGGAAGAACGTTTGTGTGTTCGCTTCATTTCACTGCAGAATCGTTTATAAACAAGTCTCAAGTGCTGGATTTGCAGACACAATGTTGTGCCTTCTATATTGGATCCGACAGGAATGGTGCAACAAACTTATGTGAGTAAAATGTCTTTTTTATTAGGTAAAACTTATACCCGTCAGCAGAAATCATTGTGTTTGTTTGATAAAGACAAATTGCAGTTGCCACTTTCAAAGAAATCTCTCCCTCGTGTGAACTGAACTGACAGGGGCATAGATATGACAGCGGAGCTGAAGCTCATTAAATATGTAAATCTTTTCCAATCCTAGCCGTGGGCGTTTACTCCCAAGCGTCATGCCCATCAAAACCCAGCGTTCAGAAGATAGCCTCAAAACTAGTGTAGAAAATAGCCTATTACTCATTAGTTATGATGTTTTTGAATGTAAAAACCACACGAATATCATTTGTTGACCTCAGACAACAGTATAAAAAAAGAAAAAAAGCCAGTTATGACACCTTTAACTTAATGTTGACATCCCAATGAAGAAAAAAAAAAAAAAAAAAAAAAAAAAATATATATATATATTGCTTTGTCTCAACAATAAGGATTTTGCTTTGGGGCCATTAGGAGATTTTTTTGTCGTTTTTTTTGGATTATAAGCATGACCATGTTTTTTTTTATGCTTTGCAAACGTAAACATTTGGTTGCAAAATGTATTATGTGAAAAAATAAAATAATTATATGGCTGACTGACAACTAGCATCATTTAAGAATCATTTGAAAATTACGAACCATTTCGTAATGCATTGCCAACTTCTTATTCATGACAAAATGCTAAAAAAATGTATCATGGTTGGAAAACCATGTTTTCAGCATTGATAATAAAAATCTTTCTTCAACAGCAAATCAGATTGGCCCAACCAGACAAGCAGGCAAAAAGCCTTATTGTTGAAAAAAAAAATCCTTATTGTCGGAGTTAAAAATGCTGTAAAGTTCTGCATTCTTGAACTAATGAGATGCTTTCTGCTAGTCAATCATTTTGTGCATCTATATGGCAGCCAGTATATGGGAAGCACAAAGACGTTAAATCTGGCTAAAATTCGTTATTTTTTTAAAAAAAGGTGGCAATTTTGTAGACATTGCGTTCATATTAGACATTTTATCCATTCATGCCTTTTTTTGGAATAAAACCTATGAACCTTTGTTTAGTTTTGAACTAAAGGGACTTGCTTTGTTTCTAGCCACAACTTTAAAAGTCATATTTCTTATTTATGGGCTGATGCTTTATCATCAGCTCATAAGTTTCTCCTAGCAAATATACATTGTTTGTATGTAGCCAGACATCAAATTTCTTGACATCTCATTTACTTCTATTGGACACCATTGATCCAGTCATCAAACAACCAGCAGTGGCAACATTGTTTTGTCTGTGTTTGGCCACTTTTATAGACCTGAAACAGGGTAGTGAGTGATATATGCAGAGGGTCATTAAGTTTGGTGGTAGCCGAGCAAGTTTGATATGTGTTTGTGAGTTATGGAGGTGTTCAACCCAAAGTGTAGCTCCTCGCAGTAATTACAGTGCCCAACAGCTGCTCCTTACCTATCACATTTCTCAACACCTTTGTGTGCCCTTCTTTTTTATTTGTACATGCGGGATCTGCCAGACCTGTTGCACACTCCTGGTGAAATATTTACTCAAACTGTCAGAAAACAGATGATATTTATTGGAGGAAAAAAAACATATTAAAGAAAGTGTATAGCCCCGTTTCCACCAAAATTACCAGGAACAATTTGTACCAGGAACTTTTTTACAGGAACTTTTCTCCCCCCAGACCTGCAACTGTCTGCATTTCCACCGCGATCTAAAGTTCTGTGAAGATTAGGCAGATTACTCCGGTGATGTAGGACTGCAAAGTGTAAAGTGTAATAATCATCTCAGAAAAAAAAAATTCTTCTGTCAGGCGCAGTTAAAGTAAAAACTGCCTGGGGCAATATACGCTCTCATTATTCCAACATTATCTTCATAACTTACGAAATAAAACGTTTACCCCTCAGAAAAATGAGCTTTCCTCTCTTGTCATCATGAGCGCGGCGCGCGCTGTCACGTCATGTAAGGACACACACTTAAAAGTAATCGGTCAGGTCGTTTACATGGTGAAAAATAGACTGTAAAAAAATTAATAATGAGTATGGAAGAGATTCAAGCTGTGCTGCTTTTGCTGGTTATGTATAGGTTTACTAAAGAGGTCATTAACAATGACAGAAAAGAGCAGCATATGCAGAAAGCTTGTAAAACTAGATTTAAAATGACAATGTATATTATTATCAGCTATTACGGACATTGAATGTGAGATGGCTGAGACGAATGCGCGCCATCAGACAGAGAGCAAGACTGATATTTACTGAACGCAGAACGAACCTCACAAAAGACTTTTAAAAATGCCAGTTGAAATAAAATGCTGCGTGAGCTAAACCAATCAGCATGTTCAGCGCCCAAGTCCCGCCCTTGAAAGTTCCTGGGGTGGAAACGTGGCTTATGTAAGATTGTGGCCAAAACTTGTACTGCAGGTGTACCCCTCTCCCCCTCCCCCCTGACTCGAGGTTGCAGATAGGCTGCAGGATCAGCAGGAGCGTTTGTAGCTGCAGCTGTGGTAACTAGAGCAGATCTGGCAACCCGGATGCCCAAACACTACTGACTTTGTGATTGGTCGATAAGTGCAGGGCGGAGCTTCAGGCCAAAACACAACAAGACAACATCAACATCAGTTGAGGGCTGCAACAACAACTTTTAATGACAATATCCTGGCCGGACTACTGTTGTCAGTGATAGAAGTATTTGAAATGAACATGATTGCTTAATGTTTGTGACATTTCAGGGCCATTTTTATTTTTGACCCTGTGTAGCTTTTCATTTCTTAAACAACCATGTAGGAAGACACATCATGGCCATATTCCAGGGTGACAATGTCAAGATTCAGTAGGCTCATGTTGTAAAAAAAATGGTTAGGTGGGAGCATGAAGAATTATTTTCACACATAAATTGATACCTCTGAGTCCAGACCTTAAATTCATTGAAAGGAAACTTTACAGAGTGCTTGTCTCTTGCATTGTTAATACAAGGTCTTGACCATCACAACACCCCGTTTTAAAAACAAAAACGCTATCCTGTAAACAGGAACTTATTTCTGTCAGGAGTTGAGTCAATTTTGGGTCAAGGGAAATGAATTGATATGAATGAAAAAACTGACTAACAGGAAAAAAATACTACCAATATATTGTACATCACTAATAAAATGTAATGACACAATTTAATTTGTAGTTGAAGGACTCCATGTGTAGCGCACGTGTCCTGTTCCTTCCTCCAGTGCTGAGGAGGAATCGTCCTCTTTGTGCAGTTATTGATCAAACCATTATTCCTGCACAATTAGAGCATTTCGGAGATGTTCGTCCCGACACAAAGATGGACCGTCTGTGCTGGGCTCCCAAATTATCTCCACCTTAGTTATTCAAAAGGTTGGACATTTGAGGACACTAAACTGAGAAACTATTAGAGAATTATTCATCTACCACTAATCCCACATTAAAACATCCTGCAGTTAAATTATTTTTCATTGCACCTTTTACAGTTCAGCTTTATATCAGTGTATAAACATTGTCTTATTAGAGTCAGACTGTTAGTCCATAGCAGAAAATCTGTAGGATTGTTAGATTGCGTAGACTGGCTGGAGAAACGCCTTTGCTTTCCTCGCCTCATTGATTTATAAAGGCATTTCTGTAGGTAATCATTATTCTCTATGGCTACAGAGCAGCCAGATAAGAGCTGGGCTCATTAATTCTGTACCTGACCCCAAATATCAGCTTTGGACATCAGCCATGGACCAGAAACCTGTCCTTTCATTTCCACTGTCTATGTTCTCAGAGAGGAATGAAATGCATTGGAATGCTAATACAGCCATAATGCTTTATAATACTTATCTGTTCATAGCTCATACCATAATACATTAATGAACCAATTTTTGTGTTATATTGCATTATACTCTTTAAATGTGTGACCATGATTATGTGAGTATTAGAAGTCTGTTATTTGTGAAACGATGTAATGACATTTTAAAGATTGCATGGCATTTTAAAGAGAGACAACCGATATATATATATATAATTTTTTTTTTTAAATGTAGAGTTCAAACTAATTCAGTTCTGAATAGTATTTGACAATTGCACATAAATAATGTGCAATTAAAAAAACTGTATTGTACATGATCTCTCATCATGAGTATGTTCATAATTATACTTATACATAATTATAAGCCATTAGCTTCAGGTAAAAGAAAGCTTTGGGAAATTCTGTATGAATCATTCGCTTACAAAATGCCTCTTGAGATTCATTAAGAATTCACATTATTTAGAATTAATATGCTTTTAATCTCCATTATTTTGGCCTTGTGGTGTGTTTCACAAGGCCAAAATGAACCATTTAAATCATTGACACATTGTTTACAGGTATGAAGTATCTGATATCTCTCTCATATGATGTCTTTTTTTATTCTCTCAATGCCTTGGTTCATCTATCGTTTTTTCAGCGTAACAGTCCTAACAGCTGCTAGTGATGAATACAGAAATAGGATAAAGCCTTGCAGAATGGGTTTTCACTCTATCACAGAATAAGTAATGTCTTTTCAACAGCACAACTCCTACACACAAACAGACCTATGAACTGATGGTGGCCACGCTACAAATGAGTTCATTTTCATCCAGCGGTGTGTCGTCACTCGTTTGGTTGCAAAGGATTATTAATGACTACATTTCATAGTGTGTGAAGGTTAAAATAGAGTACGTGACCTGACTTGACACCAGTTTGTTTCAGTATCCAATCAGACATCAGAGTTCATGATGACCGAAATCGTATTATTAATGTAAACTGAAATTTCATTCCCAGCATGTGGTGTACATGCAGCCATCATAGCCTGTTTGTTCTAATCACAGCAACATATTTGAGGTGTGACGTGAATGCTGTCCTGTCGTGTGTGTGTGTGTGTAGGTGTTGAATGAGATGATCTGGTCGTCTCCATCATCCATAGAAATACCAAATCAGCCTCCACGCGCCGCTGTGTCCTTAGGCTGTGTGTGCGCAGATATGTTTCTGAGTGTTTTTGTGTCCCTTTTTTGAACAGAGGCACAGTTCTACATCAGCATGAATCTTCAACAGCTGATATTGGCCTGCCTCTTAAAAACTCTGTTTTTGAAAAAGCATGTTTGTGCGTTAGTTTAAAAAAAAAAAAAATATATATATATAATCTTCATACATTGATTAATCCCAAAGTGGAGAACCTAAACCTCATTTGACTCAGAACTAAATTACAGTGCCACCTTGAACAGCTTTACAGCATTACTAATACAATAAAAAAAGATGTATAACAGGATCTAATAACAGGATTACAGTAAAGATCTAATAACAGGATTATTTTTAAATATATACTGTTTTGTCCAAGTTTATTAAATTTAAAATAATTAAATGCAAATTACTTTGTATTGCTATTTTCACAATAAATATAGTTTTAAAGCAGCTTTACAGAAAATGCATGTTTTTACATTACAATTTAGAGTGATCTGTTATCAGAGGGTACTGTGTGTCTATATTTAAGAAATCTCCAGTTCTAAGAGATTACCAAACCAAATCCTGCAGTTAGCTAATGTATTAATTTAAGAAAGAAACGATGATCTTATTGAAGTAATGCTTATTGTGAAGTTGTGAACATAATTACATATATGACAATTTAGAAGTTGTGTATGTTTATTCAGAGTCTACGTCATCTGAAGTCCTAACCATTGAGAAGTTATAATAAATATTTTTCATATCTGCCGACCACTAGGTGACACTGTGCTGAAACTGTGCATGTAGCCTCAAGTTTGGTCAGAATATGCTAAAGCATTGTGGAGACGATGCCTCTCATTTTGGTGGGCACTTTGGCTAATTTGTTCGCACATTATTCAAGAACGGTTTGATAAATTGACTTTAATAACTTGAAGTCTGCATGCTCTAAAGATGATCTGGTTCGATTTTCATGAAAATCAGTGCAACTGCCAAAAGAGGAGTTTGAAAAAGGTTTTTCTGGTTGATGTTCAGACTGACCCTTCACTGAAACTCTTTACCATATGATTCTATGGGCTGCCGTAGACTTCCAGAGTGGAAGAAGAAGAAACAGAAAAATAATAATAGGAACACCAATGGATACAATAGGTGCCTATGCACCTTCAGTGCTTGGCCTTTAATAATTAGCATAGCTGCTGTTCATAATGTCATGCAAAGATAATAATGCATTTGATCTGATATAACTGGAGTACAAGGTTATGAGATGTATTGTGTAGATGTCTTTAATCTAGATTTAAACTGGAATAGTGTCTCTGAGCCCCGAACATTATCAGGAAGGCTATTCCAGAGTTTAGGAACCAAATGCGAAAACACCCTAAGCTTTACCTGAAATAAAATTAATGCATTTTATTTTTATAGATTTGTACAAATTTATCATCAAATGTTTTTAACTTTTGCACTGCATTTAATAGCTTCGTCCCTCTTGTCTTTTTGCCCTTCATCCAGGGAGTGACGTACTGTGGCGAGAGCTCAGCCAGTAGCCTGACAATGGCCAACGTACCCTGGCACGAGGAGGTCATCTACTTTGTGCAGCAGCTAGCCAACCTGCTCCCAGATTATGAAATTGCCTGCGAACACGAGCACTCCAATTGTCTGTTACTCGCACACCACAAGGTAACACTGCAGCACTTGACACACCGCTCCCGCACCGTTTCACAGAAACTCAGTAATTTCTCTTTCCGACCACTTAAAGGTGTTACAAGTAAAGATGCTACTGCCATTTCTGTAAATGTCATTGAAAAGAAAGTGTTGATATGGGCACTTGCAATAAACTGCCATTCAGGTGAAGGGTTAAACCTTCCTTCCTGTTTTTTTATGCCGTCTCCTGACACAGGGCTAGTCATTCTTACAGCCGCTCTTGTTTTACATTCGTTTCTTGTGACAGCTTCTCTAATGGTTTGCGTGGGCAGTGAGCCCTTACCAGCGCTCTTCTCTCACAAACAAAAAACATATTTATGTGCAAGTGTTATGTGGTGCTTTAGTATCCTTTTATGATTTGTATTCTGAAATCAAGTACCATAGATTTCTGCATGTGATTCTATGGTGAATATTTCAGTGTTCTCACACACAATGGGAAATGTTTTATCAAGTATTTTCAGATTCTCCCAGCCTGGTCAGGCTTTGTTTGCTGGATTTAGAGGGGTTTTGGGCACTTGTGAGCTGGTCAAGCTGAAAACCTGCTTAGCCTGACTGGGAGACCAGCTTTAACCAGCTAAGACCGGCAAACAGTCTTTGGTTTAAAGGGATAGTTCACCCAAAAATGCAAATCCTGTCATGATAACCTATGTGGGTTTTTTTCACATAAAAATATATTTTGAAGAATGTTTCTGCAGCTTTTCGCCAAATTATGAAAGTTGATGTGGTCCAAATCCTTTAAAGGGGTGATGAATTGAGAAATCAACTTTCCCTTGAGCTTTTCATATATAGAAGCCCCGTCCACCGACTCATGGAGCTAATCGGTCGATCTCAAGCCAGCAGCAATAAACATGTGGAAGATGATGGCAAGATAAGAACACGGGCGCTGCATAAGCTTCCTTCGGATCATAATATTAGGAATGTGTGATACTTCATTTATTTTTAATGAAGTTCCAGCTCACGTGGGGAAGAACGTTTGTGTGTTCGCTTCATTTCACTGCAGAATCGTTTGTAAACAAGTCTCAAGTGCTGGATTTGGAGACACAATGTTGTGCCTTCTATATTGGCTCCGACAGGAATGGTGCAACCAACATTTTTGTAAATAAAGCGTCTTTTTTATATGTAATTGTACTTGTTCCGGGGCTGTACCAGACCAAAACATATACGCCCGTCGGCAGAAAGTCTTTCTTGATCTGGGCGCGCGTGTATGAGCGCGGTTCGCACTTATATCGACCGATCGTGCAGGTGCGGGCCATGTAATACAATTGCGGGTGGATGAGAAATAAATCATTGTGTTTGTTTGATAAAGACAAATTGCAGTTGCCACTTTCAAAATAATCTCTCCCTCGTGTGAACTGAACTGACAGGGGCATAGATATGACAGCGGAGCTGAAGCTCATTAAATATGTAAATCTTCTCCAATCCTAGCCGTGGGCATTTACTTCCAAGCGGCATGCCCATCAAAACCCAGCGTTCAGAAGATAGCCTCAAAACTAGTGTAGAAAATAGCCTATTACTTATTAGTTATGATGTTTTTGAATGTAAAAACAACACGAATATCATTAGTTGACCTCAGACAACAGTATAAAAACTTGATCTCTGTTTGGTACTATAGTGAATAAACTGGGCTAAGCTAAATGCTATCAGATCGTCACCGCGCGTCAGAGCCATTAAGTGCATGCACTGGGATGAGAGAGGTATGTATCAACCAGTGTTGGGTAAGTTACTTTAAAAAAGTAATTAATTACTAGTTACTAATTACATCTTCGATATTGTAATTAGATTACTGTACAAATTACTCTCTCCAAAAAATATTTAATTACTTATTACTAATTACTTTTTAATTACTTTCTAAATCCTATATAAACCAACAAGTTAAGCAATTCAAGGGTTGACATGAAACAGCTCTTTTAAATCATTTAAATACATAATATAAAACTACATAATTTACTCTTATTAACTGACCAAAGTATTAAAAATGTGAGGATACATAAAAACATATATTTTAAAGTTAGACTTTAAATGTTGATGTTAATTCAGCTATTGAATTATGTAGAATTATATTTAGTATTTAGTTTAATTACATCAGAAGTAACTGTAATTAAATTACAGAAAAAATAAGAGTAATTCCTTACTTTACTTTTTCAAGGGAAAAGTAATTAAATTACAGTAACTAATTACTTAGTAACTAGTTACACCCAACACTGGTATCAACTCATCTTAGTTGAGGGAATAACATAGTTTAATATGAAAACGTGCCTTTAAGAATCAGTGGGAACAAGTCATTTACAGACAATGTAAAATAGGACACCTCAAAACTTGCATATTTATCAAGAGAAAAACTCATATAGTGCATCATGTCAGAGCTCATTGTCTGTCAAAACATATTTTGTCAGACTGTTTGTATAAATATCTTTCTGTTCAATGTGAATTTTAGTTTTCAACAACCCCCCCCCCCCCCCCCCCCCCCTCAAAATAGTATCTAATAACGCAACAAGCTTCTCCATTCCCATTCTGTTTACTTCCTTTTGTTGAACATGTTGCTCATTTATTATCTTGATTTCTAAACATCCCTTTAGTTAATTCAGCTTTCTTTCTCTCCCCAGGCGTGGAGAGCTTATATGTGTAATTACACCTGTTTACACCCTTTGTGTTCACTTGTTTGCATCCTTTAAAACCCCTTCATTCAATTCCTGTGTCATGATGAAAACCTACAACCATGACTGCTAAAAACGAGCTGCAGTAGTGGAGAGCCATAGCTGGTGTGAATCCCCAGAGCAAACACTACTCAAGCCCACACAAGCATGAGAAGGTGCTCAGCTGTTTGAAAACAAGGTGAAGAGGTTTGTTGGTAGGCAGCCGAGGAGGCTGAATGCAAGACTTATGAGGGTAGAGTGCCAGTACAGTGGTAACGGCAACAACAGACTAATGAAGGACTTTATTTTCATAGGTGTGTGGTTTGTAGGATGGAGATTAATGTGCGCACTGCATTCATGATTCGTTGGGAAAGATGCCCCAGAAAATTTTAGATCTGCTTATCCTACTTTGTTAGGGTGTAATAGGAAAACTTTAACAGCAACCCCCCAATTTTATTAAAATTCATATCACTTTTTTCTTTCTTCCATCTGCAGCTATATCACACTGTCCTGCCTCTGAAATTCAAATGACGCTGTGATAAAGCCAGTCCCCGGCACTGAGCTGCAATGCCTTCCTCTGAAAGGCTTTTTTTTCCTGCTTTATGCATCTTAAAGAGCTCTCTTTGCATTGCCTGTGACAGACATCTGAATGAAAAGGCATTGAATTTGATGTAAAAATTCATTCCTCACCACGTCACCGCAGACCGCACAGGGACTGTCTTTCTCGCCCTCTGTTTGGCTCGGCCGTGACTCACAAGGGTGCTAAAAAGGCTCATTGTTCCTATAATAAGAAGCCATTTTTCACATTAGACCTTGGAAGGCCACCGACAGTATTTCAGTGCATTGAATTTGTTTAGCTGCCATGTTCAGGTTTTTCTTATTTCAGGGTTGCAAACTTTCGCCCTTTATCCACGTTCTTGAAGAGGTAAGACCCTTTGAATGAATTTACAGTTCTCGCCTGTGTGGAGGTGATTATTTATAATCTCTTAAAGTTGTGTCCTCATAAAGTTCCCTCATAATTCCCATGCTCAACTTTCTATAGGAAGAAAAGCATGTAAGGCAGGTTTAAACAAGGATTTAAATCCAGAGTTTTACAGGTAGAAGAAACTTGATTTTCTTAAATATGGGTGGCCCATGCAAAACACTCAAACATAATTTACAGATGCTGCTACTTTAGGTAATATAGGTTTTTTGGGGGTGATTTCTATGTGATTTACTAAATGTAAATGTGGGTCCCTCTTTCAGGCCATTTTTCTCTTTCATTTTGCTTAGAAAAGTAATAGCACGCCTCTCTACATCGAGCAGAACGGTATATAATTCATGTCTATAACATGTTTACTACAGGCCTGGTTTACAGTAAGGACAGTTATACCAGGATCAGGCCTTTGTTTAGGGCATTTTAAGTATCCCATATAAACGTGCCTTAGAAAAAAGAAAAAGGCTTTCAGTTAAAACGGCTCAAATGTGCCTTTTAGTCTGGGGCTAGAGTTAAGACTTGTCTGTGAAACTGAGGGACGATGTACTTTCAGCCTTGAGTTTGAGCTGTAGTAATAGAGATGCTTGGCTTAGCAAGCACCGCTAATAAGAGATGTGGTCTTGAAGCATATTGCATTTTTCAAAAGCCTTAGCTGGCCTTATGAACATTTTATTAATTCATAAATAAGATTACCGAAGCTTTAGAATCCCAGTAGTCTCACAGTAACTACACCAGATGTAGAACCCCCACACAGCACAACATTACAGAACAGACCATCATTAATTTGGGGGGATGTTTATAGTGTTTAGGGAATGAAAGAGGAGCTGCAATCTGTGTTGGGTTATGTGGCATCCCAAAACCAAATTTGCATTATGGCTTCATATGCTTAGTGCTTCCTGTAGCAGAAGTAATTTTACAAATGAATGGAACCTTAAAGTGCACTCTCTCTCAGTGGAAGGCCATCTGTTGGTGTGGCAGATGTGGGTAATCTTGCTCTCCGAAAATAAAAGGGCTGCTATTTTCCCACTCACTTATATGGCATCTAAAGTTCAGTATTCCTGCCTATCTTCATCTTGGACTATGTTGAGGAAGTTACCTTTAAAATATTGCTTGCCAATCTATAATTTATAGTTCACTACCCTTTTGGGATATTTATCTGACAAAAACACTATGTGGATATCGATTAGGATTACAGCATATTATGAATGCCTATATTAATTTTATTGGTTATCAATCCATTTGGTTCAACTAGACTTTTTGGCACTATTTAGGAGTGAGATGAGTGATTGTGATTATTGCCCAGTCATTTTGCTAAGTGTGAACAACCTAGTAGCAATGCTATTTTTAGTTGCTCCCCAGCAATAGTCTCCTTTGTAAGTAATATATGAGAACGCTGAGCTGAATCACATGTGTAAGAATGACAATGAAGGGAAGTGATCTTAAAAGTGGTTGGGGTGTATCCATGGCCTTTCCGGAGAGACGAGTTTGGTCCCATGGGAACCTTCATTTTCTGACTGCTGAGTATCTGTGAAGGAATCTGTGGAGTGATTCACCTCAGCAAATAACTCTGTAATGAAAACGTTCAGCTGAGGAAGAAGGTTCCCCAGAGTATGCAACCTGCTTAAGGCTTTACAGACTGACTGCAGACTGAGATAGCATTTGAGGCTGCCACTAGGAAGCTTCAGGATAGCAGCTAAACAAAGATAAAATGAGACAAGGACAATAATCCCATGCTTGGCTCTGCGGTAAGAGGAGGTGCAAAGCTAAGCTTCCATCTCAGTCGTGGTGCACGTGACCAAGTTGTCTTTGAGGCACTGGGCAGCTTTCAGCAACCTGGACAATAGTTGTTGTTATCAAGAGCCGTCTCTGGCCTGATCCACTCTTGAAAGCTTTGTTAGTTGCTGGACATAGTCCGTAGTTGAGAGGACATTTCTCTTCCTGAATTTATGTGCAATATATGGGCAGCTAAGACTGCTTATGTCCTTTTCTTGTTGGACTGATCTGTTTCCTCGAGTCTCGACTAGAAAGCATGTTTCCTTTGACAGCGTTATACTCCCATTCAAGACTTTTCTCTCTCCTAAATGCTTGTCCTTCGACCCTAGCCTCTAGCAACCCAATCAGAAACCTCAGCAATGTGCAAAATCTACTACACCTAAATCGATTTTGTGGCAATTAGGAGAAAGAACGAAAGGGCATGTAGAGAGATGGGAGAAACAGTAGTCTGGTACCTATAGCTGATTGCATCACCATGCTGAGCATGGATCACAGTACAGCATCTCATCAGTGCAGTGTGAAATGTAATCAGTGCAGCTCCCCACTAGGACTCTTTATGCTGTTGTTGGAGAATGGTTTAGAGGTGTTGATGGAAATTGATTAAATGTATAGGGTGGGCAAACACGCAGAAGTAAGCTGTGCCTACACCCTCATATAGAACCAAAGCTTGTCCAACCAAAGTCAAGATTGGGCGAGATTGATTGAAACAGAAGGTCTGTGCAAAAAAAAAAAAAAACCCTGCATTTCAACAATAATCTAGCACAGCCCACACCCTAATTGGCACTTTTGATGAAGCCGCTGCTGCACTGTAGAGCATCCCATTTGATATCTCGTGATTGTGAAAGGTGCTGAAAGTGCCTCCTTTGGAGCTGCACTCCCAATGTACTGAAGTGTACAGTTTTCAAGTGTTCACCCCTGACTGTAAAAAAACAGTAGTAAGTCCATTACTCTTCCATTGTAGTAAGTGAAGCCACCAGAGTCCCAAAATGGCGCTGACATCTTGAGTCTCAAGTCTGCAAAGTAGTGAACTTGGAGCCCGAGTCTGGAAGACTGCTGAACTCGTGTTGATGTAAAATAAACAGTTATGGAAATTTCAAAATAAAAGCTCCAATCTCCTCCTGAAGATTCAGAAAAAAAGTATTTTGGCGCCCCAGTGGCGACTTCATTTAGAGAAGCTGTCAATCATCACACTAACTAAAACCAAACTTGTTTAAAGAACAAACACTTGAACTAACATTGTGTGATTTTTAAAAACTGCCTAAAATGACAGAAGCCTAGCCTAGAAATCTAGAAACACCCTAGCGGCAGCAAATTTATTCTGCCGCGAGTGTCGTCTAGCCACTCTCAATACACTTCTGAGCTGTAAAATCCAAACTCTGGTCGGGCCAATCACATCGTGTATAGAGTCGGTGGGCGGGACTTAACATGATGGCCAAGTTGCGCTTGCTTGCTACTAGTAACAGAAGCTGGCGAACGGCGGTCTTTCAAATCAGCTTTGACCGCGACTCTGGAAGACTTGGGGTTAAGCTTTTCTCTGAGAAAAGAACAAAGAACAGCACTGAAGTCATTCTTATGGGTCCTGCAGTGCGATTATTTTTTAATTTTTAATTTTTTTAAATCCTTTGCGAATGTTCCTTGTCAGACTGTACGAACATGATCACTGATGTAAGCCATGTCACACTGTAAGATGTCAGTTGGCATTAATGTCAGACTGTACGATAGTGAAGGCGCGCTAAAAATGGACGCGCAAGAAAACTTGTCCGGATTTTATATTATCAAGGAGTGACGCGTTGGGTGACAGTGAGCTGCATTACACGCGGGCCTAAAATGCTGGCAACAAAGAAATCTCTAGCTCTCGTTTTGGTCATAGTTTGTCTTGAAAAAACGAGATATTTGACAATCATCGTAGGAGAAGTCACACTGCAGGATTGTGCCAAATCTTCAGACACTGCCAGAATTTCGTCTGAGGTAAAATTTGATCGCAGCACTCATTAATCGGCTGCCGGTGAACATGTCAAACTAACGACCAAAGACATCAGATTTTAGCCTAGGATCAGAGGAATCTTTTAGAATTTGCTAAATTTGTCTCAGGCGGCAAAATCGCACAGTGTGCATCCGGCTTTAAGAAGGGAAGATGTGTTCAGAGTTTTGCCGACCGGATACGGCAAACGTTTAATCATCAACTCACTCCGCTTCACCTTCGTTGCTCTGGTTGGTTAAAGCACTATCCAATTGCGTGCAGAGGGAGTTTGAAAGACAACCGTTTATCCCGCCCCTCAGATTGAGCCCTGTTAATGGTGAGTTTCCAGATCAAACATCTTGACGTGGATCTGGCTTGTCAGGCTAACAGAAACCATCTTTGGAGAAAAAAATTGAAGTGTAATTTTGATTGTTTAGTTTGTCCCAAGAGGTCTGGGTTGATGACCTATACTGGGGCCAGCCACCTGGGGGCTTGGTGGGGACCCTGAATAGTCAAGTACTGAGTGTGGGCTACAAAAGTCTTTTAAATGAAAGCCTACCATCTCTGTATTCTCCGAAAGCAGCTTCCTCTGATTCAACTTGTCTTGCTGTTCAGTAACAGAGCTTTGCCCAGTTGGCAGTGTATACATTTGGAAAACACCATCAGGCATCATTAGTCAAAGTGAACACCTGTCAGCCAGGGAGAGCCAATCTTCACCTGTGTGTGTTAATCATCGCAGTACCCTATGACTTGCTGTCTTACCTCTTTTCTTTCCTGTGTGTCTGCAGTTTAAAGTCGGTGGGGAGTGGTGGACGTGGATTAACTACGAGCGCTTCCAGGAGCTCATTCAAGAATACGAGGAGAGTGAGGGCACCAAGAGCTTCTCGGCAATGGACTATATGGCCAAGACCCCCAGCTGGGCCTTATTTGGGGCCGGAGAAAGGGGATTCGATCCCTCGGACACACGCTTCCAAAGAAAGAACAAGACCAAAGATATCTCTGGTTGTTGATGTTACTCTTGCCTCCCTACTTTAAGTCTGTAGAGGAATGTGTTTTTTTATGTATGGAATAGATCACCTGATTGACTGTACCCAAGATTAAGACTTGTTTTAGCCAAGGCTCAGTTTGCATTCCAAGACTCGCCTTAGGGATGCAATTCTGGTTAGCTTAAAGTACACCCTTGCTGTCCTTGCAGATACTTGATAAAAAAAATTCATGTCGTTTTAATGAATGTAAGCTTCTGTTTTTAGTTGTGGTGACGGTAATAAAGAATTTAATTCCCAAGTCCTGTTCAGCTCTAGATCTAATAACGCTAGTAAAAATACAGAAGGAAGGATAGAACGGAAGAACCAGTGCCTTGAATTTAAGGCTTCATTTACTCATAACAACTTAGGGCCTAAATTTAGAGAGCACAAGAGGAAAGAACTGCAAAAGAAAAATCACTATAGTTACCTACGTTAATAACACGTCACATCCAACTGTGATTTGTGCGCTCTTTTAGACATTTAGAGGGCAGTCGAGTCAGATGGGACTTTGAATGGAGTGGTTCTTTCTTACAGGTCAGCTGATGATACAGCTGAAAGCTTTTTAGAATCAGAACTACCCCATAAATATCTCTGTAACAACCACAAAAGTAATTGAAATGTGAAATTGCAACTCTAACCTTGTCTCTAAAGCATTGTCTCTTGCTGTCCTCTGTTTTGTCTTGGGTATTTCTACACAGCTTTGACAGATTGCCATCAAGTAAATTATCCGATTTGTTCGTACCATTTCATCATTCTTTACTGCCTTTATCTTGAGAAATGTTGAAATGCAGTTTTGAGCAGTGTTTCGCTAGAGAAATAAGCAACCCTGTCTGGAAAAGCAAGCCCAGAATTAGCGCCCCCTTGTTTTGTGGGGTGGGCATAAACCTGTGTGCCTTCAGTTAACATCAATAGCAGCTTGTATTGACACAACATTTCTAAATCCACTTCAGACGTCAAAACATACTTCTTATGAAAAAGGTTTAGAACTTACAACTGGCAAATGGCATGAATATCAGTACCATTTTGGTGGTACTATTGAGAGCATTCATTCAAACAGATTGGCAGACAGAGAAACATTATCCAACACTAAATAACGGTCATACACTTTGAATGTTATTGTAAGAAAAGAGAATGTGCCTGATGCTGAGTGAACTAGGTCACAGCCATTTCCCGAGCTCTGCAACTGAATGAAGCTGAAATCTTTGGTCTTGTGTGAAGAAAAAGGGGCATAATATTAAGATCAGACACAGAAGTTGCCAGTTTCTGTCTCTGTTCAAAGTAATGCTGCGTTCATCCAAAGTCATAGGGTTATTCCTACTTTATAGCTTTAATCTATAAAATATAAATGTCTTGCTTAACTCTGAAGGCACGAAATGGCAATGCTGTTTTTTTTTCTTTGTCAAAGAAATAAGCAAAACACTTGTTAAATTAATCTGAGTCAGTCACACACTATATATACATAGTGGTGCTTTGGTGTAACACATGACTAACAATAGCTGCAATGCTATTCAGTCGTCTCTGGATTCTGACAAGGTGGCCATTGAATGCACTTATACAGCTAAACATTCATTGGATTTATTGGAATGTTTAAACTACACTTTTGATCCCAGCCTTTAAAGTGCCTTGTCTCCTAGTTGTTTAATCATAACACAAACGGTGAGTGTAATGATCTGTGACAAGTGACAGAAAAGCTATTTCACACCGCTATGAAATAGGTGCCGCACTGATCTAGGCTTATGTCACACACTGTCTTCCGTAAATTTAGCCAGCTGAAGGAAATTCATCATCCAAATAAAAGGTTTTTTTTTTGGTCCATAAGGGAAATTTATTCTGAATTGAAATGGGTTGTTTCTGTGAAGTTAACTTGTATGCTGCAAACTAAGGGCACCCAAACAGTTTACTGTAACAGGAATTAGGAGGGTAAATAACAGTCAGGCTCTGCTAATCAAATGGCTTTGATTGATTGATTATTCGTCAGTGTAATCATCACCATAAAAGCAAAAGTTTTGTCAGTTTTGCTGATCTGGAGTATTCAGTTGTGTGTTAATACAATACCAAGGAGGAAAGACATCAGCATTGATCTTTGAGCAGCAATTGTTGGTGTCCATCAATCTGAGAAGGGTGAAATGGCCAAGTCCATCATTCTACAGTGAGTAAAATTATTCACAAGTGTAAGGCATTCAAAACGTGTGGATTTGAGTGTGCAATGGTCAGAGAAATCACAGACAGCCTAAGAAGAACACCCCAGACTCTACAGGTGTCAGTTAACATGCTAAATGTTACTTTATGACAGTACAATTAGAAAAAGTCCAGACAAGTATGGCCTATTTGGAGCCCTCTTCTCTAAAAAGAACATGGCAGCACAGCTTAGGTTTGCAAAGTTTTATCTGAACATACCTTAAGACTTCTAGAACAATGTTCTTTGGACAGATGAGACAAAGAAAAAATGCACATCACCACATTTAGTTAAAACCAAAATAACATAATCAAAAACACCATACAAAAGTCAAGCATGCTGGGGAAAGGTGATGATTTGGGATTGTTTTGCAGCCAAAGGACCTGGGTAGCTTGCATTCTAGAGACAAAGTGAGGCCATCTGTCAACTTCCTCTGGACGCAATAGGATAGCGCCCCAACCAACTAGAGCAACGAAGTTGAAGAGGAGCGAGTTGATGAATAAACTTTCGCCGTATCCGGTCGGCAAAACTCATAACACATCTTCCCGTCTTAAGAATGACTTCAGTGCCGTTCTTTTCTCAGAGAAAAGCTTAACTCCAAGTCTTCCAGAGTCACGGTCAAAGCTGATGAAAGACCGCCGTTCGCCAGTTTCTGTGTTTACTAGAAGCACGCAAGCGCAACTCTGCCGTCATTATGTTAAGCCCCACCCACCGACTCTATACACAATGTGATTGGCCTGACCAGAGTTTGGTTTTTACAGCTCAGAAGGGTATTTGAAAGTTGCTAGACGACAGATACTGACCACTGCAGATGGAAAACACTCCACAAGAGCTGCAGTTTTGGAGATGCTCTGACCCAGTCGTCTAGCCATTACAATTTTGCTCTTGTTAAAGGAACACTCCACCGTTTTTAGAAATATGGCTTATTCAACAACTTTCCTACATTTAGATATGGGCGCAGAGATATCACGCAACACGTTGCGATCGCTCAACAGCCGGAGGACGTGAAGATGAGAGCCGTGATATCTCTGCACCCGCGTAGCAGTGCTTGTGTAATCTGGTAGATTACTTAAAATGTGGCAGTTTTGAGAACTCAAGAGAAAAGATAGTTTTTTGGAGTTAATTTGTTTAATTGGAGTTTGCTCTACTCAAACCAATTCTTTGTTTTGAGTGTTGGATTTACATTGTGGTTAGTACCTAATAGCAAGTTTGTTCAAGTTTACAAGTTGTAATATCACGCAGTTTAAGTGCATCATTCACAACATTATCTACTATGATTGGGTATTTCAAAGAATTATATTTTTGTCAGCAGTATGTTTAATTATTGTGGCAAGCCTTTATTTAAGTTAATGTGGCTTTGCACTAATCCCTGCAGTGGCTGTCGCTTTACGTTCATTTTGTTGTTCATTTTGTTATTATTAGAGTTATGTTGAACGTTTGCTATAGTTCCGGCCTCTTCCTTCCCTTATCAACAAACCTTGCTACAATTATCTTACCGAACAAAAAAAAAAACCTGTTAATGACCATTGCCCTCATTAAAGATGGGGTGAGTGCTATCTGGTAACCGTTGTTGATATTTCAAATCACCAAAACAAACACGCCCCAAACCCCAAAAGGGTCTCGGCCCTATTTTGATAGCTCCGCCTCACACATACGTAACCCAGGCAACGACTGTAGCAAAACCTGTGTAACTAATCCAGGTCGAATATTCAGTGAAAAAGTCACCCCTTCATCACAAAAACACAAACAGTTCTCATGAACAACTCGATAGAACACAAACACGACAGTAAAACTAACGACATGTTACAATTATGACGAGATTAGAGTTATAGCGATCACAAAACAAATAGTTCTCATGAACAACTCGATAGTACACAAGCACAATAGTGCAGCTAACGACATATTACAATTATGACCGGATGAGGGTTATATAGATCATAAAAAAGAGGAAACAAACATATATTAGGAGTATAGTATCTTACTTGTCGGAGACATTGTGTGAGCTGACGCTTGAAGCACACAGTGAGGAGATTTAGACGCTCCATACGGTGTGGAAATGAACAGGTCTTTATCATCGCTAAAGTGAGACACAATACGATCGCAAATGGACAAACAAGCGAACATGACACATGAGCATTCAAGCAAAAGCCAGCACATATGAGGCTAGTTCTCGCCTATTGTCCGTCATGTGTGACTCGTGCGTTTTGAATAATGACGTACACAGAGCCTCTCTCCTCACCATAGACACGCCCCGTACCTGCTGATTGGCTACAAGTTTGTTATTCCACTCGGCCCGAGTTCTTTTTCTAAAACGGTTTTGAAATAACACTTACCCACCTTTAATTGTGTTGACTAGACGAGCTTGTCTTGCAGTGTGCGCTAGTTTTAGTTCTAGGTCTATAGGGGTAAGAAGAAGACAGTTATGTTGTTCCAGTATCAACAATAGATGTTGATCCAGGAACATGTCCTACTTGGCAGAATCACAGCCATCACCACTGCTTTCTTACCTTTCTCTGAATCCAACACTAACCCACTGCCTGATGGAGCCAGTGGCAGCTCTGTTTTGTGGCTGAGATGCCCAAAGCTCTGGGCTTCTTGTCAAACAGGCAGATTTTGCTGGAGCTGGAGCCAGTCTGAGCTGTCCACTGCCAAAAAGGAAACTGCTTAAAATGACAGCAACACCTAGAGAGGGACGCAAGTGGAGACCCTAACAGAATGCTTCTGGTTGCTTTCTTACAGAATACTAAATTCATCCTCATAACAGGTTTTTATTTTTTATTTTTATTTTTTTGTAAGTGCGACATTAGTACCAATTGAGAGACCGTGATAGGAGAATCATCTCTCTAATTCCCTTATTAGCAGTCAATTAATCGTATAGCTGCAAGGAATACAGTTTTGTCTGGCGTATTGATGTTTCTTTGCTTAGAAGATTTGCATTTTGACTAAAAATCAACTTAATATATTTATCACACAATGTATCCCACATAATCCATCTTAATGCCCATAAACAAGTGCCAAGTGAATGCATGAGTGTGTGTCTGGCCTCTATTACTGGCTGTAGGTTAATTATGTGGCAGTGTCAGGTCTTCCTGCCATCACAGGGTCCTGACCGGTGAAATGGGGCTAATAATATATGTGAATGACTAACAATCTTCAACATCACTGCCTGTGCACACTGTATGGCCAGCTCACAGCATGAAACAGCTTAAATAACAGCACACTAACAAAAAATAGTATTTTTTTATTTTCTTCTGTTTTTGTGTGTTTTATTCTACACTGAAAAAAAAGGTGTGTTGGATTTACATGATTTAATCATGTACGTCTGTTCCACATGATTCAATTAAGTTAAACCAACATGATTTGTTCACATAACTTCAACATCATGGAATTAAGTAATTTTTAAGTAACCCAATCTCAAAATGATTTTAATATGGCTTCCTGACAACAGTGGTGTCCACAGGGGGGCTGGAGACCCTGCCTCATTCATCAAATCACAAGCTTAATTTGGTTTTGTATATTTTTGTGGTCACTTGACTGATTTATAAGACTGTAATAGCACATAAAGAACATGTCAAGAAGTGCTATGAAATGCTCTTTAATGATGTGTGCTGTCTCAGTCCACAGCCTAAGCAATCGCTCCACTCTTCTCCACTATGGTAACCCAGTATAACTAAATGGTTCTAATTACTGCAACATAATAAAACATTAAACACTATTTAACAGTTTATAGTCTTCTCCCTTATCTAATTTTGCCCAAAAAACACATAGAATAACACGTAAGTTTAACAATTTTACTCTTATCGTCAAGTCCCAAGCAAACATGCTGGGAACTACAGTTTAAGCAAAAATCAATTTCGAGTACTTCATTGGTTTACATTTAACCCAAATAATGTAATCTAGTAGATTGCACATTTTAGAGAATTACATTAATCGAACGCAAAGAAATCACGTTTAAAAGAGAAACACCACTTTGTTGCGTAGATCGCAAATAATAAGATAAAATAAATTGGACAATGTGTGTTTTCCTTTTTTTTCAGTGTAGTTGCGTTCTTTTTTCTGCTGTCTATTTGTTTTGTTTTAATCTGTCGTTCTATTGAGTTTTTTCATGTTCTTTAGCTTAGTTTTTTATTTTTGTTTTGAGTTTTTGACAAAATTTTCACAAAAATGTCATAGCCCCCATATTGATGATTCGGATCGCCAATGTCACGTGATTTCAGCAGTTTGGCAGTTTGACACTGGCGATCCGTATCATGAATCAATACTTTGTTTTGAAATCGGCCCATCACTGTATAAGATATTAAATTTTTTGTGCACACAAAAACTATTCTCATCACTTCATAAAAGGATTGTAGAGCCACTGTAGTGAGATGGGCTTTGTGACGACATCTTGAGAGAGGAAATGACATTGGTGTCAATGAAGGCCTTTCTGAGCCATCGGATTTCAACAAAAATATCTTCACTTGTGTTCCGAAGATGAACGGAGGTCTTATGGGTGTCGAAACGACATTAGGGTAAGTAATTAATGAGAGCATTTTCATGCAGAATAAGGCATTAATATATTTTATGTACCAAACAGGCAATATCCTAGCATGCTAATAAGCAACTAGTTAATAGCGAGAATAGAGTGGTGCAGGTATGACATCACTTTGGGCTGTCCCAAATGGGCCTCTACTTTATGTGCACTTACTGTGCTGTGGACTTACAATGACCTTCACAGCGTGCCTGTTAAGTCCATAAGACCGTAGGCTGCCCCAATTGTCATTTTAGGTTTCAGAAGACTGCTTGTGAGCACATATGCGCCCTCGATTTTGACAAACCCCTCCGCAGCAGACTTCTACCCAAAAGTCAAAGAGGCAGTACGTCACGAAATTGTAGACTTTAATGAATAGCACAAGAACTTAGGGTTCCATTTCAGACAGGGCCAATGTAATTAGCTAGTGAAGTGGATTTACTTATTGTAGAATTAACTAAAGAAATCATGAGCATTGTAATGTTTGAAACGCAAGTCATAAATTTCAATCGACCAGGAAGATTTTAAAATGAGCTGTTGGTTCATAGATCCGTAAGATCTTATCTTCATGCTGCTAAGGTCTAGATAGATGGATGGCTGCCTTCCTTCCTTCCTTCCTTCCTTCCTTCCTTCCTTCCATCCATCCATCCATCCATCCATCCATCCATCCATCCATCCATCCATCCATCCATCCATCCATCCATCCATCCATCCATCCATCCTTCCTTCCTTCCTTCCTTCCTTCCATCCATCCATCCATCCATCCATCCATCCATCCATCCATCCATCCATCCATCCATCCATCCATCCATCCATCCATCCATCCATCCATCCATCCATCCATCCATCCATCGCTAGGTAAATTCAAGTTTCCGGTAGCAACAATTAATACAAACCAATCAAGACAAGCAGTCAGTCCAAAATACATAAATAAATAAAGCCCTGCTTACAGGGATGACTTAAAAAGCTGTATTGCCTGAGGGACAAACAATGTCCTCAGTCATACTTTTTGGATGAACTATTTCTTTAGATAGATCTGAATATGCTGCTCTTAAGGCAGAGAGGGACAGCAGGCTCGGCGCTTGATGCCAGCTGACCGAGTGTCACACCTAAACGTGTCCTCAGCGCTACAGGGTCTCTGTCCGTGAAGCTGATTCTCACACCGGTTGCCTTAATAAAATCCTGCACCTCTTGCACCATTCGCAGCCTGATATTTTTATGTTATTAATTTAGTAATTTATTCAGCTCTCAAAATTCTTTACTTACAGTAGGAATCGCTTCAACCACCACCTATGTGCAGCATCCACCTGCATGATGCAGCCATAGTGCGCCAGAACGCCCACCACACACCGGCTTATTAGTGGAGAGAGACAGAGTGATCTATATATGGGAATGATTAGGAGGCCATGATGGTGGACAGATGCCAATGGGCAAATTTGGCTAGGATGCTGGGGTAAACCCTACTCTTTTTCAAAGGACGTCCTGGGATTTTTTCATGAAGAGTCAGGACCTCAGTTTAACCTCTCATCCCCGCGGACGGTGCTTTTTGGCAGTATATTGGCCCTATCAGTATAGTTGGGCGTTAGTACACAGATCACAGGGTCAGCACCCCCTTCTGGTCTCATTAACACCTCTTCCAACAGTCTCCCATCCAGGTACTGATCCGGTTTTACCCTGCAGCTTCAGTCTTGGGCTACAGGGTGAAATGGCTTCTGGCTTAATCAATCAAAACAAACCAATATTTAAAAAAAAGCTATTAGCATTAGCCTATTATAGTACTGATATTTGCCTGACGCTTGGTAAGAAGAAGCATTAGTATCGCCCATCCCTAGCTCAGTTTCTGTTGTCATGCTGTTAAGATGGCCTTGTTTTAACAAAGATACAGTGTGTCTTTAACATGTGTTGACACACACAGCGAGAGACCGGTAAAGCCTCAGTGAGCAGAGCGCCAGTTATTAACCAGTGTGTAATGGAGAGCTCAGAGACACACCTGTGTGTCATTTATCTTCTCTTCAGCCCAACACACGCCATCTTCCATCCGTAGCTCAGACTTCCTTCCCTCACAAATATATTTATCCCCCAAATCCTTCATAATAATAAAATTTCCCTGTGAAAACACAGCATGTTCCACCTGGATGCCTTTAATTCTGCAGGGTATTAGCTTTGCATTATTTCCAGTGTTGGAAATGCTGTCATGAGTTTTGAGAAATTGTGCATGACCAGTATGGGTAACTGGATCAGCACTAGTAAAGTTAAAGGGATATTACATCTAAAAAAAAAAAAAAAATGTATTCCTCCTCATGTCTTTCCAGACTGGTACAGCTCTTGGTTCCTGTTCAGTTTCATTGTATGGAAAAGAGCAGCAGGAACCAGGGGCGGACTGGCCATCGGGAGCACCGGGCGTTTTCCCGGTGGGCTGCTGGACAAAGTAGGCCGGTAGGCCGGTCCGTTGCTACATAAAAATATATATAAAGAATGAATAATAATACATTTACAAAGTCTAGTGTACAGGTCCTTTTCAAAAAATTAGCATATTATAATAAAGTTCATTATTTTCCATAATGTAATGATAAAAATTAAACTTTCATATATTTTAGATTCATTGCACACCAACTGAAATATTTCAGGTCTTTTATAGCGGCCTAAAGCTCATCCAGAGTGTTGGGTCTTGTGTCTCTCAACTTTCTCTTCACAATATCCCACAGATTCTCTATGGGGTTCAGGTCAGGAGAGTTGGCAGGCCAGTTGAGCACAGTAATACCATGGTCAGTAAACCATTTACCAATCTTCATCTCCATAAAGCTTTTCAGCAGATGGAAGCATGAAGTGCTCCAAAATCTCCTGATAACTAGATGCATTGACCCTGCCCTTGATAAAACACAGTGGACCAACATCAGCAGCTGACATGGCACCCCAGACCATCACTGACTGTGGGTACTTGACACTGGACTTCAGGCATTTTGGCATTTCCTTCTCCCCATCTCTTCCTCCAGACTCTGGCACCTTGATTTCCGAATGACATGCAAAATTTGCTTTCATCCGAAAAAAGTACTTTGGACCACTGAGCAACAGTCCAGTGCTGCTTCTCTGTAGCCCAAAGTAGCTTGACCTGGGGAACGCGGCACCTGTAGCCCATTTCCTGCACACGCCTGTTCACGGTGGCTCTGGATGTTTCTACTCCAGACTCAGTCCACTGCTTCCGCAGGTCCCCCAAGGTCTGGAATCGGTCCTTCTCCACAGGGTCCGCTCACCTCTTCTCGTTGTGCAGTGTTTTTTGCCACACTTTTTTCTTCCCACAGACTTCCCACTGAGGTGCCTTGATACAGCACTCTGGGGGGGGGAACAGCCTATTCGTTCAGAAATGTCTTTCTGTGTCTTACCCTCTCGCTTGAGGGTGTCAATGATGGCCTTCTGGACAGCAGTCAGGTCGGCAGTCTTACCCATGATTGTGGTTTTGAGTAATGAACCAGGCTGGGAGTTTTTAAAAGCCTCAGGAATCTTTTGCAGGTGTTTAGAGTTCATTAGTTGATTCAGACGATGCCAGCTGTATGCCAAAATCATCAGTATTAAAACAATAAAAGACCTGAAATATTTCAGTTGGTGTGCAATGAATCTAAAATATATGAAAGTTTAATTTTTATCATTACATTATGGAAAATAATGAACTTTATCACAATATGCTAATTTTTTGAGAAGGACCTGTAATAACTATTGGCTATAATTTGCTAGTTAGTTCACATGCATTATTATAGCAATAACAGTTTGAAATAATTAAGACGTTTAAAGTTTTTGAAAGAAGGCTGAATTTATTTGATTAAGAATACAGTAAAAACAAAATATTAAGAAATATTAGTAAAATTTGTAACAGCTGTTGTGAATATATTGTAAAATGTAATTTATTATCATTTTTAATAATTCTCATATGCTGTATTTTTCATTTAAAAAAATTGCAGGACCAATATATTTTTTTACTTTAATTTTTAAACAATTGGAGCTCTATTTCATGAAATGACAGATGTCAAGCTCCTGAAAGGACAAATAATCACTAGAAAGGCACCAATAAGTCCACATTCTGCACTACATACTAAGTCTTAGTGTTATATATATGTTTTATATATATATATATATATATATATATATATATATAAATATATATATATATATATATATATATATATATATATATATATATATGTATTGTATTGTATTGTATTGTATTGTATTAATTGCCATGTGCACCAGGAAAGACCAATTATAACCTAGAAGTTATGCCAGTCATTCATTAATTTTAATGATAAGCATTTCAATTAAAAAAAAAACATTTATATTTCTGTATAAATATCACGTATATTTTTATGTTAGTAAGTGGTGTTTAAAATTGCTCTGTGCATAATGAGCTGGTGAGTTAATGGTGGAATGAAAAACTTTTCTTCAAAAGCAAAATTAATTTCCTACTATCACTGTAAAGGTGCTTTGAAGCAATCTGCGTTGTAAAAAGTGCTATATAAATGAAGGTGATTTGACTTGACGTGCTGCGGACCGGTTGCTTTGTGCCAGAAAGTCCAGGGCCACTTTTTTTCCCCAGTCCGACCCTGTCAGGAACATTCTACAAAGTATCTCTTTGTGCTTCTAACACATAGCTTTAAATATGAAAGTTGGATATATTGTATTAGCTTTGACATGCTGATTTTGAAAAGAAGAAAAGTTTCGTGTAACAACAGGCACTCTACATTTGTGTCTAGGTCTGTGCGCTAGCTGGAGCGTATCATTTGCCCTACTTAGCTAGTGAGAATGAATGAATCTCTTTTTTAATTTCTTTCAAATTATTCACACACTCTGACACACTCACTTTGTGAAGGAAAATTGAGATGAGTGTTAAACCGGATAAAAGCTTCTCATCCCACTGCAGTACATTTCCAGAGACAGGTAAAAAAGCAAGTGTGTTTGGAACGGCTAACACTTCAGTCAATCTTCACTGCCGGTCTGACAGGAATAACACTGCGATTTCCTTATTTCATAACCGGAGTCATTTTTTAGCTCCAATAAACTCTACCTTTAGCTGCTGCTTCCCAATTCCGCAGCGTAATATGACAGGTAATCCAGTATTAAAAATGTTCTCTCCATTTATGATTATGATATCGCTAAAGTTGCGTTGCTTTGGAGGAAGTGCTTTTTCAAAGTGTCATCATCAATATCCGCCGGTTGTCAGGTTCATTTCGGTCTTAACTTTGAGGTCAGCTTATCCTGTGTTCCGCTTTGTGTGGCTGATGTCTGGAGAAAAATCCCAGCATGCTCCACAAAGTGTGTGTGAGTCACTGATTCAGCCCCTGTGTGTGAGTCAGCTGGTGGAAGAATTTAGAGGACACTCAGGCCGAGAAATGAGGGGGATTTTAATTATCACATCATTATATCACTGTGTGTGCTGTGTGTGTGAGATTGAGTGAATTGGTTTCAGTTGAGTTGTGTTAGTTATGTGGTCCAGTGTGATGGGTCATAACATGCTCAAGATGTTCACTGTGAAGAAGGAGCGTGCAGGGCTTAGAAATCTTTTGAGCAGTCAGGTAACAATATTAGCTAATGGTAATTTTAAACATAGACATTTATACGTAGGCGCCACATTCAACTGCTCCAGACACCTTGGAACGCCCGCCATCTTGGAACGTCTGTCATCAGCCTGTCGTCACTCACAGGATCATTCGGTGTGTTCAACGTGAAACGGCGCTGCGCAGACCGATCTGTGTATGACATTAATGTACAATGAGAGCATTTCGAAAGCATATGGAGCCGTCAGCTCTTGCTGTTTTGATGTCGCCGATCGGCCTGTGCAACACTTCAAGTTGAACACACCTAATAATGCCACAACTTTGCGCAGCTTGTGGTTGAAAACCCACCAAGATTTAAATTCCCAAAGAAATGGGATAACCTTGCAGGTGAGAATGTATTAGTTTGTGTTTATGTATTAATTTTATATTACAGGTTTTTACTCTGGCGACTTTTTAATGTCATGTCAGCTGACAACATCTTGTTGTATTGTGTTAGTTTAGCAAAACCATCTGCTGAAGTTTATTGCAGATATATAGATATTCATGCATGCATATAGCTATGGTTGCAGATGCTTAGTCAACTTGCTCTCGAATGTTCATGGCTGTCTTTCACTGTTCCAGTGACGCCAAGCTTACATAAGAACAGTCTCTAAAGGCATCTATGATCAGTGTGTGTGTGTGTGTCAATCAATCAATCAATCAATCAATCAATCAATCAATCAATCAATCAATCAATCAATCAATCAATCAATCAATCAATCAATCAATCAATCAATCAATCAATCAATCAATCAATCAATCAATTTAATTAACTTTACTTTATTGTAATAAATATACAATTTATATAGCGATTTTACACTGGCATTTTAAAGCAGCTTCACAGTGTTAAACAGGATAATATTGTAACCAAATTTGATTTGGATGTAGTCGTTCTGAAGAAAACAGTGATGTTATACTCTTATTTTTATCATATAGCGACAATGTTGGCAGATCAGTATTATAGTTTATAGAATTAAATAAGACCCAATTAATTAATTTGATTGTATATTTAGTAACTTAATCATAATTTTAGTGTCCCCAACTGAGCAAGCCAAGCCAAAGGCGACAGTGGCAAGGAACCAAAACTCCACCAGGGCATGATGGAGAAAAATAAACCTTGCGAGAAACCAGACTCAGTTGGGTGCCAGTTCTCCTCTGGCCTATTTACAAACAGTGTATGATTATTATTCTGGCAACCTTACAGGTCAGAAATAGACTGTAAAAAAATATGGACGACTCAACATCATCTGTTTCCACTTGCCAGAGTTGAAGCTTTCAGGCGGCCTGCACAGCGCTGACATCTTGGGACCGAGTCTGCGCAGTAGAGATTTCAGGACCGGAGTTAAGCAGTAGAGAGCAGGAAGTAGAGCAGGAAGTACAGTCGCGATATCAAAAGCCCGCCCACACTCTCACAGATGCAGAACAATTAATTATGTTGGTGTGAAATAAACAGTTATGGAAATGTTGAAATCAAAACCAAAGCTCCAATCTGCTCCCAAAAATCCTTAAAAAAGTCTGTTAGTGCCTCAATGACAACTTCACTCAGAGAAGACGTCGATCTCAGCTGTCAATCATGACGTCACACCTCCGTTTTTATAGCATCAGATAACTAACTAAAACTAAACTTATTTTAAAAACGAACACTTAAAAACTGAAATCATCGTGATGATAACTGCCTTCAGTGACATAAACTAACTTTTGGGAAAAAATATTTGAAGTCTAATTTTATTTAGTTTGCCTCACGTCCATTAGAAAACACAGAGGGTTGGCTATACTGGGACCGGTCACCGGGGGACGAACACTGTAAAAATTGTGCATAAAAAAGGAATGCAATAATAATAATTGAGGGCGTGTGGCATGGGCAGCTTACACATCTGGAAAGGCACCATCAATGCTGAAAGGTATATCCAAGTTCTACAACAACATATGCTCCCATCCAGACGTGTGCCTGCGTGCATGTGTGTGCAAGAGGAAAGTCAACACACACCTCAACTCTGGAAACTTAATGAGTGCTGATAAGAAAGAAGGAAATGGGCAGAGAACACCACCACAGCCATCAGTACAACGTGATGGCTGTGGTGTACAACAAAAAAAGTACAACTTTTTTCCCCCTCAATTTGGATGTACGTCACAATATGGAAAAAAAACATCTGCCGCTATTTCAGTTACATCGTCATTTTAAAGATAAAGCTTTATCTTTGTACATTGATGCATGTTGTAGCAGATGGTTTTAGCCTAAGTTAGCTACTTACAACAGAGGAAAAAAACAGTTTGTCACAGTTCTTCCACAGTTACTTGTAAATAATAGATGCACTACTTATAATGCTTAAAATTGGTATTTTCAAACATGATCACTGTGTCTCAGGCTGACCATTCATTTTATCACGTCCATGACTCAGAATCATGAAGCCCACTTTTTGATTCATGGCAGTATACATGATCTCTGTGTGCTTTGATGAATGAATAGGCTCGCTGCTTTGTCAGTTTTCAAAGTGCATGGTTCATGTTGTACTGATGGCTGTGGTGGTGTTCTCTGCCCATTTCCTTCTTTCATATCAGCACTCATTAAGTTTCCAGTGATGAGGTGTTTGTTGACTTTCCTCGTACACACACACACACACACACACACACACACACACACACACACACACACACACACACACACACACACACACACACACACACACACACACACACACACAGATGTGTTTATCTTTGTGAGAACATTCATTGATTCATCAACACTCATTCAATCTCTAGATCCACCCTAACTCTTTAAAACTACCCCTAAACCTACCCAGCATTTTTACATTTTCGAGACATAAATTGGTGATTTATGAGCTGTTCTCTTCATGGGGTCCTATAAATGTCCCCACATGGATATTGAGATCTTTGTGGAAGCCAACAGAGGCAGACAGTGTGGCGGATACTCCACTCTATTAAGGGGTTAGTTAGCCGGGAAGTTGCATCTGTGTGTCTCACAAACTCTGACTCTTCTATTCATACGGGGCAGTGAGGTTAATGTTATTTTTATTTCTTGTGCATGATATGTTTATTTCTTTCGTATATGTTGTGATCCCAAAACTACACACACAGTTGTGTTTTCGTGAATTGTGGGGACTTTCGATAGGCGTATTCGATTTACACCGTGCAAACTGTATTGTATCCTACACTGCCCCTGCCCCTAAACCTATCCATTCTGCATTTTTACTTTCTAAAAAACATAATTTAGCATGTTAATGAATCCGTTTACATTGTGGCTGGTGATCTTAGGTTTTATTATCCTTGTGGGGACATTTGATTCTGGGTCATCAATGTTCAGCATTTTACATCCAGAAGACCGCCAAATCTTTGGATGCATAATGTAGAATAATGTTTTTTTTTTTTTTTTTTTTTTAAAGTTTACACGTGATTAATAGGCTACAGGTTGGTGTGCATGTATATAAGAAACAATTTTTTTATACAATTAAAGGGTCTTTCTCTTGTCAATAAGTATCTCTCTATTACAGATTATTACTTGGATGGATGCATGGATGGAATATGGGCTGATGGATGGGCGGATGGATAGATGAATGCATGTTTGTTTGGATGGATGGATGATTGATGCATGTATAGACAGACAGACAGACAGACAGACAGACAGACAGACAGACAGACAGACAGATAGATAGATAGATAGATAGATAGATAGATAGATAGATAGATAGATAGATAGATAGATAGATAGATAGATAGATAGATAGATAGATAGATAGATAGATAGATAGATAGATAGATAGATAGATAGATAGATAGAAAGAAAGATAGCATACAGGTCGCATCCCTGCAAAGATGATGTGATATTCCCTAACTCCACCTGATCTCAGCTCACCTGCGGATGACTGACAGTGTGAGCAGTAGTAGGCTGGACCCGCTGACTAATGACTCGAGCGCTCAGTCAGTCAGTGTGTGTTCAATGGGTTAATTCATCTTCTGAGAGGAATCTGTCTGCATCTTTCTCACAGGAACCTGCTATTTCTTGTTTTGTGACCGTTAATGCCCAGCTACAACTCGTGGACAACAATATCCAGCTGGACTGCTGATTTGACAGCGATGTTTATTGATTATTTTTATGAGGCTCGTGTGTGTGTGTGTGTGTGTGTGTGGCAGTCGAAAATCTATGAGCAGCTTTTTGCGATGTGAATCAATTAAGGTCGGGAACTATGAGCAGGAATTCGCTGAGATCATGGAAGTACTGAAACATCCAGGGGCTCATTAGAGCTGATTGGAGTTGGGGGAAAAGTCCAACTGGTTTTATTGCGTTTGGCTGGAAGTCCGACGTGTTTTTTTTTCCGGATAACAATCAGGGACAGGACCACTGTCCACTGCATTCACACCCGATGGCTACAGATAAGTGTGCGTATAATCGCGAATGAGATCTGGAGAATTTCCTCATAATTCAGCGACAATCTATGATCCAGATTTCAGCAGCGGGATAATCTGGATCCTGTGGCGACATCAGCTCGGATCATCAACCATCGAGATCTGAGGGAACACTTTCAAAGATCGCCCATCAGCACCACTAAAGGTAAGAGAGCTTGTGCTGAGTTTATAAATCATGTCTGAAGTGGATTTGTGTGACATGGAGGCTTTAATGGGGAGCATGATTTCATAAACTACAGCGTATTTCTACACTTGTGCACCTGTTGTTTTAATGGGTTTATACTGGCTGATCGATCGGACGGAAAATTTATGATTTATTTACAGTCGACTTGGATAATGGGATTACATTTTTTTTAGTTAGGCTAACTGTTCTTTAAACATATATTGTTAAAAATTTTTTTTTAAAACATTAGGCTAACTATTAATAATACTAGCCTACTAATAATAATATGGCTCTTTAATTTTAAAGATTTTTATTTAGAAATTATTAGGCTATTTAATATAATAATAACAATAATAATTACTTGTTTTATCATTTAAACAGTAGGCTAGATGTTAAAAAAAATATTTTTATATTATAGCTATTGTATCTTTATTTGTATTATAAATAATTATTATTTTGCATTAGCACTTTACTTTTAAGTATGTCTTTACATCTAATTTTTATGTATTATTATTATTATTATTATTACTGCTGTTGTTTCATATATATATATATATATATATATATATATATATATATATATATATACACACACACACACACACACACACACACACACACACACACACACACACACACTATGGATATTTAGTTCTGCATTCAACAAAACACAAACATAATTCATTGCTGGCATTCGGGTGGCAGTTTCTGGGCAAATTATCCACCCCTTAGTCTCATTTGACAAGTCAGGTGGTGCCCAGCCAACACCCCCTTCAGGGAAAAAAGTGATGGACATGCTAATGATTAGAGAACCTGGAGGAGCGGTGTAGAGTGTGAGAGAGCAGGAGTGGCGCTGCGGTCCGGGGGGCTGGTCAGCTGTGTGTGTGTGTGTGTGTGTTCTCAACAGAGCTGCAGAGGCAGGACTACTTATGTCACCGAGGCACTATATGAGCCCACCGATGTCACCACTGCATCCCTCTCCAGAGTGTGACTTGAGGGAGATGCTGACCAGCTGAAGGGATGTATGAACGGATGAATGAGTGACTACCTGCTTCAGGCTGCTGAAATATTAACTAGGGGTTTCTGGGCAATCTATGCTGCTCGGAGAAAGGACCAGCGGTGGGACGTAGTCAGGCTGTGGAACTGTGGGACAGCCTGCCCGCTCTGCTCCGAGCCGGAGTGTGCTGTCAGATGGAGGTCACCGATCTGGATCCGGACCCTCGGGCGGAGGGGTCTGAAGGAGAGGGGCTGTGTGTCCCGAGCAGTGGTGAAGGGAGTCCTGGGAAGGAGCCTGTTGTGCTTCAGTATCCTGTAGGGTTTGATCCGTACGGGTAAGCAACACATAGCTGCCATCCCAGGATCCTAACACTCTGGCATGCAGGAAACATGTTTTAAATGGCTTTTTATTTGTTGGTATGTGCTCTGATCTGAATGTCAAATGTGTGTTTTCTTTGACGAGAGTAGTACGGGTAGAGATGATGCTTTGATTTGATGCTTCTGTTTTGGTATGTGTGATCACTGGCTTGAAAGTAGCTGTATTGATTTTAATAACTTGAAATGTATTTATGCTCGGGTCTGTCCTTCGAACCATAGGTTGCCTTTGTAGGAGGGTAAGACGGAGAAGTTTGAGTTATTTTGACATGATGTGGAATGACATTTTGACACTATACTTTTTTCCAGTGACTTTGTGAAGCACAGCTCCCTGTAATTTGATTTATTTTAAAGGATGCCAACTTTTTCTTGTTCATTTAAAGTTTTCGACTCATGTGAACAAGATATGGGTAAAAGCAGTTTTATGATCTCTTTTTTGAAATTTAAGATACGCACTTTATGCTTGTATTATTGAACTTTCGTCAGCTGTTTTCTAGGGAACTTAGAGGCACTGTTGGATTGGAAAGTTTTGCCCTCAGTTGAACACTTTGTGATCAATGCTGCCTCCACTATACCCTCTTCATGTCCAGACACTCCATTATCCCTCCTGAACACAACATTCTGATTGTTTGTGATGGGGAGATGACATTTCAAACAGTGTCCCAGAAGCTGACATTTCATACTCCACCAAAACTATTTACTTCATCTATAAGATACCTTCTATTTCTTGTATAGTCATTATAAATGCAGGTTTTATGACCTTGTGTTAATTTAGCGACTATAGTGTATTCTTAACCGTCTTCCATCACGCCAACGCATGCAGGATTATTTTACTGCATTAAAATAGTGAGAGATGTGCTTTGATTGGTCACCATTTATTTAACACTACTGTTAAAAAAAATCTGGGTCTGTAATTTTGTTTTAAAAGGCTACATTCATTGAATCAAAAATACAGTAAAAGCAGTAATATTCAGTTTTTCTTCTGTTATATAATATATTTAAATTATATTCAGTGTCAGAAATCATTCTGATTTGCTGCTCAAGAAACTTTTCACATGTATTATTAATGTTAAAATGAGTTGTGCTGCTTAATATTTTGTGGAAACTGTGATACATTTGTTTTCAAGACTCTGATTCATAGAAAGATCAAAAGAACAGCATTTATTTGAAACAGAAATCATTTGTAACATTATTTTTACTGTTACTTTTGATCAATTTTGATATAATATGTGTATATTTCACATCCATGTAATTTGTCAGCTCCCCATCTGCATTTCTTTAATCAAATCTTACTCTTAGACAAACTACAGAGTGTCTTAAAGTGTATCCGATGAACTGATGCATTTTTTAAGATACTTCTACTTTTGTGCCTTTGGCATTATGCAGTCGTCATGTACACTTAACAGTTCATCATGTGAACAGCGTAATGGTGAGATTGCAGGTGAATTAGTCATACTTTCCCCCTGGACACACTCAGACTGTCAAGCTTTGCCCAAGTGAGTTGCACAAATGTGGATCTAAAAAATGTATAGAGAGATGGAGTTTTTGCAGACAAACTTTTTACACACCGTCGTAGCGTGTTGTATGTAGTCAAAAGGAAACTGTTCATTTTGCTCAGCAATTTTCTATACCACCATTTCAAGTGTGTAGTCTTAAATGGTGGTTACCAAATATAAGTGTGTGTGTAGTATGAGTTTCCATGATTTATGAGTTATGTATTCAAACAAAAATGTGATTTGAATGCTAATGAACCTGGAGGCAATGTGATAATTACCTTAATTAAAATTGCCCCACACGGTTCATCTGTGATTTATCCCTTTCGGGGACACTGATTTATTTGGCCAATTCAGTTCTACTTGTGCAAAGTGTTGACACATGGTGCTTTACAGCCCTTCACACGGTACCCTGTAAAGATGGAGAAATGGTTTTCACTGGCATGAAAAAACTCACCAAAGGCTCATTTAGAGTTGCGTGATTAATTGTTAAAAGATCTCAATCTCGATTCAAACACCCATCCGCCTGTCTATTAAACCAAAATCACAGCGGTCAACTTCACAAACAGTCTTTACAACAACACTGTGTCTTTATTTCTGTCTTACAGTAATTCAAATTATCACAGAAGTACTGGGATAAAAGTTTAGAGGGCGGATATAAACACTGCAAACAGAGTGATTCCCTTATCCAACTTATCGCTTCAAATAACGATTAACTATTGTGTAAATTATATCGTTACACCAGTAGCTGGCAGATTCATCCAGTAATGAAACAATGAAGAATTTATAAGTCATTGAATCATTCAGTCGGTCATTTTATTTGATATATCATTTTGGCCAGACTGTCATGCAAATAAATTATGACAAAATATTAATAACTTAAAGGGTTCGTTCACCCAAAATTTTAAATTCTGTTATTAATTACTCACCCTTATGTCTGTCGACACCCGTAAGACCATCTTTGGAACACAAATGAAGATATTTTTGTTGGAATCTGTTGGCTCAGAAAGGCCTTTATTGGCCACAATCACATTTCCTCTCTCAAGACCCATAAAAGGTATGCTGATTCATAAAGCTCCGAGGCTTCAAGAAGAAGTGTTTTGAAATCGGCCATCACTATATAAGTCGTTATTTAGTTGTTTTTTTTAGCACAAACTATTCTCGCTCCTTCATAACATTTTTGTAGTGCCACTGTAGTGAGATGGGCTTTGTGACGACGTCTTTAGTGCCTTTTATGGGTCTTGAGAGAGAAAATGACATTGGTGTCAATGAAGGCCTTTCTGAGCCATCGGATTTCAACAAAAAATCTTCATTTGTGCTCCGAAGATGAACGGAGTTAGCCTGACAAGCTAGACCCACATCAAGATGTTTGGTCTGGAAACTCACCATAGACAGGGCTCAATCCGAGGGGCGGGATAAACGGTTGTCTTTCAAACTCCCTCTGCACGCAATTGGATAGCGCTACAACCAACCAGAGCAACGAAGGTGAAGCAGAGCTAGTTGAAAGATTAAACTTTTGTCATATCCGGTCTGAAAAACTCCGAACACATCTTCCCTTTTTAAAAATGACTTCCGTGCTGTTCTTTGTTCTTTTCTCAGAGAAAAGCTTAACTCCAAGTCTTCCAGAGTTGCGGTCAAAGCTGATTCGAAAGACCGCCGTTCGCCAGTTTCTGTGTTTACTAGTAACACACAAGTGCAACTCGGCCGTCATTATGTTAAGCCCCGCCCACCGACTCTATACACGGTGGTTAATCATGTGATTGGCCCAAGCAGAGTTTGGCTTTTACAGCTCAGAACTGTATTGAGAGTTTCTAGACGATACTCGCAGCAGATTAGATTTGCTGCCGCTAGGGTGCATCTAGATTTCTAGGCTAAAACAGAGGTCTTACGGGTCTGGAATGGCATGCGGGTGAGTAATTATAGACAGAATTTTCATTTTTGGGTGAACTAACCCTTTAATGTGCTTTTTCCTGAGAGATTTTTTTTGGTTGTTGCATTGTATAAAAACTGTAGATGTAGTTCGCCTTTTTGCCAAATAATTGTCAAATAATCAAGTTTAGTGTTTTGTTCGTCCATCATATTTAAAAAAATATTGTTAGATATTTTGATTAAAAGTGAGAGTAAAGACATTTATAATGTTACAAACGATTTCTATTCCAAATAAATTTTTCATTTTTATTCATCAAAGATTTTGTTGTTGTTGAATAATTACAGATCTTTATCCCGAAATGTTAAATGCTTCTAATCTGAAGTGTTAAATTAAGGCATTAACATCTCCTCAATCAATAGAGAGATTCAGGACATGAACCAGACGCTCAGACTATTAAAGGCTTTGCACATCCCAATCAGCTGCCCCATTAGAGCAAATCCCTTGTCTCCTACGTTTGTCCTAAAGCAGCATTCATATTTTACAAAGGTCTGCCATCCATCATGGGCTATGTCCTTCAGCGGACTGCGACTACAGCCTCAAGCTGTATGTGTTTTCCTCTGCTTTGGTGATTGGCTGAAGCCCAGCACATACTGCGACTGCGGGCTCACATCCCAAAGCGTAGTCTGTGATCTGGAACCTCATGCCCCTTCATGCTGACTGCTACTTCAAGTGGCTTTTCTCGCTCTTGCTCTTTGCTGACGGTGTTGTGGTATTTAACCTGCTGGGTGACCACATTGTCCCCACGAGAGCTTTAAGTTCCAGTACAGGACACCAGCAGTGCAGCGTCACATTCTGAAAGAAGGCCAGCTTTTTAAGGCCAGGTCTGTCTGTAAGTCAGCCGAAAAGAGACGAGAGAGAGAATTTTTTTTTTTTATGTCAACAGTATACATTTAAAAAAAAAAAAAAAATCATCACATGAAATGAAGACTCCAGTCATAACATAGGGATGCTGAAAAGTCAGCCTTGCATCACAGGAATAAATTACATTTAAAATATAATAGTGTTTCACAATATTGCTGATTTGACACACAGGGTGTCATTCCCGAGAACAGAAAAAATACAAACCTATATAGTTATTGCTAGGGAAAGTCCACTGGCCATCAGTGTTGGGGTTAAGGCATTACGTTACGCAATTAGATTAAGCGACGGGTAAAGTAACGCATTACTTTTACATTTATAACAAAATATCTGAGTTACTTTTTCATATAAGTAATAAAAGTTACTTTCCTTTCCCGTTTATTGATTGAAAACTCGGAAGGACGCCAGCACAGCGCATCTTTATGAGAGCTGCCATCTTGTTGCTCAACTGAACGTCCCAGCATATTATAAGTAGTGGCTAGTGCACAATAAATACAACATAACATCACAAACAAATGTCATAACCTATTAAAACATTAAGACTTTTGACGGTTGATAATGCTAGGTTTCTCAATTTCTCGCTAGAAATTACATCGAAAGTAGAAAACGTTGGTCAAAAACTTACATTTACATGCAAACTGACCACCAACCACAACTTGCATGTGTCACAGTCATGGAAAGCACAGGAATGTGGGATATCAAAGGCAGCGAAGGATACATCTATGCTGCCTTCAAAAATCGATCAGATGAAGGTCTCTCCGGAGACTGGAAGTGGAGCTTATTTGATGCCTTACCTTGGAATGCATCCTCCTAAGGCTGCATTTTTCAGTGTTGAATATTTTCTTCTGTGACTTGTGCTGCATCCCAATTCACTTTGGAGAAAAAGCAGCTACTTTTTGAGGGCATAGTAGAAGAGTAGGCGAACATTGGGACATACTACTTCGTCATCTTTAACGGACAGCTCTGTCGCTTAGTTACATGCATCCTGTCACCGTTTAAACTGCCCTGTCAATCCTCTTTTCACAGTTAAAATCATCCACATTCAGTTTAACTTCATTTCCTACCATTTCGGAGAGAAATGTAGTTACACGTTGTGGGTTTTTCATGCGGAGACTCTCCTCATGTGTTTGCAATTTGAATATGATGCATTTAAATGGCCAAAAGTATCCTTATAAAAGTTCACAATGCTGTTGTAGATGAAATATAATGTGGAAGACATTGAGTGATTATCTTCATCAGGTTAGATACTGATTTTGAATCACCCAAACTCCTTTATCTAAACCTCTTAACTGTCGGGCGTGCACATCCACCATGTTTGTAGTTCTTTTAAACACTTTTTATCCGTGTTTGTAGTTCTAATCAAATATTGTTCTCATACAACACGTAGTAGGTTGTGCACAATATCAGTCATTTGGACATCATCCGTTTCCACTTGCCAGATTTGAAGCTTTCAGACGGCCTGCACGGCGCTGACATCTTGGGACCGAGTCTGCGCAGTAGAGCGCAGGAAGTAGAGCAGGAAGTACAGTCGCGATATCAAAAGCCCGCCCACACTCTCACAGATGCAGAACAATTAATTATGTTGGTGTGAAATAAACAGTTATGGAAATGTTGAAATTAAAACCAAAGCTCCAATCTGCTCCCAAAAATCCTTAAAAAAGTCTGTTAGTGCCTCAGTGACAACTTCACTCAGATAAGACGTCGATCTCAGCTGTCAATCATGACGTCACACCCCCTGTTTTTATAGCATTAAAGGTGCACTATGCAACATTTCGTCCACTGGAGGGCGCCTATACTAAACGGCTCGCGAGTACCGAGACTTTTATTATGACGGGACGGGACAAAGTCGCCGGGCGCCCGCACTTCCGCTTTTTCTGGTCAGGTAAAAACAGCTATTTTTATTATATCAGATACATTTAAGGGGCCAAGGGCTTCGGCCATCTGTCCACTCTCTTCCCTGAACTGAAATGAAGTAGTGGGCTGTACTTTCCACACGATTGACATCAGGTTCCAGTACGCCAGGTTGGCTGGTGGTTATGTTGCCCACATACCGTCTCCCATGGCCGAGACTGGAATTACGACACCTGTCGGGCCGGGATTGAGGCACAAAAGTTCAGTTTCTGAAAGGGGCACTGCAGGCTTGATTGAGACGCACCGTAATTCTTCTGCAGTTCAGAATGGCAGCACGGTTGAAAGGATTGAGCTGCGTCCTCTACGGTACAAGTGTGAATTTGCATTTCTTTTGGCCTGAGACTTATTCATTTCACTTTTGGTGTGAAAGGGCAACAAGCAAAAAAAACAAGAGGTAAGCCCAACCCACGTGAGAAAAAGCAACGTAACAATTACTTTTCACATAAAAACAACTAAGTAATGTATTTTGTTACTTTTTAGGGAGTACCTCAATATTGTAATGCATTTCTTTTAAAAGTAACTTTCCCCAATGCTGTATCAGAACTAAACCGGTCACCTTACTCTGATATCAGTATTAGCATCAGAAAAACCCTTATCAGTTGACCACTGCACTCAACCTCTTTAACTGGACTCGGTAGTGCTTTCTCTGGCACTTTAATTCTATGGCTAATTTAGACAATTGTATACTGTTGAAATCTTGATTTATATTTATTTGTTTAGATATATTTTAATAATGGCTAGTGCATGGTTAGCGGCTGTCACATGGGCCATGAGCCAAAAACTACAGTAAAGCATTCAGTGGGTTTGTTTGTGGGAGTACTTGGTATGCACCGAATCCATCTTGATCTCTGAAACGGCCTGCAGGATGTTGAGTGCTGTGCATTTTGAGTGGGCTTTTGACACTCAAGCCTGTTTTTAAAAAACTCACGGTTTCGAAAGGCCCAATTACAGAGAAACTCTGTGTCACATCTCTATCTGATGGCATTGTATTCAAATGATTCCCATGGCTTTGACTGTGCTGAATAATTAATAGAGAATTTTTGCTCATGCTAACTACGAGATCTGAGAGATTTCCATATAAAGAGCAGTTCCAGTTGGAGTTATTATTTTTTGACTTCATGAACTCTGCATACTTGTGTTAAAGGGGTACTTCAGCGCTGGGAAGATGAATCTGTATTTAAACTGGGTCATCAATGCAGTAGAAATGTGAAATTATTTTTGAATTTGGTGTCTTCTAGACTGAGAAAAGACAGAAAATGTATTTTTGTCCCATGGGGATGAAAGACTACAATTCCCAGAATGCTTCGCTGCCCTGTGAGGCCATTCCCAACGCCACCAACTTCATTACTGTGACGGAGTTAGAGAAGACACTACAATTAAAAACTGAACGTGTCTGTTCAATATAATGAGTGAGTCACCGCGCGAGTATCACAGCACTGAGCACTAACTGCACGAGTGATGAGAGCTGAGGTAATCGCGACTACACTCGCGGCATACATTCACAACGCCAGTTCAGTCTGGAGCGCTTCAGTTTATGCCTTTGCAAGCTTAACTTTCATAGAAATGAATTTGAGAAGTTAAAAGACTTACATTGCTCACCATAGCTCCGTTTAAATGATCCTGTCTGCAAGCTGAGCTCTCCCTGCAAGCTGAGTATTATCTCCCATCCCCCATGCACGGATTCAAAACATGGGGAAATAGCTCCCTCTGCTGGCTGTAGTCTTTAGCCTCTGGGCAAACATTCCTCCTATGATGCAAAAATCGTCAATTTGCATCATAGGAGGAATTTTTCCAGAAATAAAATGCATAAATCTCTCGTCTCAGGGAGATATGAGGGGGGAAAGCACAATAATTTGAATATACTCCAGGGTTTCTACTGATACAAAGCCAGATGCTAATCGCTGAAGTAACCCTTTAAGTAAAATGACTGTTGCTTGTATGCAGAATTGTTCTGTTTATATGAGTGATGATCTATATACTACTGTCCATTATTTAGCTATTTTGAGAATATCATAAACTATTGCCTTGTAACTTGTGTCTGAATATATATATATATATATATATATATATATATATATATATATATATTGTAAAAATAATAAATTAATAATTATGTCAAACATCGTATTGCTATATTACATTTTATTATACAGTACCTTTCAGAAGTTTGGGGTTGGCAAGCCTTTTTTTTTTTATTAAGAAATTATTTTTTAGGAAGGCTATATTCAATTGATCAAAAGTAACAGTACAAAAAACATTTACAATATTAGCCTACAAAATGTTTCTATTTCCAATAAATACTTCAAATAAAAAATAATATGAAGAAAACATTTGAAACAGCACAACTGTTTTTAACATTATTAATAATAAAAATGTTTCTTGAGCAGCAAATCAGCATATTAGAATGATTTCTGAAGGACCGTGTGACACTGAAGACTGGAGTAA